>NC_086448.1:464107961-464457461 GCF_028390025.1 Pseudophryne corroboree | reverse complement strand
AAAATTAGTTTATAATCAAGTTTATTTAGACCTGGGCAATTGTGGCTGGCATTGGTCTAAAGGAGACTGGTCTGCCATTACTGTGCTTCCTGGTGACTGGCGCCTCACTGGGACTAACAACCAGTGGAAACATTAATTTCCAGGACCACCCCTCCTCGCTCACGTCCTCCTTCCCTCCCTTAAACAGGAAGGGGAGAAAATAAATTGACAAATGAGTGAGACATAAAAAAGATAAGGCAGTTGTAGATAATTGCGTCTATGTTGAAAAAAGAGTGTGCTACTGTGCAGACTCCAGTCTTCCTGTTCTTCAGGGAGACTTCATGTTCTATCCAAAAAGGGCCACCGAGACCTCAATTGAACATGTGCGGGAGCCATCTTGAGACTGTGTCAGAGCATCACATCACTTAGCGCCAGAGATTACCTGCAATCCAACTGCAATTCCAGTGTTCCTGGACCACTACACAGTGCTTGCATACATTCACTGGCCGGTGAACTGTATGACACCCCACTACGCTTCATGAGAACCAGTGTTTAACAGTACGGCTGTACCAGCTATCAGTAAACCAACACCACTGGTTAAATAACTGGGCTGCTCATAGTTTGAGTCATCCACTGGTGTGTGCCTATATAACTACAACATCAACACCTGCGCACACATTTCTAACATTCTATTGCTGCAGTTAAAGTAAAATACTTTCCTATGAGTAGGTTATACATGATGCCAACACATTCTTAGCCAATAAAAATAAATATGTGATTTCAGACAGAGATGAGAAGAGAATTATGGTTAGTATGAAGTTTAAGAGGTACTGTATTTCAAATTGGAGTTTGGAGTCTAGGCCTGTGCTTCATATTTACCATTATATATTTTTTTTTTCCTGATTACCAAAATTTCTTATTGCTTCTTATTGTAGCATTAAGAAATTAAGCATTGCCTGCATTTACTAAAAATACACATGCAAGGACATGGGCTCTGATGAGTTTGGTATGCTATCCCGGTGGTTGGGATGCCAGCGATCACATGACCGACACAGGCATCCCGACATTCAAGATCCTGACGGTGGAGGGGGTGATTATTTTTACTTACCCCCCTAGCGACTAACTTCGCCTTGTGCCTATCCCCCCGCCCCTTGGGCCCTACCCCTAAAGGTCTCCCCAATACTTACCTTTGGGATGCCGAGTGTCGGTCTTCCGGTGCCGGTCTCCTGAGTGGTGTTGGTATTCCGGCATTGGTCAGATGACCGCCAGCATTCTGCCCATTGGGATGCTGAATTCATCCTGCTCTGAATGTAAATAAAATGATCACTTGTGCAATTACTTCACTTTCAGGTTTGGACCCCAGCTGCACTATTGTGCATGTGTGGTAATCAGACTGCAATTGTGCAAATGGAGATTATGCTGAAACTTTGGTGTAATGTATTCCATAGTGGCTTTGGATTGCAGAGCTTGGTAAATTTCACATTTTGAAAGCTCCTATTAAAACCTATGAGGGCTGCTTTCTGCATATGAAAATCGATGGCATGAGGCAGATATCAGAGATACTGAATTTGCTGCAAGTCCCCCTTCCTTAAATTATGGGTTTCAAGGTTATCTTAATAAAGCAGCAGACCTTTATAAAGATTTCCTCTAAATGTGTTGCTGGTGGGACCTGTGAGCGAAGTCAACGTGACCATAGGTGCAGTGAGTGCAGCTTCTATGGGTCCCAGAGTTGAGAGGGTCCACCTTCCCTGTTAAAATTACACATGTTATATGTATTTTTAACATTTGGGTTCTACATTGGTACCCTTACAAACTTTTGCCATGGGGCCTGCAATATATCTAGTTATGTCGTTGATCTGCTCATTGTAATGTAGTATAAAATTAACTGAAGGGAATTATAATGTTGCATCATATGAACTGGGGCACTGTAATGTGGCACAATATGAAGTGGAGACACTATACTGTAACGTAGTGTGGCATAAAAATGAATATTATATGGAACTGTATGCACACCTCCCAACTTTGACTGGGAGTGAAGAGGGACAGCCGTCCGCCCTGAAATTACAGGACATGGTCTTGTGGTTAGAGGGTGTGGCCTCACAGGAAATTCTCTGATTATGAGCCATGCCCTGTATTTGTCACTGTGGGCTGCACTCTGTGTTGTATGCAATAGAGAAAGCATTGAGTCACCTCTGCACTGCTAAGCAGAGCAGTGAGTGAGAGGGGGTCCTCCCAACTCCCCACCACCACCACCATCACTGCTGGACACTGTGGCCCTGTAAACAGGACTGTCCTATTAAAATTGGAACAGTTGGGCGGTATGCTGTATCATAATGTGAATTGGGGTACTGTGTTGCATAATGTGTACTGGCAGACCTACAATGTGACATAATATGAACTAGGGCAGTGCTATGGTTCATACAATAAACTAGGGCACTACTATGGGGCTTAACTTTAACTAATGTACTGCTATGATTTAGAAAATGAACCAGGGGCAAAAAATTAACAACTGTTGTTGAGAGGTGTCTCTCTAGAGGCATCAGGACAGGCTCCCCTTCAAAATTTTGCTTTGAGGCTTTACTTACCTATAGGAGATTGACTGTTTCACTCTTGGGTACAGATGTATTAAACCTGGAGAAGTGATAAAGCAGCGATAAATGGAAGGTAGTAACATACTAGCCAATTATTACGTGTTTGAAAAATTAACAGCGAGGAACTGATCGGCTGGTGCGTTATCACCTTCCACTTATCACTCACTGCTTTATCACTTCTCCAGGCTTAATACATCTGCCCCTGGGACTCTTAAGCCCATGGAGATACACCAAAATATCTCTTATCATCTGGTAGGTGGCCCATACCTCCGGGATTGTTCTTTTATATATTAATTGCATTTTATTTATTTATTGGCTCATTGCATCTACTGATGTTTTTATTGTTAGAATGAAAACTTTGGCCCCCTTTAAAATGTTCCTTTGGGGCCCACAAAATTCTGGCTATACCCCTGGGTGCGCATATGGGACAGTGTGTGCCCTCAGACTGGAGAGGTATGACCATGTCATGGAGTGGGCATGCCTAGTACATGTACGTCATACCTCTGTAGTGCCGCGCTACTAATCTTTCACTGCCATACGCACCAGTTGCAATGTGACAGACTCCACTAGCTGCTGCTGTGACTCCTTCCAATATTCTATTGGCCTCTGTCGCACCTGAAGTGGCTAGACCTGAAAGTCTGATTGCCCAGTCTACATTTGTGTTGGCCTTGTTTATAGATTATTTGGTCCCATGGGCTAACTAAGCAGCTCAAGAGTGTAACTTCATCAGATTGGGGTTGAAACGACCTTGGGCCTAATTCAGACCTGATCGTAGCAGCAAATTTGTTAACAGATGGGCAAAACCATGGGGGTCATTCCGAGTTGATCGCTCGCTGCCGTTTTTCACAGCGCAGCGATCAGGTTACTACTGCGCATGCGTATGCACCGCAATGCGCATGCGCGTTGTATGGGTACAAAGCGGATCATTTTCTGGGTGTGTTTGGAAAAACGCAGGCGTGTCCAGGCATTTGCAGGGCGGGTGTCTGATGTCAATTCCGTTACCAAAAAGAATGAAGTGATCGCAAGGGCTGAGTAAGTCCAGAGCTACTCAGAAACTGCAAAAAACTTTTTCGTCCCACTCGGCTGCACACGCATTCGCACACTTGCAAAGTGAAAATACACTCCCCTGTGGGCGGCGACTATGCGTTTGCATGGCTGCAAAAAGTAGCTAGCGAGCGATCAACTCGGAATGACCCCCATGAGCACTGCAGGGGGGACAGATATAACATGTGCAGAGAGAGTTAGATTTGGGTGGGGTGTGTTCAAACTGAAATCTAAATTGCAGTGTAAAAATAAAGCAGCCAGTATTTACCCTGCACAGAAACAAAATAACCCACCCAAATCTAATTCTATCTGCAAATGTTATATCTGCCTCCCCTGCAGTGCACATGGGCCCTCATTCCGAGTTGTTTGCTCGCTAGCTGCTTTTAGCAGAAATGCAAACGCAAAGCCGCCGCCCTCTGGGAGTGTATCTTAGCATAGCAGAATTGCTAACGAAAGATTAGCAATTCTGCTACTAAATAATTCCTTGCAGTTTCTGAGTAGCTCCAGACCTACTCCTAGATTGCGATCACCTCAGTCCGTTTAGTTCCTGGTTTGACGTCACAAACACGCCCAGCGTCCGGCCAGCCACTCCTCCATTTCTTTAGCTACTCCTGCGTTTTTACCTGGCACGCCTGCGTTTTTTAGCACACTCCCTGAAAACGGCCAGTTTCCGCCAGAAACACCCACTTCCTGCCAATCACACTACGATCAGCAGAGCGATTGAAAAGCTTTGTTCGCCCATGAGTAAAATAGCATAGTTTTGTGTAAAAATACTTAGCGCGTGCGCCCTGCTGTGCATACGCATGCGCAGAACTGCCGGATTTTAGCCTATTAGCAATTCTGCTAAAAATAGCAGCGAGCGAACAACTCGGAATGAGGGCCATGGTTTTGCCCATCTGCTAACAAATTTGATGCTACGATCAGGTCTAAATTAGGCCCCTTGTCCATTATTTAAAATTCTCCTAATATTTAAAAAATAATATACAAGATAAGTTACAGCTCCAATCTGCTGAAGTCACACTCTTGAGCTGCTTAGTTAGTCCATGTTCCATACCACAAGCCAGTATGTTATAACACTTTCCTTTTGGCATCCACTGATATGGATTGTCTTGGCAAAAAATAGAGTATTGTGGGAATGTGTTTATGAATAGTGTTCAAAATTATAGTGACATGAACTAAATATATATACACTGTTATTTATTTCTACACTGTAACATGACTGATCAGAATGACATCTAGTTAGCAATGTCATATCAAGAGAATATATATTTCTCTTTATTTTGGATTCAGACATATCTCATTCAATTAAATTGTGGAGAGAAAACACAATTTGTGTCTCTGTATTTTTCTTTGTTCCCAGAACAGATTGTGCCTTAAAGTTTTCTAAGTATTTTGGTATTTTAATATCTTTTTATGGGAATATTTTGGCAGATACATATCGGAGAGTGCTTAAGACTTATAAATATACTGGCTGATGTATGCTCTGGAAAGTGTCGGCAACTGAGACTTTTTCACTATATTGGGTATTTTCATGCCAGGTTTTCAGGACCTTAACTTTAGATCATTGGGAGGTGTTAACAGCCTATGTTCTACATTATAGTAACATGCTAAGACATTACGCAAATATGGGCACAGTTTCTATTGACTCGTTACCATAAATTATGTAAAAAAAAATGAAAAGGGAATGTGGAGAGTGAAAAAGTGCTGAAAATATAAATTAGCAATGTGCGGTATCCCAGATTTCCAGATTTAGCTGAATCCTTCTCTAATAGAGGGGGTCATTCCAAGTTGATCGCTCGCTAGCTATTTTTTGCAGCGCTGCGATCAGATAGTTGCGGACTATGGGGGAGTGTATTTTGCTTTGCAAATGTGCGAACTGTCGCCATTATGGTTATTGTCGATGGTCCAGAGCCGTAACTACGTGTGTGCCAGGTGTGCCTGACACACAGCGCAGTTGCCCTGAGGGCGCAACTGCCTGCATCCTTTGCCTAAGGTCAGCGGCATTGTAATGAGTCATGAGTGTAATGAGGGACAGCTGCAGGCAGCACGGCATAGTATCCTACTTTCCCGCTTCTCCCGTTTCCGTGTGGAGTCTACTGCTGCCCCGCAAAGGTGAAGCCATCCCCCGCATTCTCTAATACCCCATCGTGAATCCGGACTGCTCATGTGTGAGTCCAGAAGGGAGGGGCGGAGCCTGGCGCAGAAGAGCAGCCACAAGGAGAGGAAGGGGAAGAGTGTGTCCCAGCCTCTGGGAACCATGTGTACAGCTGTATCTGTCTGCGCCTCTCTCACACATGGGCTGGTGGTAGCCCCGCCCCCCTTCAGAACACATCCACCTCCACCTCCAACACAGTCAAAACTGGATCTAGAGACCCATCTCCACTGCTGCTAACAGGACATAGAGGTAACTGGGCTGGGGTATAAGTGTGTGAGGGAGGTGGCTCAAGACACACCCCTGAGTGGCAATAGATACGCCCATAGGTGGTACTAGACACGCCCTTTGGGTGGTGCAAGACACACACCCTTGACTGCACGTGCAATATAACACCAACTGCAATCCCCCTGAAAATAGTTTTCAAAAGTAGGCAAGTATGCAGCATGGCCCAGACGGAGTCAGAAGTGCCCACAAAGAGGAGCTGCTTGTCCTCAGAGTTTCGGTAGGTGAGTGAAATTGGACGGCCACTGCAGTACTGGGGTTAAGGGTAGGCTGCTGGAGGAGGACACAGAGCAGGAGAGGACAGAAGCTCCTCCTCCACTTTGTGTGCTCTCAGCTGCTGCTGCTGCCTCCGATGTACCGGCCCTCCTCCTCCGGTGCCCCCTGATCACTGTCCCACAGCCTCCGCTCCGTGGATGTCGGACCCATGCAGGGGAGATGACTTCAGTGCCGGCCTGGAGGCGGACCCTCAGGTGCTGTTGCTGCTCTGGAGGAGAAGAGCTCCCAGGAAGTTCCTGTATGTGTGCTGGTGAAGAGAAGCATGCTGAAAGGTGATTCTCTCTCTCTCTCTCCCACCCTCTCTTTCTCTCTCTCTCCGTCTTCCCTGTCCTAATGTGTAAAAATGGGACTCTGCCTGGTGTAATGTGTAAAAACTGGACTCTGTCTGCCGTAATGTGTAAAAGAGGGGGACTCTGCTTGCCGTAATGTGTAAAAAGGTGGACTCTGCTTGCCGTAATGTGTAAAAAGGTGGACTCTGCTGCCTAATGTATAAAAAGGTGGACTCTGCTGCCTAATGTGTAAAAAGGGGGATTCTGCCTGCCTAATGTGTAAAAAAGGGGGACTCTCCTGCTGAAATGTGTTAAAAAGGGGGACTCTCCTGCTGTAATGTGTAAGAAAAAAAGGGACTCTGCCTGCCGTAATGTGTAAAAGGGGGACTCTACCTGACGTAATGTGTAAAAGGGGAAACTACTGGCATAATGTGTGACAGGGGCTCTATCTGGAGTAATGTGTAAAATGGGACTCTACCTGGCGTAATGTATAAAAGGGGCTCTACCTGGTGTAATGTGTGTAAGTGGCACTACTGTGCGGTGTAATTTGAATAATGGAGACTTCTGTACAGCGTAATAATATGAATTGGTATTATTTTGTGGCCACTCCCCTATATTTTTGACACATGCCTACGGCTTGCACTGGCCCTGTTTTGTATATTGGGGGGGGGGGGGTGCCGATGCTGCTTCTTGCACTGTGTCAACGTATTGACCACACCCCCTTGCAGGTTCCTTTCACAAATGTATTTGTATTAATGTTTGCTCAGGTTTACTGGTTACAATACTTTAGGTTGATACAGCAGCAGTAAATATATTAAATATATTATAACTATCCACTGCTGAAAACACCTCTTGATAGCCGTATGCATCTGCTGCTGTTACACGCAGCATTGAAGGAGGGTCACACTGACCTGGAAGTATAACAGGACAAAATTTGTGATCTGCCTATATTGGAACACCTGAGAGTGATATCTGTGGCTGATGACAGATTCAGCAGACTACAGAATCCCGCTCATGCTAAAAGGACTGCAGCAACAGAAAAGCATCATGGGTATACTTATACAGTTGAAGGTTTCTTCCTTGATGCTATTGACAGACCAAATTTGATGGAAAATGCATATATGTAGTGTAGTTATCTGATATATAACATGTTGCATTACCTTCTCAATATCTGTCCCATGCAGACAACATAACAATACTATAATTAGGAACATCTACAACTTTTACAAGTATTTTTTTTTTCATTAAAATATGTTTAAATTAATGAATATATAAAGCAGCGTGTGTAAAATGGCGCTATTACTGTATTTTGGCAGCTGGAATTTAACTGATGTTTTTAATGAGGGTTTTTTGTTTGTCTTAAAATGACATGTTTCCAAGACCTCAAATCTGGGCTCTTTGACAACCTTTAGCACAATGTAGAGGTGTCTGATAGTTTAACTGTAAGATACATCATACACCACAGGCTATCTCAAGGTCTTCAAATATGAAACATAAGTCAGAAAATATATTATGTGACTTGTCTTCTGAGTTCATTGTGGCATCATCAGTGTTGGCTTTTAGACTGATAATATAAAATAAAAGTTTTTTTTATTACAGTTGATATAAAACCAAACATAAGTAAGTAGTATACAAATAATAATGTCCACTTTTTATTTTATTTTTTATTTTATTTTTTCCATAAAATGTGTTCAATCACAGTTTAATTGAATACAGTACAATAGCAGTTATGGACATTATTTGGTCAACGCTCAGCCCCTTGTTCTTACTTGGAGCATCTACTGAGCATGCAAACAATTCAGATGCAGTTCAGAAATATTAAGGCAATCTATGGCTCGCCCACATTTCTTTTACATAAAACCACAGAAACATCCAATTAACATACAGTAGGACTAAACTGGTATGTAGAAGTCCATCAAAGCGTCGGTAAGACAGTATTATTACGCAGATGTAATGCATGTATAACCATTAGTTGAAATTGCAGCCATGTTTAGAAAAGTTTGCCTTAGAAAATCCCAGTACAAAAAAATCTGATACCGTTTTGATTATGCCTATAAGTAGTGAAGTTGTGGTAAAGTGCAGGTTTATAAAGTGGAAATGTTTAACATAGCAACTAATCTGGCTTTTATTTCCTAGAAGTTGCTAGATAACTGATAAGTAGAATCTGATTGGTCTCTATGGACAACAGCTCAACTTTTGTAAACGTGCAGTTTCGTGAATATGGGCCTAATTCAGACCTGATCACAGCAGCAAATTTGTTACCTAATGGGCAAAACCATGTGCACTACAAGAGGGGGGGGGGGGGGGGCAGATATAACATGTGCAGAGAGAAATAGATTTGGATGGGGTGTGTTCAAACTGAAATCTAAATTGCAGTGTAAAAATAAAGCAGCCAGTATTTACCCTGCACAGAAACAATATAACCCACCCAAATCTACCTCTCTCTGCACATGTTGTATCTGCCCCCCCCTGCAGTGCACATGGGGGCCGATTCAGACCTGATCGCTAGGCTACGTTTTCTCCCAGCCTGCGATCAGGTCTGAACTGCGCATGCATATGCACCGCAATGTGCAGGCGCGACGGGGATCACTGGTCAGCGATGGTATGGTGCGAAATTTACGAACGCATGGGCAATCTCAAGGAGATTGACAGGAAGAGGGCTTTTGTGGGTGGCAACTGACCGTTTTCACGGAGTGTCCGGGAAAACGCTGGAGGGACCAGGTGCTTGGAGGGAAGGTTTCTGACGTCATCTCCGGCCCGATCATCACAACGGCAGAGTAAGTCCTGGGCTTAGCAGAGACTGTACAAACTGATGTTTGTGCAGATCTGCTACAAATGCGATCACACACCTGCACACACTCCATACCCTCCCCCTATAGGTGGCGACTACCTGATCGCAGGGATGCAAAAAATGCACCCTAGAGATCAGGTCTGAATTACCCCCATGGTTTTACCCATTAGCTAACAAATTTGCTGCTGCGATCAGGTCTGAATTACCCCCTATACCCCCTGAGTGACTGGTCTTTATGTAGGTTTTGTAAGGTCTTAGAAGCTTGATTATGAATTAACCATTCTATAAAATTAAAAAACACTAGTTTCGTGAAATGGTCTCACAGGCTTGGTCATCTGGTAGACATAGCCTACGTAGGGTCTTGGTTTTTCCCATGAAGTATTATTATTATCCTTTATTTATATGGCGCCACAACGGTTCTGCAGCGCCCAATTAGAGTACATATGCACATAATCAAAACAGGAGTACAGTGACTCACAGTTGAAGACAATATAGGACAAGTACAGGGTAGCTAAGCATAACTACATCAGTAGACGACACTGAGATAAGTATCAAGGTGGCCGAGAACTGCAGGATTTGGGCAGTTGAGGATTATTAAAGTAAGAAAAGGATAATCATATGAGGTAAGAGGGCCCTACTCATGAGAGCTTACATTCTAAAGGGTAGGGGCAGACAGACAGGGGTGACACAGATGGGGTAGACCGAGCGTGGGACAGAGGGTTAGGATGAGATTTGGCTGGGTTTGGTAAAGAAGTGGGTCTTGAGAGCCCGTTTGAAGTTCTGTTGAGAGGTGGGGAGTCTGAGGGGGAGAGGTAGAGAATTCCAGAGTAAGGGAGCAGCATGTGAAAAATCTTGGAGGTCGGAATGTGAGGAAATAAACAGAAGACAGAAGAGTCGGCGTGCATTAGCAGAGTGAAGAGGACAGGTGGAAGAGTAAAGGGAGATAAGGTCAGAGATGTAAGTGGGAGAGGAGTGGGTGAGTGCTTTGTAAGTGAGTGTAAGAAGTTTGAATTGGGTTCTGAAAGAGAAGGGAAGCCAGTGAAGGGCTTGTAGGAGAGGGAGGGTGGACGTAGTGCGTTTGGTGAGGAAGATGAGCCGGGCTGCAGCATTGAGGATAGATTGGAGTGAGTGAGGTAATTGTCAGGGAGGCCAGTTAGGAGGCGATTACAGTAATCCAGTCTGGAAATAATCAGTGAGTGGATAATGGTCTTGGTGGCATCCTGGGTGAGAAAGGGTCTGATCCTGGAAATGTTTTTGAGATGAAAATGACAAGTTTGTGGTGCTAAATGTGTGGTTTGAAAGAGAGGGAGGAGTCAAGGGTTACTAACATTGCTGATAACTCTGTTTTTCTTATATAGATGGTAAAAACTTGAATTGAGTATAAAATCCAAGCAGTTAATTGATTATCCCATTTCTTATGTTTGAGTCCTGCTGGACTTACAAGAACTGGGAAACCTTCTAATACTATCTGGCATTCCCTAAAACATACAGTATGTCATAATACAGAATTCCTCAACGTGTGAATAGACCCCATGGAACCAGACAGGGTAGCAGACGTGACACTTAGCACATCATTATTTTCATTCAGTTTTATATATTTATAGCTTGATAAATTGGGTGGGATTGGAGTGGTTGATGGTATTGGAGTGTAGTATAATTTGGTGGCACAGAAAATGTGAATATGGAGGAAAAAGAAATTCCAAGGCTGTCGATGGTGTGTATATACCAAGTGTATCTAAGGTTGGTTTATGGGGGCACTTTAGTCTTTCTAATCTACACGGTCATGCTCTCTTTTCTACACTCTAACTCAGGTCATGCTCTCTTTTCTACACTCTAACTCAGGTCATGCTCTCTTTTCTACACTCTAACTCAGGTCATGCTCTCTTTGCTACACTCTAATTCAGGTCGCTCTCTTTTCTACACTCTAACTCAGGCCATGCTATCTTTTCTACACTCTAACTCCGGTCATGCTCTCTTTTCTACACTCTAACTCAGGTCATGCTCTCTATTCTACACTCTAACTCAGGTCATGCTCTCTTTTCTACACTCTTACTCAGGTCATGCTCTCTTTTCTACACTCTAACTCAGGTCATGCTCTCTTTTCTACACTCTAACTCAGGCCATGCTCTCTTTTCTACACTCTAACTCAGGCCATGCTCTCTTTTCTACACTAACTCAGGTCATGCTCTCTTTTCTACACTCTAACTCAGGTCATGCTCTCTTTTCTACACTCTAACTCAGGTCATGCTCTCTTTTCTACACTCTAACTCAGGTCATGCTCTCTTTGCTACACTCTAATTCAGGTCGCTCTTTTCTACACTAACTCAGGCCATGCTCTCTTTTCTACACTCTAACTCAGGTCATGCTCTCTTTTCTACACTCTAACTCAGGTCATGCTCTCTATTCTACACTCTAACTCAGGTCATGCTCTCTATTCTACACTCTAACTCAGGTCATGCTCTCTTTTCTACACTCTAACTCAAGTCATGCCCTGCTTGCATTCTCCTATATTTTGCCCCATGTTTGCATATATCCCAGCAAGGCTTCACATCTTTCCCCTCAACCACCCCTCTTCTACCTCTATCCTACTATACTTCTTCTGTCCCTTCTCTTTCCCATCCTTCCTGCCCATCACCCTACCCTTTTGTCACTGTTGTTGCACAGTCTCATCCTCAGTTTCCTCTGTAGACCACTAAGTCCACTGTCCACCCACTACTGTATCTTACTCCTTCTTCTACTTTTTAAATCAAGTCCTTCATCTTACCAGGATCACCCGGACCCTAAGTACGACCCTGTCTATCAGTCATACTAACCTACTCTTCCAGAATGTCAGGGAGACTCCTGATTTGTAGTCCCTCAGACCATTGAATGGCCTTCCTGTATCCGCCCACTTCTTAGTTAATGTGGTCAGGAGGGGGAGTGTAATGCCAGGAATTGCGGATCCATGGGGAGGGGCATGGTCCAATGAGATGCAATTAATGAGAATTGACATTCGGTGGGGTTGGGGGGATTTATCAAAATGTGGAGGCAGTTAAAGTGGGACAAGTACCAGCCAATTAGCTCCTAACTGTCATTTAACAGGCTGTATTTGAAAAATGTCACTCAGGAGCTGATTCATTGATGCTTTTGGGCAGATTTAACAATAAGTGATACTCTTGTTATCAGTGGTTACAAATGATAAATAGTGCTCCACCCAATCATTTCCTGTCATTTGTTAAACACATGACAAGAGCTGATTGGCTAGAGCACTGTTTAACATTTGTAACCAGGGATAACAAAAATATCACTTATTGTTAAACCTGCCGCTGTACAGTATCTCTCTCCACTTTATGTCTCTCCAGCTTTGATAAATATCCTCCATAGTAACTAATAAGGTTAACTAGAACCTTGGTGAGAGCCATTTTTTGGTAAATACCATTAAAAAACTGTTTATGTAGTTTCACAATCTAATGTATAAATTTCAATTCAATAAGTGTCGAAATGATAGAAGTAAAAACATTGCCAGATGAACAAATGAACCTGGTTTTATATTTTATTCAGTATTTAAAGTGCACAAGTCTGCTCACACTCTGAGAACCAGATTCTCATGTTGTTTGAATTAGTATTTTACATAGGATCTTTTTTTTGTCCAAAATCTACTTTTAGCATCACTCCATTAAGATAGTGCCTTGTGAGCTGTAATGTTCTGCGCTTGCAGTGAGTGAACAGTACATGATTATGCAGCTGAGTGCAAACATTTGGCTAACACATTTCAACAGATTTTTACCATTTAAGCATATTAAGAGCTTTCTGCAAACTGATATTACCAATAAAATACAACAATAGTGAAATAAATTTATCACAGAAAAGTAGTCCACATTACATGTATGTATCCTTTATACGTGATATATACAGTATATATATATATATATATATATATATATGTACATACATAGTAAAAAAGAGCCAGCACCTCCAATTTCAATGCAAAAAAGGTTTACATATATAAAACCATCATGATCAACAATCAATAAAGTCCAGACAGTTAGAAAAAATCAGAGCAGAGGATCAGCAACAATAGGGTATACTCATCATAAATGCCAGGGTGGTAAAAAATAGGTGTCCTCATGCTCAATCAGCCCTGAATCCATGACGTCACCCATTTTTGGCCACCCTGGCATTTATGATGAGTATACCCTATTGCTGCTGATCCTCTGCTCTGATTTTTTCTAACTGTCTGCACTTTATTGATTTTTTATCATGATGGTTATATATATATATATATATATATATATATATATAAACCATTTTTGCATTGAAACTGGAGGTGCTGGCTCTTTTTTACTATATGTTGCAATGTGATTTTTATGAGCCTTGCATTCCATTGATGGATTGTATTATGTGTGCAGCTGGTCCTATATATATATATATATATATATATATATATATATATATATCTATATATATACATATATATACAGTGCCTTGCTAAAGTATTCACCCCCCTCCCCTTGGCTTTACCTATTTTGTTACATTACAACCTGTAATATATATTTTTTTTTTTTATCTGAATTTTATGTGATGGATCTGCACAAAATAGTCTAAGTTGGTGAAGTGTAATGATAAAAATGTATATAAAAAATAATTTTTATAACTAAAAATTTTCAAATTGGCATGTGCATAAGTATTCACCCCCTTTGCTATGAAGCCCCTCAAAAGTTCTCAGGCGTTCTCAAAATATATAGGGGCGTGGCTTCATGGGAAAGAGGCGTGGCCACAAAGCTCCCTTTTATACATTACGGCAGGCAGAGCCCCATTTTACACAGCATGACAGGCAGAGTCTCTCTTTTACACATTAGGCAGGTAGAGTCCCCCTTTTACACATTACAGCAGGCAGAGTCCCCCTTTTTACACATTATGGCAGGCAGTCCCCCTTTTATGGGAGGAAGGGAGGGGGGAGAGAGAGTGAGAGTGAGTTATACTCACCTGTGACCTGTGATCCGCCATCCACGGCATCCATCTGCTGTGTTAATTCTGATTGCAGTCAGGGTGAGTAAAACCATTGGAGCTGGTTTGTCACTCACATTTGTCAAAAAAAAATGCTGTAAAGATTTTTTCTAATGAAATATTGATTTCCATACAAATAAAAACACACCCACATGAGAAGCACTCACCTTTCACAATTGATAAAATATGCATATGGGCAACTGCAGTGCTGCTACTCACAAGTCAAAGGGCATGGAAAACTGCAGCCTGCCCGAGTGTGTCCTCCTCCTCTCAAAGCTACTGTAGCAGGCCAGCTCCTCGCAGCGCTTGGCGGGGCGCAGGGAGACCAAGTAAGCCGGGACAGGGAGAGACGTCATCACGTCTCTCCTGATTTGTGGGCGGAGCGATCCGGCATCCAGGGCAGAGAGAGGCGACTGAGTGTGAAGGCAGAGACCCGGGAGCTGGCGTCTGCGCTCCTGAGTCCCCTGCAGAGGCGGAGACGGGCGCCGGCGGTAATTGAAGACCTGGCAGTGTGTCGATGTAGGGGGGGCGGGGGATGTGGCGCCCAGGTTCCATTCAGAGAGGCAGCGGCACTGGACTCTATAGTGAATGCTGACAGTGTAGCTGCGGCGAGGAGGGAGGGGGCGGTGGTGTGCTGCCGATGGTGCGCCTTCAGTGCATGTGTGCTGGTACCATCGGCACACACCTAGTTACGGCCCTGCCATCACCCCAAGAACACTATACCCACAGTGAAACATGGTGGTGGCAGCATCATGCTTTGGGGATGTTTTTCAGCAGCAGGAACTGGTAAACTGTTTTGAGTCGAGGGAAAGATGGATGGTGCTAAATACAGGGATATTCTTGAGCAAAACCGGTTCAGTCTGCCTGTGATTTGAGACTGGGATGGAGGTTCACCCTCCAACAGGACAATGACCCGAAGCATACTGCTAAAGCAACACTCAAGTGTTTTAAAGGGAAACATTTATATGTGTTGGAATAGCCTAGTCAAAACCCAAATCTCAATCTACTGTAACTGAGAATCTGTGGTCAGACTTGAAGATTGCTGTTCACAAACGGAAACCATCCAACATGAAGGAGCTGGAGCAGTTTTGCCTTGAGTAATGGGCAAAAATCCCAGTGGCAAGATGTGGCAAGCCCATAGAGACTTATCCAAAGCAACTTGCAGCTGTAATTGCAGCAAAAGGTGGCTCTACAAAGTACTTACTTTAGGGGGTGAATAGTTATGCACGCTGAAGTTTTCTGTTATTTTGTCCTATTTGTTGTTTGCTTCACAATAAAAAAAATAATAACATCTTCAAAGTTTTAGGCATGTTCTGTGAATGAAATGATGCAAGTCTTCAAACAATCCATTTTAATTCCAGGTAGTGAGGCAACAAACATGAAAAATGCAATAGGGGGGGCGTGGCCTGGAGGCTGAATGGAGTGGCAGCACGAACGGGGAGCTCCACTGTAGCTGTGGAGATAATACCTCCATGCCTCTCCCCTCGTGCTCTATATCCCTCCTAGACTCGGCCCCTGCTGTTGAGTGAACCCCCTCTCCGAGGTGGACTAGCGCCGCGGAATCGGGGAGTCGGTTTACTGGCTCCTGCGGATTGCGGCCTGTCCACCATCCAGAAGCCGGGGCCTCGATTTGGGACCGGCGCTGCCGGCTGCTTACAGTACCTGCCCGTGGAGCGCCTGCCGGGGGCCCTCGTCCTGCAACCAGCGCCCGGACCACCTTCCTTGGGACCGCTGTGACTGGTGGTGCTGAGGGAGGGCTGGGAGACCGGCCGAACGCTGGCGCGAGGAGTCCGGAGTCCCAGCGGCCGCGGCCATCTTGGACTTTGGGAGCCGGGGGGAGCCGCGGGAGACGCACGGCCCGGGTGGCGTCTCATCAAGCCGAGGTGAGCTGTCCTCCTGCCCGGAGAAGATCATCTCCCCACTGCAGCCTTGCACTTCCTCCCTGTGGGTGCCTGCCACCGGGGGCCCTGGTTGGAGCGCCGGGGGGAGCACAAGCCCGTCCCTCCTGCGGTCTTGTCCTGGTGCTGGCTCCCTGGGCCTCCACTATATCACCTGCCCTTTCTAGATTATTTGGCCGGACCCCCTCCCCCTGTGCTGCTGTTGTCTGGAGGGCGCTGCCTTCCCCGTCCCCCTGACGGCCTGCGCCTCTCTGACACTCCTGCAGCCCAGGACCCCGTGTTGGAGATCTCCCTGCTGCAGCCCTCCGGAGCCCACATTATACCCTACCTGAGGGCCTCGGCTCCCTCTCTGGCCCTGCACGCTCCTGCCCCTCCCTGCGGCCTCCTGCCTCTCCCGGTCCTCGTGGGGGCCTTTACTGCTGCCGAGCCCGGACGCCCTTTCCCCTGCTGCCTGTTCCTGGTGCTGCCCCGGTCACTGGCTGGTCCGTGTCCGGGTCTCATCCCCCCAGTTCCTGGATGGGGGTGGACCTCCAGAGTGCCCTGTCTCCTGCAGCCTCTGACTGTCTGGCTCCTCTCCGGGACCACGTGGACCCTCCTCTCTGCCGAAGCTCCCCGGCCCTGTCCCACCCACCTTGCTCGGCTGGCCACGTCATGATGCTTCTCTAGTGCCCCCGCCTTACCCCCCCTGGTCCTGAGCCTTACTGCTGGAGCGCCTTCTCTACCTCCCACCCTGCTGTCCAACCCCTTTCTCATATGTTCACGATGCCCAGGGGCGGCAATAAGTCACAGGGGTCCGACCTCACACCATTCCTTATTAAAAAGAGCACCCCGGCCAAGAGCAGGCCCGATGCTCCTGAACCCCCCCATGGTCCCTCCGATTCTGAGACCGAAGATGACGATCTCACACCCCTTACCCGCAGGGACTTTCTCTCCCTCCTTAAGGAGATGCGGGATGTTAAAACCTCTGTCCAGGCTCTCCACTCCCAGAAATCCGATATTGCCGACATTGGCTCCAGAACGGATCAACTTGAGCGGCAAGTGGAAGAGGTGGTGTCGTTCCAACAAGTGGTCGAGACCGACTTCCATCAACTCCGCCAAGATGTTGCCCAATTGTGGGAGGAGCATGAGGACCAAGACAATAGGGCGAGGAGAAATAACCTGAGGATTCGGGGTATTCCTGAGGAGGTCGAAGCGGCCCACCTTGATCTTTACCTTAAGCACCTCTTTGCCCACCTATCACCTGACACCCCTGAAGAACATCTTCTACTGGATCGAGCGCATTGAGCCCTCCGACCTCGCTCCCAAGACTCCTCCCAGCCCAGGGATGTCATCCTCCGACTGCACTACTTCACTGCGAAAGAGGCCATTATGAGAGAAGCCCGGCGGCTGGGGTCTGTGACTTTCCAGAATGCCCACCTGCAGATCTTCCAGGACTTATCCCCGCTCACCCTGGCCAAACGTAGAGACTTTAAACCCGTCACGTCCCTGCTCTCCCGTCATAATGTTAAGTACCGTTGGGGTTTCCCTTTCCGGATCCTGGTTTGGCACCAAGGGAAGCTGCTCACGGCCAGGAACCTACCCGAGGCTCAAACGCTGCTCTCCAAGCTGGGTATCCACACAGCTGAGCAGGATATTTCTGCTCAACGCCTGCCACCGCGGACATAGCGGAACTCACCTCAGCCTCCCCGATCAGAGTGGTTTACGGTCCCAGCTTCTGCGGCCTCCCCAGCTCCACCTCCAGTTCCCTGATGGACTTCTAGCTCTCTGATTTAATGCCTTCTCTTTATAATTGTGTCGACCTTTCCTGGTCGTACTCCCCTAGCCGGGTAGCTGTTTCACTTTAGATCTCCCGCATCCTGATTTCCCGACCCCTTAGTTGATTCTTGACTGTTCTGTTGTTACCCCTTGTTAAAATGTTAAAATGTTAACATGTTAATATGCTAAAAAGTGATAATCTGATTTTTTTCTACCCCCTGCTTTTCCCTTTCTTTCTGGAGCTGGCGCTCCATCTGTTCTTTGTTCCTGCTTTCTTTCCAGCTTTCTCCCTCAGGTCCCCCCAGGGGAGGTTTGCCTCCTACCCATTGCTATGTGGTTTGTGATCCATCATCTGGATGCCATGCCGCGCCCCCTTAGGTCTTTGAGCCCTCTTGCTGACCTAGGTGCCCTCCCGACACCTAGTATCCCTTCCCCCTGTCAGCACTACCGGTCCTGGCCCCTATTGCCGGATGACCAACTACCCTCCCATCCCTCCCGGTTTCCTTTCCTTCCTCCCTCCTTTCTGACCACGTTGTCTCTCACTTTGTATCCTTCTTCTCTATCTCTCTTCTTCTTTCCCCTACTTTCAGTGTTCTACACTCCTTCTATTCTGCCTACCTCTTTGTTTCTTGCCCATGGGTCTCCGGGTACTCTCTTTTAATGTGAAGGGCTTGAATAGCCCTCAAAAGAGAGGTAAGCTCTTTGCCTCCCTTAAACTCCATAAAGGCGACCTGGTCTTTCTCCAGGAGATTCACTTCCTACATAACTCCCACCCTACGCTGCAATGTAAACCATACCTTGATTCTTTCCATGCCTGTGATCATTCAGCCAAGAAACGGGGGGTCACAATTTTATTTGCCCGCCACCTCACCTTTGAGCTTCTAGATTCCCATGCCGACAAGGATGGCCGGTTTCTTGTTTTAGTGGGGAAACTTAATAACAAACTATGCACCCTAGCTAACGTCTATGCCCCTAACCAACGACAGGAACTATTCTTTGCAAAGCTAGATACTCTCCTTACTCGAGTCCGGCAAGGCGACCTCATACTTGCTGGGGACTTTAACTCTGTTTTAAATCCAAAGATAGACCGCTCTCCCTCTCTCCCCACTGCTTCCACGTCGGACTCCCTCCGCTCTAGATCCCTCCTCCGCCTCATGCGATCCCAGCTTCTCTATGACTCCTGGAGGATAAAAGACCCCTCTGCTCGTGACTATACCTTTTATTCTGCTCCTCATAATTCCTACTCCCGCATTGATATGGTCCTGCTCAGCCATGATCTCGCCTTGAATCTCCACGCTGCCCATATACACCCATTGATCTGGTCTGATCATATCCCTATCTCTTGCGACCTCTCGGGTCTGCTCTCACGCCCCCGCCCCATGACATGGCGTCTTAACGACTCCCTCCTTCACAACCCGGAGATACGTTCCCATCTTCGGGACAAGATTTCCGACTAATTTACCCTGAACGATTCCCCTGACATATCTAGGTCCACTCTCTGGCTGGCACACAAGGCAGTTCTTCGTGGGCACATTATCAGCCTGACCTCAAAAACCAAAAAGCAGTCCCTCACTCAGTTTAACAAACTCTCTATTTAACTCCACACACTCGAGACCCAGCATAAGGCGTCCTCCGACCAGGCTGTTTTGTCTGAACTCCGTACTGTCAAAGCAGAACTTGATCTCCTTCGCTCCAGACGGGTGGCCAAACGTCTCAAATGGCTTTGCCAGTCTTTTTACGAGAAGGGAGACAAGGCAGACAAGATCCTAGCGGCACGACTCCATTTCACGAGAGCCAAAACTAATATCTCTATCAGAAAATCTCTCAATCAGCTAGTTCATGACCCCACCGCCATTAGGGCTGCCTTCCAATCCTACTACGCTGATTTGTACAACCTTCCACCCCCCTCACCTGGTTCTTCCTCTCTGTCCCACTCTGACCTAGTCTCTCACTTTTTTCAGCTTCTAACTTGCCTAGACTGCCTCAGGACGCCATGGACCATCTTAACAGTGAGATCTCGGTGGAAGAAATTGCCCAGACTATACTCATGCAAAAAATTGGTAAATCCCCGGGCCCGGATGGGTTCACGGCTCTTTACTACAAAAATTGTTCCGATCTTCTCTCCCCCCACCTTCAGTCCCTGTTTAATAGGATTGTCCATGGCGACTCCTTTCCTCCTGAGATGTTGGAGGCTAGAATTGTGGTGATCCCTAAGGAAGGCAAGGACACCCTTAACTGCGCTAGCTACCGACCTATATCTCTCTTGAACCTGGACTTGAAAATCTTTGCTAAAATCCTAGCCAACCGCCTTAACCTGTATCTCCCTTCCCTTGTCCATTACGACCAGGTGGGGTTTATCCCGGGCCACCAGGCGAGGGATAACACCAGACGTGCTATTGATCTTATACACATCTCGAACTCCAAGGGATCCCCCGCTATCATGCTCTCCTTAGATGCTGAAAAGGCATTTGACCGGATCTCCTGGAGTTTTCTGAGAGCCACCCTGGAGGCCTATGGCTTGTCTGGTGGCTTTCTAACTGGTGTCCTGGCACTATACTCCGCCCCCTCCGCCACAGTCTTAATCAATGGCGTCCCGTCTGCTCCGGTCCGCATTTCCAATGGTACACGTCAGGGATACCCTCTCTCACCGCTAATATTTGCCCTCATTATTGAGCCCCTCGCTTCTCAAATTAGAGCTCATCCAAATATACACGGTATACAAGTTGGCCGTATCGATCCTAAAATCTCCCTCTTCGCTGACGACATTCTACTTTCCCTGACCCAGCCCCTTATCTCCCAAATTTATTTTCAGTCCTGCATTCTTACAGCCTTATATCAGGCTACAAGATCAATTATTCCAAATCCGAGGCTATGCTGCTTCATGTCCCTCACCGAGAGGCTGAATACCTTCGCGCCAACTTCAATTTTAAATGGCAGCCCACAAAGATTAAATATTTGGGGATTTATTTGACCTCCCGCTACGATTCTCTCTTCCGGGAAAACTTTCCACCCCTCCTCACCAAAACACTCGCTGACCTGACATCCTGGAACAGTCTCTTCATTTCGTGGCTGGGCAGGATCATAGCGGTTAAAATGACCATAGTCCCCAAATGGCTTTACCTTTTCCAGACCCTCCCTGTGGCAGTCCCGGCCTCCTTTCTTCGCACTATCCAACGAGCCCTCGTGCGTTTTATCTGGAACCACAGACCCCCCCGCATCGCCGCCAATACCCTGAAACGGCCAACCTCCGCTGGTGGTAGAGGTCTTCCTGATATCAAACTCTACTACCTAGCCTCCCACCTGTCCCATATTGTCACCTCTTATGCTCCTCCGGGGTCTGTATCCTGGTTGGATATCGAGGCAGCCCTTGTTAACCTCTCGGACCTGACCCCCTTATGGGGTCTGCCCTCTACCTCCCGACCCCCAACCTCCAAACTCCTCCCCACTATTAAATTTAACCTTAAAATTTGGGACTCCCTCTCTCTGAAGATGGGTCTTACCACTACCCCCTCGCCCTTGACCCCTATCTGGCAGAACCCTATGTTTCCTCCTGGATTTTCGATTACGAGATTCCGTACATGGATAACGCTGGGCTTCAAATTCCCGACAAATTTTGCCGATCGGGGTCAATGGCTGTCCCTACCTGACCTCCAACAGAAGACCCCTTCGTACTCACTTAATCCCTTTCAATTCCTACAAATCCGCCACTTCCTAGGTTCTCTGCCCTCCTCCGCTTTGCTTCGAGTCCTCACCCCTTTGAAAGTTTATGCATTAACTCTCACCTCTCCAAAGGCTTAATCTCCCAACTTTATTCCCTTTTACTAGATTCTTCCCTTCCCTCCTCCTGGCCCCACGAACTCGCATGGGAGCGTGATCTTGGGCCTCCTCCAGAAAGCGAAGATTGGGAGGACATGAGACTGGGGATTGCTAAATGCTCTATTGCTACTGATTTTAAGGAGACGGCTTACAAAATTTACTACCGTTGGTACTACACCCCTGACAGACTTAACAAACTCTTTCCGTCTTCCTCCCCTAGTTGCTGGAGGAACTGCGGATCTAGAGGCACTATGCTACACATATGGTGGACCTGCCCGTCCATCGTTTCCTTTTGGAATCTAGTCCACTCCCTCCTTAACTCGCTTCTGGATTCCCCCGTGCTGAAGGATCCCTGGATCTTTTTGCTGTGTTACCCTCCCCCGATGCTTAATAAATTCTCCCAAAAACTGGCTACACATATTCTAACGGCGGCAAAATCGCTGATAGCTCTTAACTGGAAGAACCCCTCTCCACCCTCTCTCCCGTCTCTTAAAACCAAAATTTGGCATATTGCGTCAATGGAGAAGACTACATATTGGCCCTCATTCCGAGTTGTTCGCTCTGTATTTTTCATCGCATCGCAATGAAAATCCGCTTAGTACGCATGCGCAATGTTCGCACTGCGACTGCGCCAAGTAACTTTGCTATGTAGAAAGTAATTTTACTCACGGCTTTTTCATCGCTCCGGCGATCGTAATGTGATTGACAGGAAATGGGTGTTACTGGGCGGAAACACGGCGTTTCAGGGGCGTGTGGCTGAAAACGCTACCGTTTCCGGAAAAAACGCAGGAGTGGCCGGAGAAACGGTGGGAGTGCCTGGGCGAACGCTGGGTGTGTTTGTGACGTCAACCAGGAACGACAAGCACTGAACTGATCGCACAGGCAGAGTAAGTCTGAAGCTACTCCAAAACTGCTACGAGGTTTGTGATCGCAATATTGCGATTACTTCGGTCGCACTTTTAAGAAGCTAAGATACACTCCCAGTAGGCGGCGGCTTAGCGTGTGTAACTCTGCTACATTCGCATTGCGACCGATCAACTCGGAATGAGGGCCATTATCTCCACGACCGAGGTCACATTTTTGAGCAGGTTTGGGCCCCCTGGCTCGCTGCTGAACGTAGATCGCCGTCTCCCCCCTCTTGCTCCTAGTTCCTTCCGCAGACCCATGGGCATTGCCTACTGCTCCTCCTCCATCACCTCCCTCCTCTTCTTCTCTTTTCTCTTCCTCTCTCCTCTTCTTTTTCTCATCCTTATCTTCTCTCGTCTCTCCCTTGACCTCCCTCTCCCTCTTTCTCCTCATCTCACTATTTCCAGGATATGTACTGTGATTGGATTATACCGTGGTGTCCCCCCCCCCCCTTCCCCCCTCTCCCTCCTTTCCCTCCCTCCCCGAATTTCATACTTGATTACTATTGTTCATTTTTTGATTATTCTCGCTGTTTATTTTAAAATTGTGGTTTCTGTTGGACGTTGGGTCTTATGACCACCTGTCCCATATGTCCATGTAATGTTTGTCTATTCTGTTTAACCACGTAAAAAAAAAGAATAAAAAAAGAAAAGAAAAATGCAATAGGGGGGTGAATACTTTAGCAACGCACTGTATATATATATATATATATATATATATATATATACATATATATATATATATATATATATATATATATGGACCACTGCGGCAGCACTCAGCCGAAAAGCTATGTCTTTAGCTGTTTATTGTGAGACGGAGTGCTGCCGCAGTGGTCCATTGTATATTGTCAGCCCTAGAGGCTTACATCGGATTTCCCTATGAGTGCCGGATTTGGAAGTTGTATATATATATATATATATATATATATATCTCAAGCTCCCTGTCTCTAACCCACTGGCCCTCCCTTTATCACCTGGCCACTTGTTGGCATCAGGAGCCCTGAGCCCTTGCTCTAACGAGCTTTAGAAAAGTGTGGCACAAGTGTGCCTGATTGCTGGGAGTGCTTGCTCCAAAAC
Organism: Pseudophryne corroboree; assembly: GCF_028390025.1. Classification (NCBI taxonomy): domain Eukaryota; kingdom Metazoa; phylum Chordata; class Amphibia; order Anura; family Myobatrachidae; genus Pseudophryne; species Pseudophryne corroboree. The sequence continues at coordinate 464,433,634 of NC_086448.1, read as the reverse complement.
CTGGACCGGACCTGCATGGATGGGAGCCCGCCCACTCTCTCCCATCCTAACCCCAGGGACCCAAAGCCGGCCATGCTAAGGCTGAATGACAACTTGCTGTGTCCCAACACCTCCCTGCACTTCCTCTTTGTCCAGTCCTAAACCCAAGTCGCTTTGGCCCGGGGCACCCGAACTGTTGTGCACTGTCCTGCAAACACCAGGGGTGGCATCTGGACTGGACTGCCACATATCCTCCCCCTAAGCTTCGATCCTACGGGTGAAGCTGTGTTCTTTTGCGCACATACCTGCTCGTCAATCTCAGCAGGCATATCCCTTTTCTGGTTGGCCTCTCTCCGAGTCCTCCTCCCCCACTCAGCTTCAACCAACAGGGCTCTGCACCTTCTGAAGAGCGGAACTTCCTCGAAAGGGCACCCGCATTGCCCTGTAATGCTCCTGCTCTGTGCTGGACCTTGAAGCGGTACGGCTGGAGGGTAAGGAACCACTGTGTTATCCGGGCGTTGGTCTCCTTATTTAGGCACATCCATTGGAGCGGAGTGTGATCAGTGATTAAGGTGAATTCCCATCCCAGGAAATAGTACCTCAGAGTCTCTACTGCCCCCTTGATAGCAAGGCATTCCTGCTCTACTGTGGCATATCACTGTTTCCTAGGCAGTAGTTTCTTGCTGAGGTAGAGGACTGGTTTCTCCTTCCCACCTACCTCCTGAGAAAACACTGCTCGGAGGCCTGTTCCTGAAGCATCCGTCTGCAGGATGAACATTTTACCGAAGTCCGGGGCTATCAACACTGGTGCTTTACACAGGGTACTTCTTAAGTCCTTCCAGGCCTCATGTACCTGGAACGTCCACACAAGCTTGTCCGGACTTTGCTTTTTTAAGCAATCAGTGAGCGGAGCTGCTCTGGTGGCAAAGTTAGGGACAAACGCAGTAATATCCCAGCAGGCCTAAGAAGGCCCTGAGTTGGGTCTTCCTCTCAGGCAGTAACCGCCTCCTTCTTATTGACCTAGGGTTTGATTTGGCCCCGGCCCACCACGTACCCCAAGTACTTAGCCTCTGACATACCTATCCACTTTGGCCAGATGAGACTCCCAATGTCATCTAGGTACGCGGATGCGTACTTTTGGTGGGGCTGGAGGAGCTTATTCATAGCCTGCTGGAATTTGGCCGGGGCCCAGTGAAGACTAAATAGCAAAACTCAGTACTGAAATAGGCCATCTGGGGTGAAAAAGGCAGATTTTTCACCATGGCAGCCTCGGTGAGGGGAATCTGTCAATAGTCTTTGGTATGGTCAAGAGTGGTCAAGTATTGGCTTTGGGCCAGTTGCTCGATCATCTCATCAACGTCTGGCATGGGATAGGCATCAAGTTTAGACACCTGGTTTAACCTGCGGAAGTCGTTGCAGAACTGCAGTGCTCCTGGATGACTTGGACCAGCACTATGGGGATATTTCAACCACTGGTGGACTGTTCAATAACCCCTAGTAAGTCTAGGGGTTATTGAACAGTGGTTAAGTACATGTCCTCCACTTCCTTGCGTAATGCGTCCCTCTTCAGCTCGGGTATCCGGTACTGACGCAGATTGACCACTACCCCCGGAGGAGTAACGATGTCATGCTGGATGATCTTAGTCCTCCCTGGAATAATCGAAAAGACATCTAAATTTCATTTCTCCTGACCTTGTCTTGAGCTTGACGTGTCTTGACCTCATTGAGAAATCTGTCAATTGGGACCACACATGCTGAGATCTTGGCCACTCTTGCAGTTGCTGTCTCTGAGCCTTCCTTCCAAGGCTTCAGCAGATTTATATGAAAGATCTGTGTAAGCTTCCACTTTCCTGGTTGTCTCACACGAAAAGTCACTGGCCCCACAGCCTCAAGCACTGTATATGACCCTTGCCTAAAGGCATACAGCTTGCCCTCCACTGTTAGTACCAGGACCAAGACCTTGTCCCCAGGGTTAAAACTCAGTTTCTCAGCCTGGACGTCATAATGACATTTCTGTCTAGACTGGGCTGGAGTCATATGGTCCCTGACTAATGGACCTATCTGCTGGAACCGCCCATAGAGCTGGTGTACGAACTGTACTACATTTAGCTCCGGGGACGTCTGTTGTTCCCACCCCTCCATTAGGAGGTCCAAGATTCCCCGGGGCTGTCTGCCATACAACAGCTCAAAGGGACTGAAGCCAGTAGAGGACTGGGGAACCTCTCGGATGGCGAACATCAGAAAAGCTAAGAGCTGGTCCCAATCCCTTTTATCCTGGGCGACTGCCCTCCTGAGCATCTGCTTGAGAGTGCGGTTAAAACGGTCCACCAAGCCATCGGTCTGGGGATGATACACTGCGAAACTTTTTAACCCCCAGCATCCGATATAAATTGCTCATCAGCCAGGATATAAAGGGGGTCCCCTGGTCAGTGAGGACCTCCTTGGGTATGCACAGGCAGGAGAAAATCAGCAATAGTTCTTTGAATATGGTTGCTGTCTTCATATTCCATAGATGTCTTCAGGGTATCGTGTGGCATAATCAAGGAGGACTAAGATATACTAGTGTCCTGTTGCTGATTTTTCCACCGGCCCCACAAAATCCACCCCAATCCTTTTAAAGGGAATGGAGATTACCATAAGGGGGATGAGTTGTGCTCTGTAATGGGGCTTTGGTGCAGTACGCTGGCAGATGGGACACTCCTGACAGTACTTTGCTACTGACACCCGGATTCCCAGCTAGAAAAATCGCTGCTGTACCCTCTGCAGAGTTTTCTCCTTCCCCAAATGTCCTCCCCACAACTATGAATGGGCAGCTTCCAGGACAAGAGGCTGATGGACCATTGGCACTATAAGCTGCTCAACTTTCTTACCCCGTTCCTCGACAACCCTATATAGTAAATCCTTCTCTACTATGAAATAAGAGCTGCCCCCCCTGGGTAAGGATGAATACACTTTCCCATTATAACTATAACTATAAATGTTCTGGAAAGCATTCGCGAGGTTAGGGTCGTCTCGCTGGTCTCATCCGAAATCCTGAAGCGACATGACAGTTCTTGATGTCCTTTCATCACTCGCCTCCTCTGGTATGTTGGCTCTTCTGGATTGTCCGCCGCCGATGTTGCACTGAAACCTTACTCTGGGGAACTTGTGAGTGGCACCATGGACGCAGAGCACCTCAACCGCAGGTAAGACCTGGTCAACGCCTTTCGGGACCAACCCCGCAGAGATAATTGACAACTCAAGAGCCTGGATTGGCCGTGCTGCGATCTAGAGGGTCACCTAGAACCGGGAGGGCACAGACGAACCCTTGCTTCCGACACAGCTGTAGGCTGGTTTCCCCTGATTTCCCTGCTCCGCACTCCATAGGCTCCGGCTGCTTGGTACAGTCCTTTTGGATGTGGCCAGGTTCCCCGAACTCATAGCAGATGACCAGATTGGTCCGGGACCCCGTTTCCGGAGGTTGAGGGGTCCAGGGTCTTGGAACTGGTTGAATTTTTCGGTCTAAAGGCTTAGCCATTTTCCCCAGCACAGCATATCTCTCCATTGCGGCTAGGTCCTCCATATTTTGAGGGTCAGCCTGGAGAACCCACCTCTGCATGCCTCTGTCTAAGAGTAGTGGTCTATGGCTACGGTCTCCACCACTTGGGCTGCCGTATTCTTCTCCGGCTGAAGCCAAGACCCCGCCATCTTTAGAAGTTCAGCAAGTTGGATTCGAGAATTCTCTGTCATGGTCCAACGCCAGTTCTGGAACCATTGGGATTTGCAAGCCTTGGTTACGCTGATGCAACCCAATATGGTGGCTTTAAGCTGTGAATAGGTGGATGCAGAGTCTGTGGAGACTGTCATGGCTCCGGTGGCTTCTACAGCCACTGGGTTTCCACTGTGCTTAGTGCGTGCGGCAGAGGGTCCCTGTTTTGGGTGCCACTTGTAAGAAAGCAACTTTCCACCAGACAAGACGCTGACACCGTTGTATGGGAAAAACAGTCTGTTTACTTCCACAGCACAGTAAACAGATCTTTAACAAGTTTACAAGGTACCTTAGCCAGGTACCGGTTCACAAACAGCATGTATACAACTCTCAGGCTTCCTGTCTCTAAATCACTGGCCCGCCCTCTGTCGCCTGGCCACTTGTTGGCATCAGGAGCCCTGAGCCCTTGCTCTAACGAGCTTTATAAAAGTGTGGCACAGATGTGCCTGATTGCTGAGAGTGCTTGCTCCAAAACCTGGACCGGACCTGCATGGATGGGAGCCCACCCACTCTCTCTCTTCCATCCAAACCCCAGGGACCCAAAACCGGCCATGCTAATGCCGAATCACAACTTGTTGTGTCCCAACAACTCCCTGGGCCTCCTCTTGGTCCAGTTCTAAACCCAGGTTGCTTTGGCCCGGGGCACCCGAACTGTTGTGCCCTCTCCTGCACCTGCAAACACCCGGGGTGGCATCCGGACTGGACTGCCACAGTAAATAAATAAATAATTATATATATATATATATATATATATATATATATAGTGCATGCATGATAATGTACCACATTAATAACCGCAATGCCCCCTCCTCTTCACGGCACTGTAGGCTCTGGCATTATGCTAAACTATACTATATATGCACGGCGGTCATTTTGGCTTTAATTTTTTTTACCGCACTTGCAGCTCCGACGCGGAACTCTGGAAAAGTATGTTGAAAATCATGGGTGCAGTGTGTGCGGTGTGGATCCCATGGACCCAGGGACACCACACCCATTACACCCATTCTAGAAATGCCAATGAAGTGCACAGTCTGGAACCTGACCCGTAGAGAAGGGAGTGCATCCTTCAGGCATTGGGGCCCACCAGAGGTTTCCCCGTTGCCCCTGTGGGCCAGTCCGATGTAACATTACTATGATTTGGGGGGGGGGGGGGGGGGGGGAACAAAACACTTGGTTAATATAAAGCAGAAGAGATTACTATACCAGTGGAAATCTAGTATGATGATGTAGCCATTGTGCTTTTTTTAACTGTTGTTTCTGATCATGATGTTACGTATATAAGTGATCAGCTCAAAATTCTTACTAGTAACCCAGAATTGTATAGATATGTTTTCCTCCCGTAACTTACAGTATAGGACAGGCATACCTCTAGGCAACTTAGGGGGCCTGATTTAGAGTGTGTACTATGGGGGTAATTCAGACCTGATCGCTAGGCTGCGTGTTCTCACAGCCTGCGATCAGGTCCGAACTGCGCATGCATATGCACCGCAATGCGCAGGCGCGACAGACCGCAGCAACAGGGATTGATGCATAGCGCCTGATGGTGACTGACACGAAGAGGGCTTTTGTTGGTGGCAACTGACCATTTTTAATGAGTGCCCGGAAAAACACAGGCGTGTCCAAGCGTTGGAAGGGAGGGTGTCTGACGTCAGTTCCGGTCCCGGACAGGCTGAAGTGATCACAGCGGCTAAGTAAGTCGTGGGCTGCGCAGAGACTGCACAAAATCAGTTTGTGCAGCTCTGCTACATTCTGCTAAAATACACTCCCCCAGTGGGCGGCAACTGTCTGATTGCAGAGCTGCAAAAATGACTGCCCAGCGATCAGGTCTGAATTACCCCCTATGCCAGCAAGCTTAGTGTACTGTATCTTGCATGCATATGCCCCAGTGCAGATTTGTGTTGTTGGAGGGGTGGTCTAATGGATTGATAAAGCACGGTCATGTTTCTGTGATTTCTGATGAGAAGTGTTTGGAGTTTTATGCTAACAAAACAGATGGATATAAGAAATAGCATTAGTGTATGTGATGTACTATATGCCTGGACTAATCCGGGCACATATGCAGTTGATGTGTATCTGCAAGTGTCTTGCAAAAATTACTCCTTTACATATATACACAATTGCAACAATTGTTTAATGAACACAAATTACATTTGTGTTTTAGGACACAACTGGAACCATCTGTGCAACCCCTGCATCCTTGTATAATCTCATGTCACTAACGCATTTAGCTTTAAGATACATAATACCACAATGATTGTATGCTTTCAAAGTATTGTTGTTAGTGTGTATTGCACAATTTAGCCCTTATGATAAATGTAGTGACTTTGCTTGTGTTGCAAACATAGATACAGTTAAACTCATTTTCTGAGACACAAGTAAATAGTTTACTATTGTAGTCTGCCTGAAGGCTTGATGTAATATAACTATTTATACAAAGGTTAGAAATTGAGTTACACAATTAGTGAATTTAGGCTTACATTGCCCATTGGAATAAATAACTGGAGAGGGAAATGTTAGTAGAATATGTTTAGTCAGGCAGGACAATGCATGCAGTTTTATCTTACTACACAATTGTCTAGTTCTCCAGTATATAGACTGTATTTGCCAAAACACTTGAAAACTAGTGATAAGTAATGAGGTGTTGCAAAAATGGAATTGATAGTTTTGTGTTTAATTAATGTAAAAAAATATAAAGATGCTCTCAATCAAAGCAGAGCTGTCTTACTTTATGTTTTGTAATTGGCTATAGAGCTTTATTATATAATGTATGGATTAAAGTGGGGGGGAGGCACCCTGGGCCCCCCTTGCAGGAGCACACTGACATCTCTGGCTCTCCCTCTTGTGCAGCAGCAGAAGGAAGAACCTTGCAGCCAGAATTCAAGCAGGAGAGTATGTAGTGCAGGCAGGGACACGGGTAACAGGTTTCATGCTGACAGAGCTTCCCTACCAGAGGAGGGCTAGGTGGGGGAGAGTGCTGTTAGTGATCCAAGGACCTTTCCCCCTCCTCCATACACAGCAGGCTAGATTGATGTGCCTGGGTCATGTGTAACCTGTTATCTGAAGAGAGCATTTAAGATTGGAAAGAGAGACACACAGAGAGTCCTCCTGAGTCCCAGTGTGTAAATAGTATAGAGGCTGCCATTATTCTTGCACATCACAAGATGATAGATTTTATTTTTCTATGTGTATTTTAAGGTTAAGTTGTCTTTGTTCCACTGCAAGAAAAACTTTATCAAATAATTGTCTGTCAGTTGGTGCTATAAACAGTACCCAGGAACGTTTAGTTTAAATCTGATATACACCATTGGTAAAAAGTCAATATTCACAATCTAATATACACACCTCTGTGCAGTCTCATAGTGGGGGCAGGCAGGAAGACAAGTGGGGGCGGTGCTGACCAGATGTGGAGGGCTGGAGGAGTGACGGTAGAACCCCTGCCCCCCAAGGCTTAATCCGCCCCTGCATGCAACATATTCAATGTTGTTTAATTGACTATTGCACACTGTAAGCATCAATTTAAAGGATTATGCAATGTGAGAGGCCTATACTTAGATAGAGCAATATGCCTGCATTATCCCTGTACCTGTTTGTGGTGTTACACCAACAACATCTCAATGTAAATGTATTTTTACTATAAATAACTACATGCTACAACCACAAAACTTGCACATGTGACTGATCACTGTGAGATCTCTTGTCATGAAATATAATTTCCTACTAACCTGTCACTTTTATCTTTCTTGAAAGTAGATTGTGTTAGATTTTTTAGTTAATACGTAAATCATTCTTCATTACATAATGACATCTGATTTTCATTTGTAACTGCATTATGCTATGACAATATGAATCCCAGCTAGTGACTCTAACATGCTGAGCAGCATCTGCAAATGGATGTGTGTTATTAATACTTCACACTCATCAACAGCACCTTGACTGATGGTAGAATACTGGGAAGCATCACACTAACCTAAGATCTTCTGCCAAGTGTTGACCAAATATGCAGTTATCTGTGTCATGAGTTACAGACTCTTTCGGGGAAATAATGCTGGCAAAGAAAATGATTTTGTCCTATTGCAGTACAGCCCTACACGTTATGCTCTTAGTCAGTGTACACAAATGATTGTATAGAATTTACAGTAGTTGGGATTTGGTACATGCTTGAAGTTTTTAAAGATTTTTCGTAACTATAATTTAATAATCAGGAACAAACGTAATTTTCCAGTGATAAGCGTAAAACAGAAGGCATTTAGCTTCCCGATGGACGGGATGCCGGCAGTCATGTGACCAATGTTGACAATATTTGGGGGACCAACACCATAAGACGGACGCCGACATCCCAAAGGTAAGTATTGGGATCACTGTTAGGGTTAGGGCCGGGGGGTTTAGGGTTAGGCACTAGGGGGATTAGCACTAGCCACCTCTCCCCACCTCCCTCCTCTGAGGGTTAGGGGCAGGGGAGGGGGGTAAAAATACTTACCCCCTCCGAATGTCGGGATCTTCCATGTCGGGATGCTGGTGTCAGCCATGTGACTGCTGGCATGCCGACGACTGGCATAGCATACCAAATCCGTTAATACATGCATTTTTCAAAACCCCATATGCTTTGAGGATGTCTTGAATAGAGATAGGCAAATCTATTCAACTAATTCTTAAATCTATACAACCGACTCTTAAATTGGGGTGATTTTCAGAAGTCTGCAAATTTACAAATAAGTTACAAAAAACAACAACGTGAGAATAAGGCCAGTTACAGTACATGGAACATACATACTATAAGCCAAACAGTAAGTATTAACAAATGTCACTTGTCTAGAACCTTATAAAATAAGTTTACAGTCCCTCTGGCACTTATTCTTCGTCAATTGTTCTAGAGGGAAACATCTGTGGATGCTATTTGTGACCTGAGCTGTGACTACCAGTAGTGGCCTGGCTCCTGACTGTTCTTCACTCGTGTGCACACGGAGGAATTAATTTATGAAGCTCAAAATAGACGATACGCAGCTTTGGCCCTGCAATGCTATGATTCAAACACGTGCCTAGATAGTCATGGATTTGCAGCGCAAGCCTGGGGAGTAGCAGAAGTTTCCACAGGCCATGGGGAGGAATATAGGGTAAAGTAAGTTCATATCTACTGCACAAACAGACTTCATTTTGCACCAGCTCAGAGCTGTGGTCTTTATGACATCTATATTTTCACTGGAATGCATTCTGCACTCTACATTTGCACACCTTTATACCACCCTTCATTCAGTACTGTAATGTAAATGGTTCTATACTTGTAATTTTCTAGGCCTTGCTATCTCAAGTATAGGGGAAATTCAATTAGCCACAGTAATTTACAGTGGCTAATTGATTCCCGGGGGCTATCGAATTAGCCCCGACCCACTTAGGTCTCAAAAAAAATCCCTGATTAATGATCTGTTTTCATGGTGCAGTGTTTCTCCAATTATTTTTCTTCAGCATGAGGCATAGAAATACAGTACATAGGAAATCTGCTGCAAAAGTAATCAGTATATATATTAATGCATTATTTATTTTATTTTTTTCTCTCTTATTAAATAACCTTTTAGAGGCAAAGACAAAATAGCCAATATTATGCGGTCCATACATATACGACCCAATTCCCCATTTATCAGATGCAGATCCGATCTACATATTTGTGGACATCGAAGATTGGCGATCTGCCAGGAAATCAGCAAAAAATGCATTTTAAAGATTCCTGACTCGCTTACTCCCATAATTTTTTGGTCGCAATCAGCGAATTGAGGATTTCCAACACTTCCAGCCATCAGCAGAACAGGAAATTGTGCTGATAGCTGCCTAATATATGTGCCCCATTGCTTATAATGTCATACAGCATTGGTGCTCTGCAGATATACTGAAGTGAAAACGTAATCCCCTGTGACAGGGTAGCAGCTACTCTATTAAAATGCAGTGCCCCTCTCACCGCAGTGTGTCATCACTGGAGTAAGTCATATCTATTAACTTAAGCACTGTCCAATTAGAAAAGTGCTAGCACTCAAAGTGAATTTACCAACAAACTTTCAGTGATTTGCGGATTACTTGCCGCTTGACACAATTTTAATATGATTTACTGGAAATCTTTTAAATTAAGATTTGGCAATACGAATCAGAAATCCCTGGTACAATTTTTAAATTAGAAATGTTGTCATGATTTGCAAAATTTCAGCCAAGATTCAGACAAATTGTAGGAAACTGGATTTTGGTGGTTTCATATACCGCTTTGCTTAAAAACATCATAATCATAAATCTCTCTGGTGAGAACAGAATTAGTGGTATTTTTCCAAGGTACTCTAGACTACTTTCCACTAAAATCCTGACCATGCATAAAACATTAGGCATCTTGTTTGTTCGAACTTAGAACATAGGCCCTCATTCCGAGTCGTTCGCTCGGTATTTTTCATCGCATCGCAGTGAAATTCCGCTTAGTGCGCATGCGCAATATTCGCACTGCGACTGCGCCAAGTATCTTTGCTATGAAGAAAGTATTTTTACTCAGGGCTTTTTCATCGCTCCGGCGATCGTAATGTGATTGACAGGAAATGGGTGTTACTGGGCGGAAACACGGCGTTTTATGGGCGTGTGGCTGAAAACGCTACCGTTTCCGGAAAAAACGCAGGAGTGGCCGGAGAAACGGGGGAGTGGTTGGGCGAACGCTGGGTGTGTTTGTGACGTCAAACCAGGAACGAAAAGCACTGAACTGATCGCACAGGCAGAGTAAGTCTGAAGCTACTCTAAAACTGCTAAGTAGTTTGTGATCGCAATATTGCGAATACATCGGTCGCAATTTTAAGATGCTAAGATACACTCCCAGTAGGCGGCGGCTTAGCGTGTGTAACTCTGCTAAATTCGCCTTGCGACCGATCAACTCGGAATGAGGGCCATAGTAATTAACTATATAATCTGAGTCATCCTGATGGTGACAGCTAGTGAAACTTTTGTATAGCTAAAGTACACACACTGGGGGAGATTCAAATGTTTGAAAAGTCTGTTGGGTGTCTGTTTTTCCCTGTCTATTAGATAGGAAAAAACAGACTCCCAACTGACTTTTCAAACATTTGAATCTCCCCCTGTGAGTAGATCCGCAAAATAGTAGTTACTGTACATGAGCAGAAGGAAAACCTCTCTATTGTATGCACTTTTGTAATATCATGTTACAGACAGCATTCTGAGGTGTCTCTAGCGATAAAAGGATTGCGGCAGAACAGGTACCGCAGTCATTCCTCTTAAACAGGCATGGAGAAATTATTACCGGAGGCAGTGGATGAGGTCTTGTTAAATAGGGAGAAGCCCTAGCTCCACAGAACACAACCATTTTCATTGAATTTAGGACTTGCAGCAGTAAATAGGCTTTGCCCTAGGCCTCCTGAGTTTAAGGGGCACGTAGAGCACTGAATTGTGGTCGCATCAATTAGCGTTGCGACCTGAATAACCCCCATAGTCAAGCAATATTTATTTGCAACTTAGTTGTGCAAAATACTGTAGTCAAGATTATTTTCTTGGTTATAAAGAGAGTATACAGTGCACACTGTGGGCTTTATCCAATCTATATGGTGGTTTTTCATTATTTGACCTTATTAATTGGTAATAGGCCTAATCCTTGAACTACCATACCAACAACACCATTTTAGGAATTTCTCTGAAGAAAAGTACTGTTACAATAATGAAAAGTATATTATAAATTAAACTTTATTTGTACCTAATTTCGTTAATACTTAAATAAATTAAAGTCCAAGAGTAATCATAAATGACTTGTAAACTGCACGTTTTTTAGGACATTTTATCCCTTAACTTTTAGATAGAAAGATGGAAATCCCTTGATTGACAATGTATTTGATGAAAAGAATGCAATTAAAACATATGTTGAAGTTGTCTTTGAAAGATGATATTTGTGTGGCGTTTAGCAGGGAGCCTCTGAGAGAGAATTCATGTCATACAAGCGTTTCCTACTCCCTTGACCTTGGAGGAAACACCTGCTCCACACATAGTTATATCATTCAGAAAGGAGGAGATAAAGGAAGTTGCCGGAATTTCCACATTTTTAAACTAGTTGTACTTTGAGTTATACAGTAATTCTATTGATAAAGGGAGTAACCCAGAGTTTCCTAAACTCCATCATTACAGTGCAATTTTTAAGGATATGCATGCTTGAGCACAGGTGACATAATTAGTACCTGCCAATTTGATCTGTCTGGGTTCAACCATGGATATGATTAAAACCTGCACTATAATGGTAGAATTTGGGAACTTGGGAAAACACTGACTGCCAACATCCCAAAGGTAAGTATCAGGGTGACGGTTAGAATTAGGGCCTGTGGGGGGGCACTAGAGGGGGATTATTCCTATCTGCCACCCCTGAGTCATAGCCCTTGCGCCACTCCCGAATCTTAGCCCTAGCCGCAACCCCAGGTGGTTTAAGATTAGGGTAGGGGGCAGTTGAGGGGTAAAATAATTACTACGTCCCCTGTCGGCATTCTAATTGCCAGTGGCGGTCATGTGATCACACCCCTTAATAGTTGATCAGGGACTGATTTTAGGCATTTAAATGTAGAATAGAGTGTACAGCTCTTCTATGTGAGAGTGTAGAGCTATTCTATGTGAGAGTGTACAGCAATTCTTTGTGTTTAACATGTTTTTATAATAATTATTTCACCTAAAGTAAGAATTACACAAACAACAATTGAATTTCTGATATGAAAGTTAGACTAAAAATTTACTCAGTGAAGGTGGGTGGGACCAAATGACTGTGGCACATAAAATATAATATATAGTTTCATTTATATCTTATTCTTATATTAACCTATTTCCTTTATTGAAAGCACTTCTTTTAACATGACTATATGCTTGTGCTGTATTTATTTTTAATGAAGTGTACAAGTCTTTAACATCTATTGAACAGTGAGTAAAGAAAAAGTAAATATCCATATTTTTATTTGCAGTTTAGCTAACAATTCACAAAGCAATATACAGTACATAACAATGTGAATATCATGTTGGTTAGATTTTAAAAATATGAGATTTTGTTATGAAGAGATGTTTGTGCTTGTTTCTTGTAGTATAAATTACACGGCAGTAAGAAAAAAAACAATGTACATTAAAATGTTATATTGAAAACAGATAAGTTTCCAATGTGAAAAGGAATGATCTGCGTGTCTGTATTGGAAATCTGAGATTCTAATTTCAGCGTTCCTTATTAAGTCAGATCAGGTGTAAAGCATTCATAAACGCTTTTTTCCTTCTTCACATGGGATACAGTATCTTGCCAATTTGCACATACTATAATTAATCAGTGCTCCTCCTCTACTATTTATCAGGTTGCACCTGAAATAGAGAAGACCTCACCCTGTGCCTCACTCACCGCAGCTCCCTGATGCCATACTTTGGGCCCCATATATATTTACCTCTCCGACGTGGTCCAGCGATCTCTTCTTCCTCAGCTGCGCCCTGGGTGGCTATCGCTGCTAGTGATGGGCTTCTGAGTCATGCACATGTGCTAATGGCCAGCCTGCCCATGTGGACATCTTCTCCTGGCGGGAAGCAGGCAATGCCCTGGGAGGCTTCGCTGGAGCCGGAAAGGCAGTGCTGGATCCCAGGGCTGGCAATGGGACAGTATCGCTCTCGCCATCTATAGATGGTGAGAGCGGTACAGGGGCAACAGCGGTAAGCTTAGTTTACTGCTGTTTGTTGAATACTGAAAGTAGGACATAACCCCTTTAGTGCTAAAGGGGTTATGTTTCGTTGATAAATGGGGCCCTTTATTCACTGTCATCTTAGTTAAATAAGAAATCCTGAATCCATTGACACAGCTACTGTCCACATTTGCACTCTGTTGGAGACCCTACAACTGGGCCTGTAGTTTGATTGATACAATAGGAGGGGATAGGTAACAGTTCTGACATAATCCAGATAGATCCCGGTAAGTATTTTAACCGTAACTGTTCCCTCCCACAGCTTAACCCTAACCTCCCCCCAACACTCCCACTAGTGCCTAACCCTAATTCCAGTACTTACATTTCAGATTCTGACCGTCGCGATTACATTGTCAGGATCCCGACTGCTGGGCTCCTTACCGCATCTTAGTAGGAGAACAAAAGCTTATAGTGCAAGCATGGTGTCCACTGATGCTCCAATGACAATTCAATATGTATCTTTGTATTACATACTGATCCATTACACATGAAATGAAGTAGAGTTATAATTTGTGCTAGCAGAGAGCTACTCATATGCTTGGCATGCATGTTTTCAATTATCAATGTAAATATAAATTCATGGTCTCAGTGCCATGCAGTGCAATACGATCAGCCACTATGAATATCTGCACATATGCTTGTCATTTGGAGTGAACTTTGGGCCAGATCTGATCTGCATACTAAGATGTATTTTTTTGTGACTATGTGACCTAAATTTAAAAATTTAAAATCACTTTAGGTATTGTCTTGCAGGGAATGAAAAGTGCTAGTTGTTCTTTATTCTGTTGTACTGTCCAGTTACCTTCTCATTTTGCTCAAATGTACTAAAGAGGGGAAATTCAAATAGCTCCCAGGTTAAGTGCCCAGAGCTATTCTCTTACTGCCCTCTGTAAGCCTACAAATAGCCCTGAGGGAGCACTAAACAAGAATTTCTGCTCACACTCTCCCGAGGTGTGAACAGAAATCTGCGTTAACTCGTTCTTCTGGGGCTAGTTGTGGACTTACCATGGACTGTAATTGTATAGCGCCAGGCACTCAACCCAGACACGTTAACCACCTAACTGGCAATTTTTCCCCAAAAACAGCTCAGAAATTGTTGTTGTTTTTTAGTAATTGATTTATGTCAAGAACATATATTTAAAGCTTATCCAATACAATTTTCTAATAAATAAATAAATAATTAACATTTGTAAAATATCGAGGGGTTTTCCTAACAGCGGAATATTTTGACAATCATCATCGGAAACATCGGGACCATTGCGACCATCGTGACTTTGCTTTGCCCAGCAGCTACAGACACCAGGTGCACACGGGGGGCTGAACTTACATTTCCCGGGTAGTTGCTCCTCTGTGTAGCTGCCGGCTGGGGGGTCCTGCAGTGCTGACCGATCAGCAGTTATCGGCAGCACGGCAGACACTGTTGTAGGGTGCAGGTATACAGAGGGGCCAGTAGGTCCCTCTGTGATTAGCAGCTGCTAGAAAACTATAGACCCAAATGTATTATGCATTAAAAATTGATGGAGTGGAGACAGATAAATACAGGTAGTGATAAAGTGCCAGTCAATCAGCTCCTAACTGCCATGTAATAGGCTGTGTTTGAAAAAGACATGGTTGGCTGGTACTTTATCACTCAGGCCCAATTTATCAAGCCTTGGAGATTGATAAATTGCATGGTGATATAGTACCAACCAACCAGCTCCTACCTGCCATGTTACAGGCTTTTGGAGAAATGACAGTTAGGAGCTGATTGGTTGGTACTTTATCACTGTACAATTTATCACTCTCCAAGGCCCTCTCCACTCCATCACTTTTTAAGGCTTTAACATTTGGGCCATAATCCAGCAACTGGCCACTCACCGTTTCTGACTGGTCAAATAATGAACAGACTGGTGTGGTCACAAACGATGCAACCATGTCAGGAAAGTGGTTAAATCCCACAGCTTATTGCATTCCTGCTTAGTTTGTGGTGGCTACTCCCAAGAGCACAGAGGAGAACTTGGAGAAAGCTTTTCATGGTGCCCATTGCCATATTGTGTAATCCTTCTGTGGGGTGAGCCAGGGCTGGTTTTACCAGCAAGCAAACATTGATAGTTGCCTAAAGCACTAGGGTTAATAAGGTGCCTAAGGCACTGAGGGCCTGCTTGCATTTATACCTACTGTAAAACACTTGCACTTAGGTTCACTGAGCAATCGTATCTCACAATTTTTAGCTAATACATGCGAGTAATGTTAGGCAGGTACGTAACTAGGGGTATGTGAGCAGTGAACTCACTGCCCAACAGCCCTTGCTTCTGGCTAGCAAGGTGCCTGGAACAGAACAGCATCCTGCAGCCAGGGTCGCAGTTGCAGCGCCTCCGGAGTGTCCTTTGGATGCTCCAGATAGGCACCCTACAGTTTAGTTCTCCGCTGGTTGGTCCAGTTATTGCACAGTGTGTACATAGCACATGGAGCTGACTGTCGTTCATAAACCTGACAGATCTGGTCCTGACATCAGGAGTGGACTGACGAGAAGATGCCATGTGTAGAGTCATCATCGGACAAACTGCATGTAAAAACATCACCTAAATGATTTTTAGCAATATTTACGGTTCTTATAGGAACGCTAATTGTTTAGTGTTTACAGGAAATGGGATCCGGTCAGGTGTCACCATGCCGACACTGAGATCCTGCCCGCTTACCCCAGCCCGACAGTCGGCATGCCGCCTGACAGGGACTATTCCCTGTCCACGACACACATAGAGTGGGAATAGAACCTGTGGCGAGCGCAGCAGGCCATTGAGTCCGCTGCATGGCACATTCCCCCCAGCCAGCATTCCGCTGCCGGGATCCCAGGGTCGGTATGCTGACCACCGAGATCCCCAGCGCCGGTCTCTCAGCCTCAACCACAGGAATGAGGTGTTCTCTGGATTGTTGTAAAAAAATAACATAAAACTGGATTATTCCTCTGATCTGTAAGATGTATACAGTACCTACAGGAGCGTAACTGTTAGCACTTCAATAATATAAATATGAGTCTCAGCATTTGCAACTTAGTGAGTGCAGCTTGGTGGAAAGTGAGCGCTAGCACGTAGGATTTGTATTGTGGGACTGTAGACTGAACTGTGGGCTATTCAGAGGTGAGTGTACATGGAGATAGGTCTGATTTCAGTTGGATTTTCAGGGCTGATATCCATGATGGCTTCTTTTGACAACCGGTTGATAGGTCTGGGACGATTGCAAAAAAAAAACGTGAATACAGGAAAATATCCACATTTATTTTCATAACCACAATGTGTCTGCATCTCTGCAAATTAGGTCATGAATGAGTGATATAATATTTTCTAGTATAAATACTCTCTTAGTCGTATTTCCAAAGCTTCTTTCTTTGCATACAGTTTTCTGTTTGACATAACAGGACATCTGCTGAATCTGTCTTTTCCCTTTCTAGTAACGCATGTCAGAGGCTTTAGGGAGGGGTATTTAGTTTACCAAAAAAAACGTATGTGACAATTCACAGTGGCAGGTGCACTCTAAAAATGTGCTGTATAAACGGTTGTTTCCATAGATTTTTAAATATTTTAGAATAATTCATGTATTATTCAGTTAATCATATTCCATGGAATGATTACAACAATGTATTTCTACAATATCACTATGAGACATAGCAGACAAACCACAAAGAATGCATAATTGGAAATGCAGGCCGGGAAGTCTCCAATGAGCATTCCTCTGATTACAGACTCGTTCAAGTCAGAAAATAATTCACTATTTTATTATGTATATTATATGACACTCAAACACCGTTTTTGGGGTTCTTACTGCATTTTCAAATGTTATAATCCCCGTCCACCCGCTTATCGATACGGAGACCACCGTACACCCTCTCCACCGGCACAGCAGGCAACACATGTGGCGCCTGTTATCACATCGCGATACTAATCGCATATGTTAGTACATATACGATTAGTATAGATGCAAATTGTAGCAGAATGTGGCTGTCGTCTTTGTACATCCTGCTCTCTGTCTATCATTTCTGTATTGCATCCTAGAAAATGATTGACAGAATCTGATTGGTTGCTATGGGTAACATCACCACTTATCATTTTTAGAAGCTTTAGTAAATGTACCCCCTAGTGTGGAGTCTGAGTGACACCTTCTATTGTTTCATATATGTTGCTGGGTGGTCACATCAAGTACTATGCCCCTCAGCTCATCAGATACATGATGGAGTACAGTAGGTAAGAAGCTGTCTGCTTCTGCTCCTTGATATTAGCGGTTGGTGCACATTATGGTCAGAATTAAAACACGAAATGAGTGATGTTATGTCATATACTTATTCAGTGTCTTAGATGACTCCTATACAATTTGGCACCCAAGGTTATTGATAATGCCACCCCTGCTCTTTCTAATTTTTATGGCAGATGGTCAGATAGATAAAATTCAAAAGAAAATATAACTAGGCATGTGCAGCAACAGAAATCAGAACTCTAATTACATGTAACTTGCATGTGTGGCCATGTAAACCTGCGGAGGAGAATTACGGCGTGCAAGTGTGACTTACATTTCGGGCCTGCACATGTGTATAACAGCTCAGTTAGTGTACAGATCATATACAAATATGCCTCTTGATAGGAAGTGTATATTTTGCAATTCACTTAGACCTGCTGTAAAGATACATACTGATGGTAATGACTTCATTGCATATACTTTTGCTGCTGTAAAATATATATTATATATAGATATTAAAACCTGCCCCATCATAAAACATTTCTTATTCTAAAGTAGTTACCAGCAACATGTTTAAGAGCACTGGAACTGCCATTGTGTGGTAGGGGCCAAGGTAATGGGTAAAGTATTAAAAACATTAAGTTCATTTGTGGAACTACAAATCCTTGCAAGACCTGCCGGCTATTAATTGTTGAGGAATGCTGGCACTTACAGAATTACTACTGGTGCTTGTGTCACTGATCGGCTTATGTCACTGACTGGGTTGGCACACTCATCCTGGTCCATTATTTCAAGGAGGTGTACACCCTGTTTAAATATATACAATATATATATATATATATATATATATATATATACATACATACATATTATTATTATTTAAAGACTGTTGTTATCATCATTATCAAACTGATGATAATGTTTGCCATATTCTCACTGTACTCTCATCAAGATTCACTTACAATCTATCTTTATTCAAGCCACATGCAGTACCTACACAGTATTTTGCTTTTCACCTGTTCTAAGCATCTTTACCTACTCTGATGGAATTTCTGTGACATGACTATTCTGGCCAGCCTGCTGGAATCTCACCCACTTCTATCATGATGGGAGTGTGATGATGCAAATCACTGTGAATCTCAGCATTACATCATGGGAAGGGTATGGGTCATTGGGTAGACACAACTTAGGTCGACAGTCATTAGGTCAACAGGGACAATAGGTCGACATGTACTAGGTCGACAGTTCAAAAGGTCGATGTGTTTTTTTTAACTTTTATTGCCGTTGTTTTCTTCGTAAAGTGACGGGGAACCCCAATTAGTGCACCATGTTCACTCACCATGCTTCGGGAAAGGTGCCTCACTTCGCTCGGCACAGGTTACCATTCCAATAGTAGTCTACGTGGATAGTTAAGTATGAAAAAATCCAAAAAAAATTAAGAAAAAAAAGTGAAAAACTCATGTCGACCTTTTGACATGTCGACCTAGCACATGTCGACCTAATGACCATGTCAACGTAATGCATGTCGACCTTCAGTGGTCGACCTAATGATTGTCGACCTAAGCTGTGTCGACCTATCAACCTTATCCCCATGGGAAAGGGGTTGATAAGATGCAATTTGCTGCACTACAACCCTACTCAGCTTGCTTGAAGCTTCCACTTACCAGATGTTCCGGATTACAAAAGTAAACCAATACTGTATGATCCTAAGATACATGCATTTCACCATACTTACCATGTCTCCCAATTATCCTGCTTTTAGCGGGATAGTCCAATTTTGGGGAACTGTCTGCCATCCCATGATCTTGACATTTGTAAAAATGTATATGATGTTCAGAGGATTATATTGCTGCAAGGCATGGATACAAGTGCCTCCACGGCATGCTGCATAAAAACATTAATTGTGAAAGATAAATGCCCACCAGGGATGGTGACACCCCCATTCCATTTTGGAGATCTCTGAACCACTAATTTGTAATTTAGGGGCAGATGTATTAACCTGGAGATGGCATAAAGAAGTGATAAACCAGTGATATGTGCAAGGTGATAAAGGCACCAGCCAATCAGCTCCAATATGTAAATTAACAGTTAGGATCTGATTGGCTGCTGCCTTTATCACCTTGCACATATCACTGGTTTATCACTTTCTTATGCCTTCTCCAGGTTAATACATCTGCCCCTTAATTACACTTCCAAATTCGTTTTACAGCCTAGTATAAATCACACCAAAATGTTGTATATGAATTTATTACATATTTTTTTATCATAGGATTAAACATGGAGTAAATGTGTTCTGCTGGGACTGGGTATTGTGCAGTGCATGTTTTCCATACTTTGTGCCGAAGAACAGATGCATTCATATTACTGACTGACACATTTGTAAAGATCCACACATGGAGCTAGTTATTTCCCTTGTGATTCCGTGTGGGGCCCTGTAAAACGGTATCCGTTCAGATGGTCGACCATGTTATGGTCGACAGTCATTAGGTCAACCACTATTGGTCGACATTGACATGGTCAACATGGACACATGGTCGACACATGAAAATGGGCGACACATGTAAAGGTCGACATGAGTTTTTTAACTTTTTTTCTTTTGGGGAACTTTTCCATACTTTACGATCCACGTGGACTACGATTGGAACGGTAATCTGTGCCGAGCGAAGCGGTAGCGGAGCGAATGCACCATGCCCGAAGCATGGCGAGCGAAGCGAGCCATGCGAGGGGACGCGGTGCACTAATTGGGGTTCCCAGTCACATTACGCAAAAAACGACACCAAAAAAAGAAAAAACAAAAACTAATGTCGACCTTTTCATGTGTCGACATTTCACATGTCGACCGTGTGTCCATGTCGACCATGTCAATGTCGACCAATAGTGGTCGACCTAATGACTGTCGACCATAACATGGTCGACCATTCATACCGGAACCCTGTAAAACCTACACTGTAGGGTTCCCTTAGGTCTGCAGTTTGGTAACACCATGAACTTTCACATTTGTAGTTTGCACTAAACAGCTAACTACTAGAAATAATTCACATTCTAGAATTGGTTATCACAAAACAAACATTATACCACTAATACTGCCATTTAGGAACAAAACTATTTTCTAATTATTCCGACATTTCTTACAACAATAAGATGTCTCAGCTGATTGTGGCATCTGCAGTTGTTTCCATTCCAACCTATGAGAAATATTTTAGCACTTGCTGCACTTGTTCCCAAGGATCGTTTCCCATTGCAGCACTAAAACTGTACAATTAAAGTTTACATGAATTTCAAGGTTGGGGGGAATTGTGATAGCCTGCAACTTGCAGATTCCTGCTAGTCTCGACGTTGCCTGTAAGTGACAGGCTATTACCATGCCTTATACGCCATAGGTATGGTGACCGGTGGTCTCCCAACCCAACCCCCCGATACATATACTTATTTTTGTTTGTGGGCTGTGACTGAAAGGCCTATTCACAATGATAGCAAGCATTTATTCTAGCTGCATGTCAAAGCAATAGACAATAAGTTAAAGCCACAGTTTACCATTGAAACATTGCCAGAGCAACTAAGTGATTCTCAGATACTGTACTTGGGAGGTCATTCCGAGTTGTTCGCTCGCAAGGCGATTTTAGCAGAGTTGCTCACGCTAAGCCGCCGCCTACTGGGAGTGAATCTTAGCATCTTAAAATTGCGAACGAAGTAATCGCAATATTGCGATTACACACCTCGTAGCAGTTTCTGAGTAGCTTCAGACTTACTCGGCATCTGCGATCAGTTCAGTGCTTGTCGTCCCTGGTTTGACGTCACAAACACACCCAGCGTTCGCCCAGACACTCCTCCGTTTCTCCAGCCACTCCTGCGTTTTTTCCGGAAACGGTAGCGTTTTTTCCCACACGCCCATAAAACGGCCTGTTTCCGCCCAGTAACACCCATTTCCTGTCAATCACATTACGATCGCCAGACCGATGAAAAAGCCGTGAGTAAAATTACTAAGTGCATAGCAAATTTACTTGGCGCAGTCGCAGTGCGGACATTGCACATGCGCATTAAGCGGAAAATCGCTGCGATGCGAAGATTTTTACCGAGCGAACAACTCGGAATGAGGGCCTTGGATTGAAAAAAAAAGTTTTTCATTTAAATAAATTGTACTTCTGTTTATGGCCACTAGATTGTCAATTGTTTTAAACCAATGCATTTATCTACCCTTGCCATTATACTGGCAGTTTTTTGGATGAGCAATATTTGTGCAGATATAGATATCATCTGCAATCAGCCTTTGTTTACCAGTTACTGTATACACAGAACACAGATGCAAGGAAACCCAGCGTGATGCAAAATAATATTTTATCCATAAGTCTCTGCAAATATTTATGGAATTATGCATCTGTTTGTTGTGAAATTGGTCATTGGTAATAAACTTCAGACAGGCGGAGACATAAAGGGGTTGAATTTGTAATCATTCATGATTGTCCCCAACAACCAATTACATTTCTGGTCATAATAATATGTGTCACTATGGGCCTTATTCTGATTTAACTTAAGTAACTGTGCACCTGGACCAACCATGTTGCACTCCTAACGGTGCAAATACATAGATTTATTTATTTATTTTGGATGCAGGGTAAATACTGTCTGCTTCTGCGTGTAGCCCACACATGCTGGACAGACAGCTTTAAATTTACACTGCAATTTATTACAGATCTGCGGCGGGCACTTTTCGTGTTCTGGGTTGGTTTTGCCAATACCACCCTTTCGTGTTTTGGTTTTGGATCTGGATGATTTAAAAAACAAAAACGTAAAAACCAGAGATGAGCGGGTTCTGTTTTACTCGGATTTACCCGAATCTCCTTATTGGCTCATGGACGTCACGTGTTTTGGAAAGCCAATAAGAAAAACCCAGAAAAAAAGAACTTGCGCTAATTTGGGCGTTAAGAACCAAGTAAATCCGAACCGGCTCATCTCTAATAAAAACAGCTAAAATCACAGAATTTGGGGGTCATTTTGATCCTAAGGTATTATTAACCTCAATAACATTAATTTCCACTCATTTCCAGTCTATTCTGAACACCTCACAATATTGTTTTTAGGCCAAAAGGTTGCACAGAGGTGGCTGTATTACTAAGCTAAGCGACAAGTGTGCGGCACAAACACCTGGCCCATCTAGGAGTGGCACTGCAGTGGCAGACAGGATGGCAGATTAAAAAAATAGGCCCCAAACAGCACATGATGCAAAGAAGAAAAAGAGGTGCACTGAGGCTACTGTATGACTAAGCTAAGCGACACAAGTTTGCGGCACAAACACCTGGCCCATCTAGGAGTGGCACTGCAATGGCAGACAGGATGGCACTTAAAAAAACTAGGCCTCAAACAGCACATCATGCAAAGAAGAAAAAGAGGTGCAATGAGGTAGCTGTATGACTAAGCTAAGCGACACAATTGTGCGGCACAAACAACATGGGACGTGCTGGAATTTGCCCAGATGTAATACATGCACAATATTGGTGGCACAGGAGAGCATACCCCTAAACCACACACACACACGGCAAAGCTTGTAAAATGAATTTGGATAATAATAACCCTTTTATTTGGAGATATTATAATAATATGCAGCACAGGCGAGCGTACCCCTACACCACACAGGGCAAACTCTGGAAAAATTATTTGGATAATAATAAAAGTAATGTATATAACCCTTTTATTTGGAGTAAATAAATAATACAGCACAGGACACCACCACTGGACTTATGGCAGCACAACACACCACCACTGGTCTGATGCAGCACAAGACAGCACCACCGCACGGCAGTGTCAGACAGGATGGCACTTTAAAAAACTAGTCCCCAAACAGCACATGATGCAAAGAAGAAAAAGAGGTGCAAGATGGAATTGTCCTTGGGCCCTCCCACCCACCCTTAGGTTGTATAAACAGGACATGCACACTTTAACAAACCAATCATTTCAGCAACAGGGTCTGCCACACGACTGTGGCTGAAATGACTGGTTTGTTTGGCCCCCCACCAAAAAAGAAGAAATCAATCTCTCCTTGCACAAACTGGCTCTACAGAGGCAAGATGTCGACCTCATCCTCATCCTCCGATTCCTCACCCCTTTCAGTGTGTACATCCTCATCCTCACAGATTATTAATTCGCCCCCACTGGAATCCACCATCACAAGTCCCTGTGTACTTTCTGGAGGCAATGGCTGGTCAAGGTCTTCCTGGAGGAATTTATAATTCATTTTGATGAACATCATCTTCTCCACATTTTGTGGATAGTAACCTCCTAAACCGATCGCTGACAAGTAACCGGCTGCACTAAACACTCTTTTGGAGTACACACTGGAGGGGGGGGGGTGGGGTTGGGGGGGCAACTTAGGTAAAATAAAGCCGGTTTGTGCAAGGGCATGGAAATTGCCTCTTTTTCCTGCCAGTATACATACGGACTATCTGACATGCCTACTTGGATGCTGTCACTCATATAATCCTCCACCATTCTTTCAATAGTGACAGAATCATATGCAGTGACAGTAGACATGTCAGTAATCGTTAACAGGTCCTTCAGTCCGGACCAGATGTCAGCACTCGCTCCTGACTGCCCTGCATCATCGCCAGCGGGTGGGCTGGGAAAGCTTATCCTTTTCCTCGCAGCCCCAGTTGTGGGAGAAAATGAAGGAGGAGCTGTTGACGCGTCACGTTCCGCTTCAGTTGACAATTTTCTCACCGGCATGTCTTTGAACCTCTGCAGACTTGTGTCTGCCGGAAAGAGAGATACAACGTAGGCTTTAAACCTAGGATCAATAACGGTGGCCAAAATGTAGTGCTCTGATTTCAACAGATTGACCACCCTTAAATCCTGGCAAAGGGAATTAAGGGCTCCATCCACAAGTCCCACATACTTAAAGGAATCGCTCCATCTTAGCTCCTCCATCAATTTATCCAGCTGCTTCTGCAAAAGCCTGATGAGGGGAATGACCTGACTCAAGCTGGCAGTGTCTGAACTGACTTCAGACAAGTTCGAAGGGTTGGAGAACCTTGCACAAGATGGAAATCATTCTCCACTGCACTTGAGTCAGGTGCATTCCCCTTCCTTTGCCTATATCGTAGGTTGATGTATAGGCTTGAATGGCCTTTTGCTGCTCCTCCATCCTCTGAAGCATATAGAGTGTTGAACTCCACCTCGTTACCACCTCTTGCTTCAGGTGATGGCAGGGCAGGTTCAAGGGTGTTTGCTGGTGCTCCATTCTTTGGCACACCGTGGCTGAATGTTGAAAGTGGCCCGCAATTTTTCGGGCCACCGACAGCATCTCCTGCACACCCCTGTCATTTTTAAAAAAATTCTGCACCACCAAATTAATTGTATGTGCAAAACATGGGACGTGCTGGAATTTGCCCAGATGTAATGCACGCACAACATTGGTGACGTTGTCCGATTTCACAAATCCCCAGGAGAGTCTAAGTGAGGTAAGCCATTGTGCGATGATGTCCCTCAGTTTCCATAAGAGGTTGTCAGCGGTGTGCCTCTTATGGAAAGCGGTGATACATAGCGTAGCCTGCCTAGGAACGAGTTGGCATTTGCAATATGCTACTACTGGTGCCGAAGCTGTTGTTGCTGCGGTAGGCAATACATCTACCCAGTGGGCTGTCTCAGTCATATATACCTTAGCCTGCCCTGTACCACTTGTCCACATGTCCGTGGTTAAGTGGACAGTGGGTACAACTGCATTTTTTAGGACACTGAGGACACTTTTTCTGATTTTCTGTACATTCTCGGTATCGCCTACCTAATGAAGTGGAATCTAGATGGGATTTGGTACCAGGGACACACTACCTCCATCAATTCTGTAAGTCCCACTGAACTAATGGCGAATACCGGATGCACGTCTAACACCAACATAGCTGTCAAGGCCTCAGTTATCCGCTTTGCAACAGGATGACTGCTGTCATATTTCATCTTCCTCACAAAGGACTGTTGGACAGTCAATTGCTTAGTTGAAGGGGTACAAGTAATCTTCCGACTTCCTCTCTGGAGTGATGATAAACTCACGGCAGCAATAACAGCAGCGGCAGCAACAGCAGCAGTAGGCGTACCACTCAAGGATCCTCCATAGGAATCCCGGTTAGGAGAGGACTCCTCAGTCTTGCCACACATGGCCTGCAGGACTACTGACATTCCTGACTGAGGAGGAAGTTGACGTTGAGGGAGTTGGTGGTGTGGCTTGCAGGAGTTTGGGTACAAGAGGAAGAAGGGATTCAGGTGTTAGTGGACTGCTTACGCTCTTACCCAAAGTTTTTGAACTTTACACTGACTTCTGATGAATGCGCAGCATGTGACGTATAAGGGAGGATGTTCCTAGGTGGTTAACGTCCTTACCCCTACTTATTACGGATTGACAGAGGCAACACACGGCTTGACACCTGTTGTCCGGATTTGTGGAGAAATAATTCCACACCGAAGAGGTGGCTTTTTTTGGTATTTTGCCCAGGCATCACAATGAGCTTATTCATCCCACGGACAACAACTGTCTCCCCCGATGCCTGATTTAAACAAACCACATCACCATCAGAATCCTCATTGTAAACTTCCTCCTCAGCGCCAGCAACACCCATATCCTCATCCTGGTGTACTTCAACAGTGACATCTTCAATTTGAATATCAGAAACTGGACTGTGGGTGCTCCTTCCAGCACTTGCAGAGGGTGTGTAAATGGTGGAAGGAGCCACCTCTTTCCGTCCAGTGTTGGGAAGGTCAGGCATCGCAACCGCTGACTCACTTGGACTCTCCTTGGGGATTTATGATACCATCTTAAAACGCACAGTTCTTTGCTGTGCTTTTGCCATCTTAACTCTTAGTATTTTTCTAGCGGGAGAATGAAGGCTTCCATCGTTATGTGAAGCTGAACCAATAGTCATAAACATAGGCCAGGGCCTTAGCTGTTCCTTGCCACTCTGTGTCGTAAATGGCATATTGGCAAGTTTACATTTCTCCTCAGACCATTTAAATTTATTTTTGGGGGTCTTTTTACTGAACTTTGGCTTTTTGGATTTTACATGCTCTCTACTATCACTTTGGGCATCAGCCTTGGCAATCGACGTTGATGGCATTTCATCGTCTATGTCATGACTAGTGGCAGCAGCTTCAGCACTAAGAGGACGTGGTTCTTGCTCTTTCCCTATTTTATCCTCCAAATTTTTGTTCTACATTATTTTTCTGGATTACATTTTAATAACGCCTTTAAATGGAGTAAATAATATACAGCACAGGACAGTACCAATGGATTTATACGGCGGTACCACTGGACTTGATTTACATGGCAGTATCTCTGCATTTATACGCCAGTACCACTGGCATTATACAGCAGAACCACTGGAATTATATGACTGTATCACTGGAATTATACGGCAGTATCATTGGAATTAAACGGCAGTCCCACTGGATTTATACAGCAGTACCACTGGAATTATACGGCAGTACCACTGGAATTATATGGCCGTATCACTGGAATTATACAGCAGTATCATTGGAATTAAACGGCAGTCCCACTGGATTTATACGGCAGTACCACTGGAATTATACGGCAGTACCACTGGAATTATATGGCAGTATCACTGGAATTATACGGCAGTATCACTGGACTGAATTTATATGGCAGTATCACTGGAATTATACGGCAGTACCACTGGATTTATACGGCAGTAACACTGGACTGGATTTATATGGAAGTATCACTGGAATTATACGGCAGTATCACTGGAATTATACGGCAGTTTCACTGGATTTATATGGCAGTACCACTAGTCTGGATTTAGACAGCAGTATGACTGGAATTTTACAGCTTTA
The DNA here is from genome assembly GCF_028390025.1 of Pseudophryne corroboree. NCBI lineage: Eukaryota > Metazoa > Chordata > Amphibia > Anura > Myobatrachidae > Pseudophryne > Pseudophryne corroboree. The sequence goes on along the minus strand of NC_086448.1, from coordinate 464,406,163 downwards.
TCACTGGAATTATATAGCAGTACCACTGGAATTACACGGCAGTACCACTGGAAGTATACGGCAGTATTACTGGAATTATACAGCAGTATCACTGGAATTATATGGCAGTACCACTGGAATTATACGGCAGTACCCCTAGACTGGATTTATACGGCAGTATCACTGGAATTATACGGCAGTACCCCTGGAATTATACGACAGTATCACTGTAATTATACGGCAATATCACTGGATTTATACGCCAGTACCACTGGAATTATACAGCAGTACCACTGGACTTATACGGCAGTACCACTGGACTGGATTTATACGGCAGTGTCACTGGAATTATACAGCAGTATCACTGGAATTATACGGCAGTACCACTGGACTTATACGGCAGTACCACAGGAATTATACGGCAGTATCACTGGAATTATATGGCAGTACCACTGGATTTATACGGCAGTATCACTGGAATTATACGGTAGTATCATTGGAATTATACTGCAGTATCACTGGAATTATACGGCAGTACCACTGAAGTTATACGCCAGTATCACTGGATTTATACGGCAGTATCACTGGAATTATACGCCAGTACCACTGGAATTATACGGCAGTATCAATGGAATTATACAGCAGTACCACTGGAATTATATGGCAGTATCACTGGAATTATACGTCAGTATCACTGAAATTATATGGCAGTATCACTGTTTTTTTACAGCAGTACCACTGGACATATATACGGCAGTATCACTGGACTTACACGGCAGTATCACTGGACTGGATCTATACGGCAGTACCACTGGACATATATACGGCAGTACCACTGGACATATACGGCAGTATCACTGGACTGGATTTATACGGCAGTACCACTGGATATATACGGCAGTATCACTGGAATCATATGGCAGTACCACTGGACATATATACGGCAGTATCACTGGACTTATACGGCAGTATCACTGGACATATACGGCAGTATCACTGGAGATGTATGGCAGTACCACTGGACTTATACAGCAGCACAGGGACACCAGCACTGTACTGATGCAGGACAACACAGCACCACTGCAATGGACTGGACTTATACAGCAGCACTGGACATATGGCAGCAGAGGACACCACCACTGTGACTGGACTGATGGAGCACAAGACACCACCACTGAACTTATGCAGCACAACACAGCACCATTGGACTGGACTTATACAGTAGCACTGGACATATGGCAGCAGAGGACACCACCACTGTGACTGGACTGATGCATGTTACATCTGCCACTACACTGGACTGAACAGCACAAGACAGCACTTTCCCTCTCGCACACACACTGAGGATGGAGACACTCTCCAATGCCGGAGTGAAAATGGCGACGACGCGCGGCTCCTTATATGGTATCCAAAACCCGTGAGAATCCGACAGCGGGATGATGACGTTTTGCCTCGTTCATGTTTCCGAATCAGGCGGGAAAACCCGAGCCGGGCTCGGGTAGTGAAGTTCGGGGGGATTCGGTTCTTAGGGAACCGAACCCGCTCATCTCTACAATTTATATTTCAACTTGGACGCATCCCTCTCCCAAATCTAAATCTCTCTGCACATGTTACATCTGCCACACCTGCAGTGCAGCATGGTTTCACCAAAGTGCAGAGTGACTTCTTCTTTGCTTTATTCCATCTCAGAATCAGGCCCTGTGTATTTTTAAATTACTTTTGAAACATGAATTATAAAATGTGTTTTTTTTTTAAATGTAACTGGTCTGCATATATCCTATTGCATTTGTATGTATCTATATAGATTTATAGGTATACTTCCAGATGCATTTATTAAAAGTGTTGTACTTTACAGTATTTTATTTACAAAAAGAAATTGTTTCATTAATCCCTCCTACCTGCTGTCCTGTGATAGTGATGGCGATAGGGGGATTCTTGTTAAATAGGCTTCCTTGTGTTTGACACATACCTGTCTGCTCTCCTGGAAAGTCCAGGAGACTCACAAATTCTGCGGAGCACTCCTGGCCTCCCATAATGGAAGGCCAGCCTCCCAGATTCCTCCCACTTCTCAAGGGTCTCGACACCATTCATGGTGCATTGTGTCACTGGGGTCTTACCACCTACAGGTCATCATTGCTACATAAGGTAAAAGATGTCCCTAACGCAAGGGAAAATACTTATCTTAGTTGTATGTATGTAAATGCTAGAAGCATTACTGGTAAAAAGGGCGAACTAGAAATACTTGTAGCACGCAAACAGTATGATACTATAGGCATTACTGAAACTTGGTGGGACGAATCTCATGATTGGACAGTCAATCTAGAGGGATATACACTGTTTAGGAGAGACAGACTAAATAAAAGGGGTGGTGGGGTGTGTCTTTACGTAAAGCCGTTTTTAAAACCTGATATACGGGAAGATATTCAGGAGGGTAAAAAGGAATAAAAAAGTTAGTATTGGGTGTATGATATAGGCCGCCTGGTATCAACGCATCTGATGAGGAATTGTTACTAAAGCAAATTGAAAGAGCAGCAGGAGTAGGAGACATAGTAGTGATGGGAGATTTTATCTATCCAGAGATAAACTGGAAAAACGATTCATGTGATACTGCTAGGGGCAATATGTTTTTAAACACACTTAATGATAACTACTTAGTTCAACTAATTGAGGAACCAACTAGGTACAATGCAATCTTAGACCTGGTATTAACAAACAGTGGGGATTTGGTATCAGGTATTATAGTAGGGGAACCCATAGGAAACAGCGACCACAATATGGTCACATTCAATATCAGTTTTCATAAACAGCCCTATACTGGCTCAACTAGAACTCTAAACTTTAGCAAAGCGAATATTGAAAAGATGAGGGTATTTTTCAGGGATATTGAATGGGAAAGTTTGTTTTTAGGAAAAAATACTACAGAGAAATGGGAGGTACTAAAATTCCTGCTAGCTAAAAATACTCTCAAATTTATTCCTACGAGCAGCAAAAAAAGAAATAAAAATCATAAACTGATGTGGCTTAACAAAAAGATAAAGGAACTTATGGGCAAGAAAAGGCGAGCATTTAAAAAATACAAATTTGACGGGGAAGCAGAGTCATTTCAGCACTATAAGGAATGTAACAAAATATGCAAAAAGGAAATAAGAGCAGCTAAAGTAGAAACTGAAAAACTAGTAGCAAAGCGAGTCCCAAAAAATTATTTAAATACATTAATAGCAAGAGATTAAAGAAGGAGAGTATAGGCCCTTTAAAAGACAAGTTGGGAGTCTTAAGCAAAAATTATAATGACATAGCGGACACACTAAATTAGTTTTTTTCAACAGTATTTACTAGAGAGGACCCAATTCAGGGACTAACCTATAATCTCAATAATGAGAATATCCCACTGATAGGTACTTATTTAAGCGAGGAAGTAGTCTGTGACCGATTAAAACATCTAAAGATTAATAAGTCACCAGGTCCCGATGGTATTGACCCAAGGGTTCTAATGGAGCTTCACTCTGAACTTGCAAAACCGCTATTTTTGATCTTTAAGGATTCAGTAATATCAGGTATTGTTCCCAAAGACTGGCGTATAGCGGAAGTAGTGCCTATATTCAAAAAGGGAAGTAAATCTGAACCAGGTAATTATAGACCAGTTAGTCTTACATCTATAGTGGGGAAAGTATTGGAAGGTATTCTAAGAGATAGTATTCAGAAGTTCCTTGAAGTCAATAAGGTAATTAAAAGGAATCAACATGGGTTTATGAAGGACAGATCCTGTCAAACCAACTTACTTGGCTTTTATGAAACAGTAAGCGCAAACCTAGATCAGGGTAAAGAGGTGGATGTAATCTTTTTAGATTTTGCCAAAGCATTCGACACTGTACCAAACTGGTTAGATAATAGGGAGCAGCGCGTTGTGGTTAATGGATCTTTTTCAAATTGGACTGAAGTGCTAAGTGGTGTGCCACAAGGCTCAGTATTAGGACTGCTGTTGTTCAATATTTTCATTAACGACCCAACAGAAGGTCTAGAGAGCAAGGTGTCAATTTTTGCAGATGATACCAAATTGTGTAAAGTTATAAATGCGGAGGGGGATGCTGAGTCGCTTCAGAACAACTTAGTTAAATTAGAAGCTTGGGCAGCAAAATGGAGAATGCGCTTCAATACAGACAAGTGTAAGGTAATGCACTGTGGTAACAAATACAAAAATAACACCTACCTACTAAATGGGGTAAAATTAGGGGATTCTGTACTGGAAAAGGACTTAGGTGTCCTCATAGATAGCAAACTAAGCAGTAGTACCCAAAGTAGGACTGCAGCAAAGAAGGCTAATAAGATATTAGCATGCATAAAACGGGGAATTGATGCTAGGGACGAGAGTATTATACTCCTGTTATATAAATCACTTGTGAGGCCACACTTTGAATACTGTGTACAATTCTGGGCACCATACTACAAAAAGGATATCCTGGAGCTAGAAAAGGTTCAGAGGCGGGTGACCAAACTAATTAAGGGTATGGAGACGCTGGAATACGAGGAAAGGTTTGCAAAACTAGGCATGTTTACACTGGAAAAGAGGAGATTAAGAGGGGACATGATCAACATCTACAAATATATAAGGGGACAATACACAGATCTTGCGCAGGACCTGTTTTTGGTTAGATCAACACAGAGAACTGTGGACACTCGCTCAGGTTAGAGGAGAGGAGATTCCGCACAATACGGCGTAAAGGCTTTTTTATGGTAAGGACGATACGTGTTTGGAATTCCCTGCCTGAGTAATGGCCGACTCAGTCAACACCTTTAAGAATGGGTTAGATAAATTCCTAATGGATAAGGATAGCCAGGGTTACGGGGCATAGTCACGCACTATAGTTATTATAAAAAAAGAGGGGTAAAACGTAACGGCAGTCATCAACATCAGTCAAAATTTTATACAAAATAATCCTGCATAGGAGACCACAAATAGGTTGAACTCGATGGACAATTATCTTTTTTCAACCTTAGATTCTATGTTACTGCACAATGCTGTGAATCATAGCAGGGCTAGCAATGATGTGATTTGTGAGATAGAATAGACTTAGGTCGACAGTGTCTAGGTCGACCACTATTGGTTGACAGCAAGTAGGTCAACATGGTTTCCAGGTCGACAGGGACTCTAGGTCGACATGTACTAGGTCGACATGAAAAAAGGTCAACATGAGTTTTTTTACATTTTTTTGATGTCGTTTTCTTCGTAGAGTGACGGGGAACCCCAATTAGTGCACCGTGTCCCCTCGCATGGCGAGCGAACTTTGGGCAAGGTGCCTCGCTCTGCTACTGCTGCGCTTGGCACAGATTACCGTTCCCAATTGTAGTCCATGTGGATCGTAAAGTATGAAAAAGTTCAAAAATATAAAAAATGTGAAAAACTCATGTCGACCTTTTGTCATGTCGACCTAGTACATGTCGACCTAGAGTCCCTGTCAACTTAGAAACCATGTTGACCTACTTACTGTCGACCAATAGTGGTCGACCTAGACACTGTCGACCTAAGTCATGCTGACCTAGAGACCGGATTCCCCACCCACCAGGATGTCCACTCCAATATTTCCCAGTGGGACATTTAAAAGTAAGTATGGCTTTACACAGGGAATGATCACTACATATAGTGAATTAATCCCTTCACTGGCCCTTCATAGGAAGGGAGAAAATATCATACTTTGTGGAAAAGTGGACATTTCTCCCTTTTATAAAGTAACTCCTTACTATACTTTTAAAGAAAAAGGAATGCGAAATTCCATGTGCATTTTCTATAAAGCAAAACATACATGAATGGAATTACAACAGGGGTGGGAAACCTTTGGCCATCCATCTGTTGTTGAACTACACATACCAGCATGCCTTGCTACAGTTTTGCTATTTGGCCATGCTAAAACTGTTGCAGGGCATGCTGGGATGTGTAGTCCAACAACATCTGGAGAGCCGAAGGGTCCCCAACCCTGAATTACAGTCTACTTTTAACTGTGACTTTAACAGTCCAAAGCCAATGAATTGAGTTTGCACCTCCTACAGTATGCAGACTGTCCTGTAGTTGAGTCCACCACTGCTTGCACATAATGCACCTACTGTATATGCGATATTGGGTAGTAATTTTTTGTTTTTGTAAGTTAATATGAGGGATAGGGGGGAGGAGAGCAGGCAGCTGGAGGCCAGCTCCCCGAGACTTGCCTACTTTTTCAGGCGGCTGGGAGTGCAAGTATGCTTTGTATCCCTGAGATAACTATTAAAATGTAGCTTTTTTAACATAAGTGATTACTTCTTAATGCTAAGAATACTATGAAACTGTTTAAGTATGGTCACAGAGTTCATGGATTGATAACACTATCTGGCTTGTTACTAATATCTTTTGTTTATGCAGTATGGCGCTAGAATATCTCTGCAGCAAGGGCTAAAACATACAAGAAAGTGCTTAGCCATTAATTGCCAGTAGGTTATTGAGCAGTTTTTCTATTACGCCTTATTGCAATGATAGAAAACATATTCCCGCCAAGTGATCTGAGCGTTACTTACCGGGAGCAGTTATGGATAACTTACCATTCACATGGGATGTGTATCACGTGCATCTGTACTGCCACAACAGTCACCACATACTGTACTTTCTCCAGTCAGGGCTAAACCTTGGATAGATAGGGAGCAGTTCTACAGTATATTTGACGAAAACATCCATTTTCACTGGAGATGGGGCTGATGAGGTTGATAAATATGTGTTGTGTTATGTCTGTGCGGTCTGTTCGTAGAAGAATTTAAGCAATTTTGACTCAACACATGAGCGTTCACCTAGATTTATGTTACACATATGACTATTTTTATTGCATCATTAGCTGACTTAATGGCCCATTCAACCAGGGAATGTATGACTTTAATAAACAGACTTTCTCACTGTGTGCTGGTTTGGAAGATAGGCGTTTAGTGTGTGGCATTTTTAGCTTTTACAATTGTTAGTGTTAGAGAAATCTGGCTAGTTTATATATTATTACATTATTGTCCCTCTTTGACCAGTGCATCTGGGGAACGTACTACAGTACATACGGAAAAATATCTCACTTAGCAGGGATGGTTGCGATGTTGGTGGGCGGTGTTCTGACCGTTTCTATGGTACCTCACAGCCACCAACATTGCAGACTTTTCCTTGAACCCCTTAGAGGTCTGTAGGAAAATGTACGATGTTGATGAGCTGCAAATCTCATAGGCAAGCACAAATGATCCTCACATCGCTCGTCCCCAGCTACCGTATGGGCCTTATTTGCTTACAGCAATTAGAACATATCTAGTTTTTCTAAAATGTTCTAAACAAGAAAAATGACACCCCTGTGATATGAAGTTTGCTAAGCACATAAAACATTTTGCAACTATCATGTAATGCAGTTGTGCAATGCAGTGCAACTGTTTCAAGATCCTATTCCTAATATTTTGTTATTTAAAAGAATGAGATTATCCTGATAAAAACAAACGTAATTCCTAAGAATAATGGCCCTCATTCAGATGTGGTTGGAGGTGCTGCGTCTGTAGCAAAGTATTGATTATCAGTACGTTACACATGTGTACATGTTCTGCGCATGCGCAAATGGGTCCTGTGAGGACAGACGCAGATCGGCATCAGACTGTTAGCGATTGACAGGCTGATGACGTTTGGGGGTGGGCAGGGGGCGATGACAACCTCAGTTTCTCCAAACAGAGGTGTGTTCCCACCGGTACAGGGGAGGCGCAAGGTCAGGATATCTGTCAAAGGATGGAGATTTCCTGGCCTCCTGGTAGCTCCTGCAGATAGCCAGCTTGCACCTTCTATGGGTCACGCAGCTGGCCGATGGTGTCGGAGATGATCCGATACTGTGCACTAGGATGCAGTTGGGGATCAGTAATGCAGCAGGAGGCGTGACACCTCCTGCTACATTACCATATTAGTGCTACCGCTGCTATTTCCACATAAACAGCAGCGATAGCACCTCCAGCCACACCTGAGTGAAGGCCAATGTTTCTTCCTCAGCATAGAATCTCCTATGACACATAATTTCACCCAAAGTTAATTTCATACTTAAAAATTAAACCACAGTACTTATTAACTTGCGCTCTGGAATTTCTACAATATGGTTCACCAGGACCAAGGAGAACATCACCAGAAAACAGCAAACATTGAGGGGTTTGCCATATCCATGAGAATGCCTTACCACAGATAAGTAATATACCAGACTCGTGTCTAAAACTTGCCAGAGACTGCACAATAGTGCAACCGATCTGCCAACACAAAGCAATAACTGGAGGGCCTCTTTATACTGCACACCGTCTGAAGGTAATCTCCTTTCACAGCATGATGGCCAAGAGAATGACACAGATAAACAAACCAAATGATCTGGAGCATTTTTCAGCAATTTTTAGGATGTGACAGATTATTGTCCATTAGGTCCAATAATAATCTGTGACCAGTGCCGTAACTAGGTGTGTGCTAGCGGTGGTATAATAGATAGTGTCTAGTTAGACAGACAATAGATAGACACCACATGTCACCCAAGAAGAGGTGGAGGCATTGTTCAAAAGGGCCAAAACCAGGAAAGCTCCGGGTCCTGACGGAGTGTCACCATGTGCCCTAAGAGCATGTGCGGGTCAGCTCGCCCCCATATTCACCAAGATCTTCAATAAATCGCTGGAGCTACAGAAAGTCCCTTCCTGCCTCAAAAGGTCTACTATAGTCCCAGTCCCCAAGAAACCCACTATCACGAACCTGAACGACTACAGGCCAATAGCACTGACGTCTGTGGTCATGAAAACGTTCGAGCGTCTGGTTTTGAATCACCTGAAAACTGTGACAGGCCCCCAACTGGACCCCCTGCAGTTCGCCTATCGCTCGAATAGGTGTGTCGAGGATGCAGTCAACCTGGGCTTGCACTACATTCTACAGCACCTAGACATTCCCGGTACCTACGCGAGGGTCCTGTTTGTCGATTTCAGCTCGGCCTTCAATACAATCGTCCCCAGCATCCTCCACCCCAAATTACTTCGCCTAGGGGTCCCAGAAGCTACCTGTTCCTGGATAGTAGACTTCCTGACAGATAGGACACAGGTGGTGATAGCGGGGGAATTCACCTCTCAAGCGCGGTCCATTAGTACAGGGGCCCCGCAGGGCTGTGTCCTCTCACCCCTGCTCTTCTCCCTGTACACAAATGACTGTACCTCAGAGGCGCAATCAGTAAGGATCATCAAATTCGCCGATGACACCACCGTCATCGGCCTCATCAAGGATGGGGACGAATCGGCCTATAGACGGGAAGTAGACCGGCCGGCCCAGTGGTGCATCCACAACAACCTCGAGCTCAACCCCCTCAAAACTGTCGAGATGATAGTGGACTTCAGGAAGAAGTCATCTAGTGCACCTGCGCTAACGATTGCTGACAGTGTGGTATTGCTAGTGGACTCCTTCAAGTTTCTAGGGACCACAATCTCCCGGGACCTTAAATGGGGGTCCAACGCTGACGCCACTGTTGGGAAAGCGCAGCAGAGGTTGTTCTTCCTCAGGCAACTAAGGAAGTTCAACATCCCACAGAAGCTTCTGCTCCTCTTCTACTCCGCGATTGTGGAGTCGGTACTGTGCTCCTCGATACTCGTATGGTACAGCTCCGCCAGCGCAAGGGACAGATGCAGGCTCCAAAAGGTGGTCAGAACCACAGAGAAGATCATCGGGGCCACCCTTCCCTCAGTCCAGGACCTGTACATGTCCAGAGCTAAAAAGCGGGCAATGAAGATAGTAAAAGACCAGCTACACCCCGGCCACAGCATGTTTAACTTGCTTCCTTTAGGCAGGCGTTACAGGGCTGTCCCCGCCAGATCCACCAGAAGCCTCAAAAGTTTCTTTCCCCAAGCGATCTGCCTGCTGAACTCCTGAACATTGACTGACTAGACGTACATGTAACTAACTTGTGTTCCTACGGTATACCTATCTGTGTAACTTTACTTGCCCCCCCCCCCCCCCACACCTGCTTATCTGTTACCTACTTGGCTGTTGTATAGCAAACCAAAGACAAATTCCTAGTATACGCAAGTATACCTGGCCAATAAAGCTGATTCTGATTCTGGGTTAGACAGTCAAAAGGTCGACAGGGTGAAAAGGTAGACATGAAAAAGGTAGTCAGTACAAAAGTACATGAAAATGGTCGACATTAAAATGGTAGGCACCATTTTTTTGCATTTTTGGGGTATGTGTGTATAGTTTGGTCATCTGGGATCCCTAATTTTAGAAAGGCATCCCCTCGCGGGGCTAGCTTGGCTTGCCACGCTTCAGGCTCGGTGGCTCGCTGCGCTTGCCACAAGGTTTATGCCCATCTCTATACCGATATGGATAGAGAAGGTATGAAAAAGTCCTAAAACATGTAAAAAAAAATTTAAAAACTGTGTCTACCCTTTTTATTTCGACCATTTCTTTTCGACCTTTTGAACATATCTTTTGACCGTGTCGACCGTTTGCACTGTCTACCTTTTTCATGTCGGCCTTTTGACATGTCAACCAAATGGTGTCTATCTATTGACTGTCTAACTAGACACTGTCTATCTATCATCCTGAGATGCTCACAGCCGTGCATGGGCAGCATATGTTTCTGGTTTACTACAAGCCATCATCGTCAATATGTACTACCCTACACTATATGCATAAGATACACCTGCTTAAGTAAATTCACGCAAGAAATGCTACATTAAGGTGTACGTTCAACTCTGCATCAGCCCCATAGACAGATGTTTGGGTAAAAGCTGTAATTGCAGTACAAATGTGCAGCCAGTGTAGTCATGGTGAACTTTGCTACAGTGCTGACCTTGAAGATAGTATTTAAATTCCGATCTGATTCTGTTTAGGATTCTATTTGAGGTGAAATACATTCATTCCTACCTATGACACACTTTATGATTGTTCATTAATTTCTGTGGTTCTTATTTTATTCCTGTCTTTGTTTTTTTATTTTAGGCAAAGGCAGCTCAAGCATCTCATCCGACGTGAGTTCAAGTACAGATCACACGCCGACTAAAGCCCTGAAGAATGTGGCTACTAGTGAAGGTACACTCCTTATAATTATTTGCTTTTGCCAGCCCCGCGAGTCGAGCCCTGTTATCTGTATTGGCAATTTGTTGTTATTACACTCGTGAAGATGAATGTCAAATCCATTTATCTAAATCGTTTATTTTGACTCAGAGTTCTAACAATAGAAATGCAACTTTATTGTTTAATCGGTTATTATTACATTCTGTGGTAACACATTTTAGAAACAGTCAGATTATGGAAACATTGCATTACTAAAGATTGATGACAAAGTCAGTCAGTGGTATGTTTGTATTTTGTTTATTTTACAGCGTAACAATACATTAGTAGAAATAGTGTGACAGATAGCCTTATTGGGACATTTACCAAGATAAAAGGAAATAATGTACTATTTGCAAGGCTGAACATAGGAAGGTAATTTACTTTCCTACTGATACATTATTTTGTTCTTACAATCTACTTTCATTTAATTCTCAAGTGCAGCATCAGTTATACATTAATACAATATAAAATATCTTAAATATTTGGCAGCGTGCAATAAAAACTTTTATTACATAGTACATATTCTCCATTATGTGATAAGAATAATAATACTGTAACTATTGTGAATTTATTCTGAACATAGCAAACAGTGAATACACTGTATGGAATATAATACAGATCATTAAAAGCGCTCAGGTTATAGCCAGCATCATGTTTGGCCTCCAGGACAAGGCAGACAGCTTGACACAGCAGGGGGCGGGGAGGGAGGGTATGACTCGGGATAGGGGTGGGGGTGTGACTACGTATTGGAGGCAGCGATGATGCTAGAGACGTGTCCACCTCTCCGGGAGGCCGGGACTGGCACCTGATTTTATTAGGTCATTATCATATCTGATCAGCCAAAATCTTGTCTAGGACATCAAATTGGTTAGAGCCAGCTCTGCTCCAAAAAGATCATTAATATTTAGCAGTAAATGTGTGTTATAATAATGCTTCAGAATAAACACAACATAATATGCTGATGCTAATTTGGCAAGCACAATCAGGCAGAAGCACAGGGCAGGTGGACAAACCATTTCTTGCCTAGTGCCCCATGAATACATACAGTTTCCTTTATTCTTCTTTCTCTTTGATTGTACTGTAGCTTGTGTAAGTGCCATTTCTGCATCATCCCTTTAATTTTGAAATCCCTGGGATTCCTTACAGTTTTTTAAGATTATAGACATCTTTCATGATGTGGTCTTATTTTGTGATGCCTTAACACTGCCTAATTAAAAGACAAAAGAATTTTAAATGTAGAAGTAGATGGGGGTAATTCAGATCTTGACGCGCCCCTGTCTCCCATCTAAAGTGACGGGAGAAAGAGGGGCGTCTAAAGTGACGGGACATAGAGGGGCGATATTCAGATTGCCCCGTTATCACCCCTATCGCGCCTAGTACAGTCAGGTTTAGGCGCGCAAAGCACCTAAACCCGAGTAAACTGGTGGGCGCGATCGTGAAAAGACCCATTTGGGCGCCCAAAGGGGTCTCTTTACGCGCATTTCAGCTCGCTACCTCCAAGGGTAGCAATCTAAAATTCACTTGACGCGCCTGTCCAAAGCAACATTAGAATAGCTGCGGGCGGGCGCAATGGCAGTAGGGAGCAGGGGGGAACATGTGAATCCAGCCAGGACATATGCTGGGACATATGCAGTTGCAGCCACTGTTCAGTGTAGGAATTCTGAAAAAGTGTTAAATATGTAAGACTAGAGCCTCCTACACTCCTGATCCAGCTTCACAATGCAAATTCCAGCCTTAGTGAGAATGTCATTTCATTTTCTTTTCTTTTTTTTCCATTTAATCTTTTTTCTTTTGTTAACAAAAGAACTTTCCAGCGCTCTTGATTATAGAAGTTGTGACCCTGGGCCACAAGACAGTCATCAGCTTGTTATTCTAGTCTATAAACTGCATTTCTCTACAGATGTGTTTTTAGAAATCTCTTCCTATCTTCCTAAGCTTTTAGAGGAACAAAGTAAATTGTGAAGACAGTACGTCTCGTCTTTTTTCTTTTTTTTGAACACTTTTGGAATTTAAAAAAAAAATAGCAGTGTGGAATGGGTCCAGATGTATACTCATTGGCTGATACATAGTGGCGTTCCGCCAGCCTCTGTTTAAAACAATTCAAGAATGTTATTTTTTTTTCTTTTTTTCTTTTCTTTCTCTATACAATCCCCTCCTGCCTTCTCTGTTAGTGCTGTGCTGGCATAGAAACAGATGAAATCATTTTGTAGTGATCTTTTAAATACCTCGGCTATCAGGCCAGAAATTTATAATGAATTGTTGGTTACACTGGTGTCACCATAGGATGTATTTACAGTCTGCTTAATTGTGTCTAACGTTTATGTAACTTGAGGAGCTGCACATTTTTATGTTGATGAAACTGCCGTAGGAAAAATAGCTAATTGTAAAATAGATTGCAGTAGATAGATTGTGAAGATAAACAATATGTGATACTGTTCCCTGATTTAAGATTGTCTATGCCATAAATTCCTTCTTACCTTTGTGACTGCCATGTGCTGCACTAATCACAGAATATTTATCATGACATCATGCTGCAGAGTAAAGGAACATTACGCTCTCATACTGGGAGATGTAACTTTGCCCGTGAGATAATAATTGCACAATGTGGGGTACTGTGCTATGGAAATAATGGATATTTTACCCTTTGATGAGATGGAGTTCATTTATAAGCCAAAAAACATGGCATATTTAATTATAGGTATGTGTGCCTGTTTATCCACCTAGTGCATACAAAGGTTCATCAACATTTTGGAAACTGTTTCAACAAAAATGGTCTTTTGTGGGCTTGCAAGTCCTCAATTGGGGGTCACTGGAAAGAGGCACATAACACATCTACATGAATGATGAATTTTAGCTGCCATCAAGTAGCTTCTGCCATCTAGCATCTACTCCACTAACTTCTAACATAGTGGCTTGTGCCTATTTCTCACCAGCAGCAATATACAAATCCCTGGTATTATATTTCAAGACATAATTTATTGTCCTGTAAAAAAGTAATTTGTGGCATGTGCCTCTTTTCTCCGCTGAGCACCTCAATTTAAATTGAGCATATTCGAAAGACTACAAATGTTACATGGAAGTGCTGGCAATCATCATTCTATAACCACTCCTTAAATAATTTCAACTATTTCCTCACTTTTTTATTTTTTTATTTTTTACCAATTCTCTCTTTTAGTGATTTTGGGAGTATTTACACTTTGTAATAGCATATCTTAATGACAAATCTTTTCTGGTAGGGTCCCCCACAAGTTTATTTCCCCACAAACCTTAATCTGGCCCTGACTAACTATGTATAAATAAGCTTTACTATTTAAAGTTTGCCGGGAAATTGCATTGAAGTTAAAGGGCAGGGTTTCTAAATCTGATCATCGTTTACCCACAACATTTCATGTTTTCAGGATATATCTGTCTATGAAAATATATCCAAATGAAGAACAACACGCACTCGCAATGTCATGCAAAAACAGCAGGTGAATTATTGTACTCACAGATACAGTAGACCACAGCAAGTCAACATTTCGATCCTCATGGGACTTTTATTAAGACAACAGCGATCTTAGTGCATACAAGCCACATGACCATGAAGCCCATGATATTGATGAGTGCCTGCTGTTCTTCATTTGGATATATTTATGGACTTTCATCTATAAATGGAGCTCCGCCCTGGTGTGGATAATAAGGAAAGTGCAGGCAGTTCACTATATATGTCTGTGAAAATAGGTAGGATAATACAATAAACAATGCATAATTAAAGAAATTCTGAAAAGTGGACACACACATGCTCACTTATTAGAAATGAGTGGTTCGGATTTACTTGGTTATGTTGTTCCGATCTTAAAAATGTCATCTTATGGTTTCCCGGCTGTCACGTTTTTGATATAACCAATAAGATAAATCCGAACCTGCGATAAGTTGATGAAAAGAACCGGGTCAAAACTAAACCACTCACCTCTAGCACTTATGCAGATTTGTGTTATTCCAAAACTTCCGCCAACTGTTGACTGGAGAGTCGAGATGGTGGGAGGAGGGGCAAACAGCAGGTTTCTTTGTGTAGGTTTACACCAAGTTTCCACTTGAAAATGTTTGTTTTGTTATTTGTTTTTTATCAGTTGTTCTCATATTAATTTAAACTCATACTATCTGTAGGAGTAATATGGTAGCCAAACAAGGCCTACAATTTTATAAAATAGTCAACCTACTGCACTCTATGAGGGGACCCCTTTTTAAATGTGACACATGATGTGGTAGATGGCTTTAGATTCCTCCATCTGTGGGAAAAAAAATATGTTTTTGTACTTTTCCCATTATTGCCTGGTGATAACGAGACAATGATTACTAAGGGGGCACTTCATTTGTAACAGTAAACTCTCCTTTTTCAAAGCAGGGTTCAATCATATATACAGTATGTATGCCAGTATGGTGCAGATAGAGCACAGGTGATCACCAGACAGTAGCTGCGAAGGGGGCCACATAATTTGAAAGAAGAAACATTTTCATATATGGAAGCCCCCACATTTACAGGTGTAATTTCCATCTGCAGAGTCTGGTGATCATAGGTGACAAGAGCAAACAATGGTTACTCGTGGACCACATAATTTGAAAGAGGTGACTCCCTGCTTTCAAATATACTGTAGGTGCACATATGTTTGCATTTCTCATTATTGGAGTGATAGGGCACATAGGTAGGCTGACCATATTATCCCTTTAACCTGGGACACTCATGAATTACACAGGTTCTGTGGCCAGGGCCGGCTCCAGGCCTACTAGCACCCTGAGCGAGAAAATGTAAAAGCGCCCCTGAAACCCCTTTGTGCGCGCCAAAGGCGCGCGCTTTGGGGAAAGTGGGCGTGGCCTCTGGGAACGTGGGCGTGGTCTCGTAACTTCATATCAAACTATAAATAAATATATTTTCACACCCCCTCTACGCACACAATTAGCAGCCTTACACAGAACAGCCACAGTAGTGCTCCTTACACACAATGTCTCCAGTATAGTGCCAGATACACAATGTGCTGTGCCAGCTACACATGACATGCCCCGCAGCAGTGCCAGCTACACATGACATGCCCGCAGCAGTGCCAGCTACACATGACATGCCCCGCAGCAGTGCCAGCTACACATGACATGCCCCGCAGCAGTGCCAGCTACACATGACATGCCCCGCAGCAGTGCAAGCTACACACAATATGCCCCCCAGCAGTGCCAGCTCTCCACCCACATGCAGAAGCAGGGACACTGCACGCCGAAGGCGCGCATAAAAAATTTAGGGGCGTTGCTTCGTGGGGAAGGTGCGTGACCACATAATAGTGGCAATTCGCATTACACCACACAGTAGTGCAGCTAATACACATTGCACCAGGTAGAACCTCCTAGACACTTTGCGCCGGGTAGAGCACTGAGACACATTGCCTAGCCACAGATGCCTAGTGGGAACACTACATGATATGCCCCCCAGCAGTGCCAGCTACACGTGACATGCCCCCCAGCAGTGCCAGATACATAAATGGCCACACAGTGCAGATATGCCCCCACAGTGTCAGATACATAAATGCCCCCAGTGCCAGAAACATAAATGCCCCCATAGTGCAGATATGCCCCCACAGTGCCAAAAACATAACTTCCCCATAGTGCAGATATGCCCCCACAGTGCCAGATACATAAATGCCCCCAGTGCCAGAAACATAAATGCCCCCATAGTGCAGATATGCCCCCACAGTGCCAGATACATAAATGCCCCCCAGTGCCAAAAACAAATACCCCATAGTGCAGATATGCCCCCACAGTGCCAGATACATAAATGCCCCCAGTGCCAGAAACATAAATGCCCCCATAGTGCAGATATGCCCCCACAGTGCCAGATACATAAATGCCCACCGTGCCACAAAACATAAATGCCCCCACAGTGCAGATATGCCCCCACAGTGCCAGATACATAAATGCCCCCAGTTCCAGATACATAAATGCCCCCACAGTGCAGAAATGCCCCCACAGTGCAGAAATGCCCCGCCACAGTGCCAGATACATAAATGCCCCCCACAGTGCAGATATGCCCCCACAGTGCCAGAAACATACATGCCCCCACAGTGCAGATATGCCCCCACAGTGCCAGATACATACATGCCCCCATGGTGCAGATACATAAATGCCCCCACAGTGCAGATATGCCCCCACAGTGCAGATATGCCCCCACAGTGCCATATACATACATGCCCCCACAGTGCAGATATGCCTCCAGAGTGCAGATATGCCCCCACAGTGCCAGATACATAAATGCCCCCACAGTGCAGATATGCCCCCACAGTGCCAGATACATAAATGCCCCCAGTTCCAGATACATAAATGCCCCCACAGTGCAGATACATAAATGCCCGCACAGTGCAGAAATGCCCCCACAATGCCGATATGCCCCCCACAGTGCCAGAAATGCCCCCACAGTGCAGATACATAAATGCCCCCAGTGCCAGATACATAAATGCCCCCACAGTGCAGAAATGCCCCCACAGTGCCAGAAATGCCCCCCACAGTGCCAGAAATGCCCCCCACAGTGCAGATATGCCCCCACAGTACCAGATATGCCCCCACAGTACCAGACATGACCCCCACAGTGCCCTGCCCAATACTTTCGGTGCTGCTTGGAGGGGGGAGTCCGCTGAGGTAGCGTCTAGTTTCTCTGCTGAGGGCGCGAGCGGAGTGACCGTCCATACTCTGTGTGTGTGCACCTTGCGCGCCGTGCGGCGCCGGCGTCTGATGTCAGACGCCGGCGCCGCACAGCGCACACAACAGGATTGGTAAGGCCGGGCGGGTAGCGCTGCGGGCTGGCACGGCTCCAGGCACGAATATGGCGGCGCCAGCGTGCGGCGCCCTTTAAGGGTGGCGCCCCGCGCGGCCGCTCTATTCGAACATGCCTGGAGCCGGCCCTGCCTGTGGCTGGCTGACTACAAGCCTGCATTTCACATGGTTTTAAGCAGCCACAGAACCTGTATAATTCATGAGCATCCCAGGTTAAAGGGATAATATGGTCAGCCTAACATAGGGCCTGATTCAGATCTGATCGCAGCAGCAAATTTGTTAGCAGATGGGCAAAACCATGGGGGTCATTCCGAGTTGTTCGCTCGCAAGCGGATTTTAGCAGATTTGCTCATGCTAAGCCGCCGCCTACTGGGAGTGAATCTTAGCATCTTAAAATTGCGAACGATGTATTCGCAATATTGCGATTACACACCTCGTAGCAGTTTCTGAGTAGCTCCAGACTTACTCGGCTTCTGCGATCAGTTCAGTGCTTGTCGTTCCTGGTTTGACGTCACAAACACACCCAGCGTTCGCCCAGACACTCCCCCGTTTCTCCGGCCACTCCTGCGTTTTTTCCGGAAACGGTAGCGTTTTTTCCCACACGCCCATAAAACGGCCTGTTTCCGCCCAGTAACACCCATTTCCTGTCAATCACATTACGATCGCCAGAACGAAGAAAAAGCCGTGAGTAAAAATCCTAACTGCATAGCAAATTTACTTGGCGCAGTCGCAGTGCGGACATTGCGCATGCGCATTAAGCGGAAAATCGCTGCGATGCGAGGATTTTTACCGAGCGAACAACTCGGAATGACCCCCCATGTGCACTGGGGGGGGGGGGGGGGGAGGGAGATGTAACATGTGCAGAGAGAGTTAGATTTGGGTGTGGTGTGTTCAAACTGAAATCTTAATTACAGTGTAAAAATAAAGCAGCCAGTATTTACCCTGCACAGAAACAATATGACCCACCCAAATCTAACTATCTAACTCTCTCTGCAAATGTTACATCTGCCCCCCCCCTCTACAGTGCACCTGGTTTTGGCCATTTGCTAACAAATTTGCTGCTGCGATCAGATCTGAATTAGGCCCATAGTGCCATTCCCCCCAAATACTTAAAGTCCCTCTCCTCATCATTTTCATATTTTTAGGTATGCGCGCACCTTATTATAACATTCTTATTATAACAATGCCACTCATCTTCGAAGTCAAATAATTATATAATTCTTTGCAAATATTATGGTATTGAGGTGCTGGCATGAAAGAAGCTGAATATGATCTTTACTTCTCACTTTATTTGAAGTTGTGTCCTGTTTAACCAAGTTTAACTCTGATATTCATCATGTTACATTTTGCACACATTCCAGCTTTAACAACATACCAAAAGCTTTAAAGCAAACATCGGTGAAGGAAATCAAAATCTAATTAATCCTCTCCCAAGACACATATCTTAATGCTTTTATTTTCCTTGTCTAGAGTACAGGAGGATTTATTTTCAACTTGCTTATGCCATGCAGATTTTCTACATCAGTACCAATATATGATAAGAAAAGAATGCATGGAATTATGTATGCACCACCAGATAAAGGATGTTTATTCTTGGCATAGCAGACATTGGGGGTGATTCAGACCTGATCGCTGGGCTGTAAGCTTCTGTCCTGCATTCAGATAGTCGCCGCCTACAGGGGGAGTGTATATTCGCTGTGCAAGTGTGCATTCCTATGTGTACGCCGAGCTGCTAAAATCCACTTTGTGCAGTCTCTGCGCAGCCCAGGACTTACTCCTACAGTGCGATGAGAACCGGCTGATCGGGGCCGGAGCTGATGAGAGACACCCTCCCTGAAAACGCTTGGGCATGCCTGTGTTTTTCCGCACACTTCCAATAAATGGTCAGTTACCACCCACAAACGGCATCCTTCTGTCAATCGCCTTGTGAATGCCCGTGCGATCTGTTTTTTCGCATCTTCCCGTCGCTGACTGGCGATGCCCTTTGTTGTTGTCTGACGAGCATGCGCATTGCAGTTACTACCTGATTGAGTTGTAAATAAAGAGGCTCCATTTTTCTACAAGCTAAAAAGCGCCTGCCCAATTATATATTTAGTTGTATGCATCATAATACTGTACATGTGAAACTTTAATCTAGCAGATGCATGCAGGATGAAGAAGCGACAATCGGGATGCGGTCAATTTAGCTACAATCAAAATCCCGATGGTCAAAATCCCGACAACCATTGACAACCATCATGTGATCTCTAAGCATCGACCCCGCTGCATCATTGGCAACATCACCAACCGGGTTGTAAAATGCGGGGGGGAAAGAGCCTGACGCGTGTCGCAGCCAGGTAGCACCCGTGTCATGCTCCCAGCTGCAAACTGCTGTATTTGGTCTAAAAGTAATATAAGGGACCTAGAAAGCAAAGGTATGTATCATCTCAATGGGACATCAGGGAGAGAAGCATTAAAGGAAAAACCAGACATTTGACAGTCGGCGCGTGCAGTGTGCAGGCTCCTCCAGTCCAACATGACTATATGTGTGGAATTTCTGAACTCACTTAGTGCAGCTAGACTTCCAGCGTACAGCATTGCACTAAAAGTTGCTGTTCCAGCCATGCATCTGTAGAACTTAACTCCGCCCTAGTTATGCAACGATCTAATCGTTCAGATCATTCTAGTGTGCTCACAGCAAACGATGAACGATGCGCGCACCCGTGGTCGTTGGAAACAGGTTGTCAGTCGTCCATCCATGCAGCTCAATCCCCTCAATCCCAGCAGAGCTGATCATTCGTTGTTCAGATCGTTTTTTTTTTAAAAAGCACAGTGTATACACTCAATCTCGTTTGTCAGGGAGTTCAAGGGAAATTGCTCATCTTCCGCATTGTTCATCTTTCACATCTTTCAAGTCTTCTTGTGTGTATAAGCCTTTAAAGTGACTGCCCTGCAGACGAATCTAGAGCTTGTAACATGATGTGGCACAAGTGAGATTGTGTTTATACCACATATTCCCCTTATACCCAACAATTTTCCTTTTCAATTCAAGTACCTGCAGTTTCCTGTAAGCTTCTGCTTTGCTGTGGCGATCAACAAGTCGCAGGGGCAAGCGCTCAGGGCTGCAGGCATAGATCTCAGGACCAGCTGCTTCTCCCATGGACAGCTTTATGTGGCTTGCTCACGTGTTAGTAGCCCCAAACATCTTTTTGTATTAATCCCTGAAGGAAAAACTGCAAATATTGTTCACAAAGAACAATGTGCACAATATAAAATATACACCACAATATAAGATACCACTACTGTCTTTGTAAAAGTAGTTCCGCTAAGTAATAACAGGTGATCCACGCAAGCGAAGCGGTGGGCAAACGCTAGTGTTGTATAACTACGAGCAACTTGGAGGATAATTCAGACCTGATCGTAGCAACAATTTTGTTAGCAGATGGTCAAAACGATGTGCACTGCAGGAAGGGGGGGGGGGGGGGGGGGGCAGATATAACATGTGCAGAGAGAGTTAGATTTGGGTGTGGTGTGTTCAAACTGAAATCTATATTGCAGTGTAAAAATAAAGCAGCCAGTATTTACCCTGCACAGAAACAAAATAACCCACCCAAATCTAATTCTCTCTGCACATGTTATATCTGCCTCCCCTGCAGTGCACATGGTTTTTCCCATCTGCTAACAAATTTGCTGCCACGATCAGGTCTGAATTAGGCCCTTGATACAGAGGAAGAAAGTTATATATGTTGGTTCTCTGTTGATTATCAGAGTCTTCTACCATAAACTATTTAAGTTATTCATGCAAGTGGTCATGGAAGGGACCCAGAAGTTGTTTTATAGCAGGAGACTAGGCAGACATAAATATTTGCTCCTATTCTCCAAATGATTTAAGAGAGGCAGTAAATATAACATGGGGTGCTGTTAAACTGTTTATCAATACTGACTGTCCAGTTGCAGTCTTTAGGATATATTTGCCAAGGGAAAGATGTCGGTCCTCGGTAGGTTTGGGCTCAAAATTAAAAGACACAATAATATTAAGTGCAGGGCCGTCTTTTCGTATGGGCTCAATGAGCACTTGCCAAAGGGCCACAGGAATATAGCTGAGGGTCCCCTCTTCCCAGTGGTACCAGATTTTTGAAAATCGGCCATGGGGAACCGGAGATATCCGACTTCAAAACAGTGGTCCCCATCCAAGCCTGTTACTTGCTCTTCCCAGCCAGATAGCTCGGGTTCTGTCTGACTTAGAGTTTTTCTAAGGGAATACTCAAAAATCCAGGACTCTCCCCTTTCGGTGGACACTGGCAGCTTGTCTCTACTATGCCTAGAACCAGAGATATCAGCCTTCAAGCAGCTGGCCCCTGCTCCAGCTCCACACGCCTAATATGCAGTTTTATATTTTCGTTGTTGGATTGCTCTGGCTCCTGAACTCTGATCACCAAGTCCCCAATACCTCCTGAAAGGTGGGAGTCACTAGTTTTTTATCCTTTTCAAAGCTAAGAAATCTATTTTCAGGAACTTGAGATATCTTCAGTCAAACAAGTCAAACACCAGAAAATTATGAATATTAAGACCCTCTCCACTCTACACCCCTCCCCTATGTATTAAACACCCCATACCACCCTGGAAGTCATGTACCAGGGCCCCTTCATCCAGCCCAGTGCCCCCTTCTACAGTTTAGTGTTCTCACTCCCGCCCCATCTGTGCAGTAAAGGAGTAATTAGCAGAAATTACTGCTCCAGGTCCTACATGCTGAGCAGAAGATAGAGCACCCCCTACTGCCCGCAGGACATCAGAGCTGCCACTGATAGCACCCCCTACCCCTACCGCTTAAGGATGGGTATGGGGTCCCATGCATTGCTGTGCCCAGGGGCCTACACTGCTGTTAAGACGGTCCTGATTAAGTACACCCTAGCGTATTTTACCACTTAGTATTAGTGCCACTTTAAGTGTTGAACTCAAACATGTCGAGATGTGGGAGATTGCAAAAGCCGCTGCTTTGTTAATAAACTCATTTGTCTGAGGCAGCCTGACAGACCTAGAACCATAGTGTACATAATGTCCTTAGATTAATGCCATGGTAGTGTAATTCCTGTGAACACTTGATATGCAAATGGTATACAGATAGCCATGCTCATCTTACTGCAATGTGGCATGTTGCATTACTGCATGCTGCATGGCGTAATGAAGCAATTGTTGGCTGTGAATAGTCACAGCCTGGCACAGTCTGTAGATTGAAATAGTGGATTCCTTTACAATGGTTAAATAGCGATATGTCATATCAAGTATTTCACCATTTAACTAATTTAATATGAAGCTGTGCATAAATATTTTTGATTGGTTTTAATTCATACTTTTTTGCATTTGTGTTTTGTTCATATGTTTGTATATCCAGTCATCAGGACACAGAGACATGTGAGTTCACTGCTGTGCTGTTTATTCCATCACCAACTCCAGACACACTGCACACTGGACCACCCACTTCCCAGCATTCCCCTGATCCCAGGGACCATCACTGAAGATTCAGGCTTACACAGATTAGTAAGGGAGTGTCTACAAATATTAAGCATTCTAATACACTAACATCACATCCTCTTTTCTTTAAAGATAAGCCCTATATGCTTCAATGCAACAATTAACAACGTCATATTAAGAACATCATCTAACACGTTTCAATGAGTCTCTCAGGTCTGCGTATTTCCCTTTTGGGTCTTTCATACACAGTCTGTGTTTCATCGACCATGTTGGACCTTTCTAGAATCGTGGTTGGTTCACCATTATCAGGATCATCATACATGTCAGATGTAGGGTATTCTTCAGTCATGTTGTCTTCATTATGGTTAGGTTGAGATCTTAAATCCACCCGATTTCTTCTTACTTCCGTTCCACGCTCTGTATGTATAGTATAAGATCTTGGTGCTACTTGTGCTTGCACAATACCTTTCTGCACCCAAATACCTTTCTCGTGATCTCTGAGACGGACTTGGTCACCCGATTTTAGATCAGATAAGCTTTTTGTTCGTCTGTCATGGAACAGTTTCTGTTTAGCCTGTTGACGTTCCTTACTCAGTCTGACCAACGCTGAGTTATGTGTATTAAGCAGTTCATCATGTATCGGGAGATTTGCTCTAATCCTCCTTCCCATCAGCATTTGTGCAGGAGAAAGTCCATTTTGTAAAGGTGTATTGCGGTAGATTAAAAGACTTTTGTAGAAATCTTCTTTACCTTCTTGAGCTTTTTTCATGAGATTCTACAGTTTTTACTGAACTTTCCACCAACCCATTTGAGCGTGGATAGTGGGGACTTGACGTAGTATGGACAAATTCCCACTCATCAGCAAATTGTCTAAATTCAGCACTGGAAAACCGAGGACCATTGTCAGTGAACACTTCCATAGGAACACCATGCCTCGCAAAGATTGACTTCATGCAATTGATTACGGCTATGCTAGTAGTTGTATGTATTGTCTTCACCTCAGGGTAGTTAGAGTAATAATCAGTCACGACAATGTACGTTTTCCCATTACAATCAAACAAATCAGCGCCAACTTTCTTGTACGGTCTCTCTGGCACTGCGTGAGGACTCAGTGGCTCGACATGTTGTTTCGGTCTATACGTAAGACATAATTTACACGTAGCTGTAGTCTGTGCTATGTCTGGATTCATTCTTGGCCAATACATAACTTCACGCGCTCTCCGCTTACATTTTTCTTCTCCTAAGTGGCCTTCATGTATCTTGCACAGCATAGTTTTTCTTAGTCGTGCAGGTATTACAAACCTATTGCCTTTGTAAATAATACCATCGACAACTGTAAGGTCACTGCGGTACATCCAATAATCATGGATAGACAGCGGGCATGCATGTATTTCTGCTGGCCAACCTTTCAGAATGATATCTTTCAACACTTTCATTGTGTCATCTGTCTCAGTTTCTTTCCTAATCTGTTCTTGTCTTGCAAGAGACACTGGTAGAGAAGCTACGATCAAATTAACATAGGCTTCTATCTCTTCATCCATCAGACTTTTGGAACCTTCACTTTTGTCCACAGCACGAGAAAGTGTATCAGCAATGTACATGTATTTGCCGGGACAGTACAGCAAGTGTACATCATATTTCTGTAGTCTGATAAGCATTCGTTGAATTCTCATGGGACAGTCATGTAATGATTTAGTCATGATAGCTACCAATGACTTGTGGTCAGTTTCCACTGTAAATGTTTGACCATACACAAACAGATGAAATCGCTCACATGCATATGTGATCGCTAGAAGTTCTTTTTCTATCTGAGCATACCTTGTTTCAGCACTTGTCAGTGCTCTTGATGCATAGATTACTGGTTGCCATGTATCCTCATGTTCTTGTAACAGCACTGAGCCTAGGCCAAATTGCAAAGCATCTGCTGAAATTCTTATTCTTTTCGCAGGATCAAAGAATTTTAGCACTGGTTGCTCTGTAATGATCTGTTTCAAGTTTTGCCAACTTTCTTCTTGTTCATGTGACCACATCCACTCGTTATCTTTGTCCAACAACCATCTAAGAGAGGCTGTTCGTTCAGAGAGTTGATAAATAAACTTTCCTAAGTAAGTAATCATTCCTAGGAATCTTCTGACGTCGTCTTTGTTGTTAGGACATTCCATGTTCACTATGGCTGATGTTTTCCTTGGGTCTGGTTTTACACCTTGATCCGAGACCACGTCGCCCATAAAGGTAAGTGTATTCACGCCAAATTCACATTTGTCCTTGTTTAGCTTTAGATTCTCTTTCTTGACAAGTTACATTACTTGTCTCAATCTAGAATCATGTTCTTATTTTGTAGATCCCCAGACAATAATGTCATCCATCATTGTTTCAACACCTGGAATATGTTGAAAAATTGTGTATCTTTTTGTGATATACTTCTGGAGCAGACAATATTCCATATGGTAGTCGAAGAAATCTGTATTGACCTTCTGGTGTATTAAATGTACAAAGCTTTGAGCTGGCCTCATTTAGCTTCATTTGCCAGAATCCTGAAGATGCGTCCAATTTACTGAACCATTTTGCTCCCGCAAATTGCGACATGATTTCATCTCTGGTTGGTAGTTTGAAATGCTCTCGTTTAATAGCTTTGTTTAAATCTCTGGGGTCTATACATATTCTGAGTTGTCCATTTTTCTTTTCAACAATTACTAAGGAGCTTACCCATTCGGTAGGCTCATCAACTTTCTGTATCACATCCAAGGCTTCCATGCGATTTAACTCTTGTTTCAGTTTTTCTCTCAGCGCAAACGGCACTTTTCTACAGGGGTGTATCACTGAAGAAATTTGCGTGTCTATATTTATTTTATGCTCTCCAGGCAAACAACCTAGACCTTCAAACAAGTCTCTGTATTCTGTAAACATCGATTTGCAGTCATCTTCTACTTGTGATGTCACCATAAAAACTTTCTGTAGCAAGCTTAGTTTCTCACAGGAACTTAATCCTAGAATCGGTTGCACATTTTTATCCACAATCAGTAGAGATGTTTTAAACTGTTGTCCCTTATATTTCAGTGTCACTAAGCATGTATCTTTCACAGGAATTTCCTCCCCTGTAACTTTCACTTTGGCTGGATGAATTTTAGGTTTTACTCTAAAAGTCTTATAGTCTTGAAATTATATTAAATTCACCTGCGTGCCAGTATCAAGCTTAAAGGGAATGACAATCTCGTTCACAGTTAAAGGGACAATCCATTCTTTCTTATCTGCACTGCAAAGTTCAATGCAATCCACAAAGAATTCCTCTGTTTGTTTAATAGCATGATTTGATTTCACTTTCCATTTTATAGCATTTGGCAAAGTGATTAAGTCTACCACATTTCATGCAGGTTTTACCATAAGCAGGGCACATTTTAGGATTGTGAGCATTTCCACATCTACTACACATTTCCTTGTTAGACTGTGGCTTAGACTGCTTCATTCTTGAGAATGGAGGTTTGCTTGGCTCTGTGTTCTCCACTACATGGACAGCAGCATCAACTTCCTTGTGTAACTTTTTGGCATGAAATCTAGTTATTTCTGCAGATCTGCACATAGTCACTGCCTTTTCTAGTGTTAGGTCTTGCTCTCTCAGCAATCTCTCTCTGAGTCCATTATCAGGTATTCCACAGACAATACGATCTCTAATCAGTGAATCCTTTAAATCACCAAACTCACAGGTTTTACTGAGTGATTGCAGCTCTGTAACATACTGATCAAATCCATCTACAGACTTCTGATCACATGTGAAAAACTTATATCTTTCATAAGTCACATTTTTCCTTGGCACAAAGTAATCTTCAAACTTTTGCATTATAGAAGATAGCACCATACTCTGCCCCTCATCAAACTGAAAACTATTATAAATGTCCAGCACATCCTCTCCTATCACATGGAGGAAAATAGATGCCTTCGTTTTGTCAGCCTCTGTATCAGCTCCCCATGCAGCAAGATATATATTATTCCTTTGCTTAAATCTTTTCCAGTTTTCAGACAAGTTACCAGACATCAGCATGCCTGTTGGAGGAGATAGTTTATCCATGGTTACTCACTGTTTGAAGAGAGGAGCACACGGCAGGCTTTGCAGACACCGAGTATCACAGCCTTACAGACTGCTACAAGATTCTTTCACACTCTGAGAGCACTAGCAGTCCAAGTTAAACTTCTTCTGACACCATGTTTTGTTCATATGTTTGTAAATCCAGTCATCAGGACACAGAGACATGTGAGTTCACTGCTGTGCTGTTTATTCCATCACCAACTCCAGACACACTGCACACTGGACCACCCACTTCCCAGCATTCCCCTGGTCCCAGGGACCATCACTGAAGATTCAGGCTTACACAGATTAGTAAGGGAGTGTCTACAAATATTAAGCATTCTAATACACTAACATCACAATTTGAAGAATATTTTCTGTAAAAAAAAACAACAACAATAAACAACTACTAAGAAGCACACCTACTGTATTTAAAAATAACTAATTCTGTTGAACTAATACTGTACTCAATATTAAGTTTCGCCATAGAGCAGCCATGGCGAACCTGTGGCTCTCTAGCCGCATGCGGCTTTCCTCCCTCCGCATGTGGCTCGGCACCTGCCTCCCGCTGCCCGGCACACTGCTAAGAGCGCCGACCGTGAGCCAATCAGAGCTTGCGGACCAGCAGCAGTGAGCCCTGATTGGCTGCCAGATTGGCTCCGGTGCCGGCACCATAATTAATATGCATAAGAGACTTGTTGAGGGGCAGGGGAGGCATGTGCTCTCCTCCGCTCCCCTCAGGCTCAGAGGCAGGAGGAAACTGTAGCCGCCCAGACCAGCCCTCAGGAGCCGCACCCTCAGCACTGTCAACAGCATCCCAGGCCACCCTCAGCAGCATCCCAGAGCAGCCCTCAGCAGCTGCAGCATCCCAAACCAGCCCTCAGCAGCTGCAGCATTCCAGGCCAGCTCTCAGCAGCATCCCAGAGCAACCCTTAGCAGCTGCAGCATCCCATGCCAGCCCTCAGCAGCTGCAGCATCCCAGGCCAGTCCTCAGCAGCATCCCAGAGCAACCCTTAGCAGCTGCAGCATCCCAGGCCACCCTCAGCAGAATCCCAGAGCAGCCCTCAGCAGCTGCAGCATCCCAGGCCAGCCCTCAGCAGCGGCAGCATCCCAGGCCAGCCCTCAGCAGCATCCCAGAGCAGCCCTCAGCAGCTGCAGCATCCCAGGCCAGCCCTCAGCAGGTGCAGCATCCCAGGCCAGCCCTCAGCAGCATCCTAGAGCAGCCTTCAGCAGCTGCAGCATCCCAGGCCAGCCCTCAGCAGCTGCAGCATCCCAGAGCAGCCCTCAGTAGCTGCAGCATCCCAGGCCAGCCCTCAGCAGCATCCCAGAGCAGCCCTCAGCAGCATCCCAGGCCAGCCCTCAGCAGGTGCAGCATCCCAGGCCAGACCTCAGCAGCATCCCAGAGCAGCCCTCAGCAGCTGCAGTATCCCAGGCCAGCCCTAAGCAGCTGCAGCATCCCAGGCCAGCCCTCAGCAGCTGCAGCATCCCAGGCCAGCCCTCAGCAGGTGCAGCATCCCAGGCCAGCCCTCAGCAGCATCCCAGAGCAGCCCTCAGCAGCTGCAGCATCCCAGGCCAGCCCTTAGCAGGTGCAGCATCCCAGGCTAGCCCTCAGCAGCTGCAGCATCCCAGGCTAGCCCTCTGAAGCTGCCTCATCCGAGGCCAGCCATCAGCAGCCACTCAGACCAGCATGCCAGCAACAGCAGTGGTGAGCATTATTGGAGCCATAATTAGTATGTGGCATTGTACAGGGGCATTATTTGTATGTGGCACTGTACTGGGGCATAATTTGCATGTGGCACTGTACTGGGGCATAATTTGCATGTGGCACTGTACTGGGGCATTAAATATATGTGGCACTGTACTGGGGCATTACATGTATGGCACTGTACAACGTGACTAAAAACGGGGTTGTGACACAAGGTTATACTCCTACAAATGTCATACCAAAAGGTGTGGCTTTGTGAAAACTAGGCACCCCCCCCCCCCCCCCCCTCCCCATTTTTGCACGTGCGCATGATAACAGCTCTTTCACTTCACTACAGATCTTTTCTGGCTGTTTACCTCTGAGTGGTTGGCCACCCTTGCCATAGAGGTTATATAAATCATAGGAAAAGCCAGTCATTGAACATAATGTACATGCATGCATTTATGGAGAGCTTGTCTCAGGGTGAATAATGTGGAGGAAGCTGTGAGTCACTTACCAGATTCATTTGAATGAACATCTGGCAACAAAGGGATCCACTGACAACATGAAAAGTATTTTGCTGCTCAGTGAGGAGGTTGGGGCCACTGTGGAAGAGGTGGAAAAATAGGAGGGCAGGTTCCTGAGGCAGTTGGATTTGTCACACCCCAATAACTATGATGAATATGCTGATATCGTGGAGTAGTAGGTTTAAAACATATATCCAATAGTTTGACTCGGAAACCCGACCCACGTGTAAAAAATGGCCACCGCGACACTGAAGGGGTTAACCCTCATGCCACAGCTCCATCTTTAAACAGACCTATTGGCGCTAGGCACCATTTTTTAACATAATGCTGGCACTAGGCACCATTTGTTTTAAATAAGTATGTGCCAATAAAATAAAATGTATGTGCATCACTGAAGCGGGAGCGCATGCCCTGAGCTTCAGTGCTGCAGTGTGTAACAACTAGTGCAGGACACCAGGCACAAAGTATGTATTCTGTAATGTGCATTGACCACTTGTCATCTGATGCAACCATGTCAGGCTGGGCTTTCCCTGACATGGTCGTATCTGATCGACCAGTCAGAAACGCCCACTGAGCGGTTGCGGAAAGATATTCTTCCTGCAGCCGCCAAGCTCAGAGGTACCGCCCATTCCCTCTGCACCCACAGCTCCATCCCCTATTTGTGTCACAATCACTTCTAGCCACAGTGATCGGGCAGACCCACCCCTTCCCTCAGCTGACTATGCAGTGCACATATATATATATATTAAAGTTAATGCAGTAATGTTTTTTTATTTCTTTGCTGAAACTACAAAACTAATTTTACTTTAAAACATTACCCCAAAATTGTAATTTTTTTTTCTTTTAATTATCACATTGCATAAATAGCTATTTAAACTTGATTTTGTATTAGTGGTTAAAAACGTATTGAATAGTTATTATTTACCTAGTTTGATAATAATTGTCTGTGCATTTGCACGGAGCCATGTGCAAGCAACTACGTACGATGCAAACTCAAACGCAATCCAAACACATCTCCACTTAATATTAAAAAGAGAGTGTATCGACCGCGCTCTCACTAATTAAGCTGCTGGGAATGACATTGGGTCTAATTCAGATCTGATTGCAGCAGCAAATTTGTTAGCTAATGAGCAAAACCATGTGCACTGCAGGGGGGCAGATATAACATGTGCAGAGAGAGTAATGGTGCTCATACACTTGTGAGATTTTAGGTGCTATCCTTCGATTTCTCTCACAGATGCGGTCGAAATCGAAGGATAGCACCTTTTAGGTACCTTGAGACGCGATACGTGGGCACGCCGCTCGAATGTCGCGTCTCAAGATAGTCTGTGCTGCACATAATATTTTTCGCATCGCAGTGCGATCGCATGTGGTTTTTAACCACTCGGCGGTGACGTGCCGATCACGTGATCATCATGCGATTTATCGTATGATCGCATGGTAATCACTTTGGCAGTTCAGGTGCAATTTCATCGCACCTGAACTGCCGGTGCGATGCCCGCGATGTCGCATCACGGGGCATCGCACAAGTGTATGGGTACCATTAGATTTGGGTGGGGTGTGTTCAAACTGAAATCTAAATTGCAGTGTAAAAATAAAGCAGCCAGTATTTACCCTGCACAGAATCAAAATGACCCACCCAAATCTCTCTCTGCAAATGTTATATCTGCCCCCCCCTGCACTGCACATGGGCCCTCATTCCGAGTTGATCGCTCGCTGACGTTTTTTGCAGCGCAGCGATCAAGTGAAAAAGCGGCAATTTTGCGCATGCGCATGGTACGCAGTGCGCATGCGCTAAGTACTTTCACAAAAAACTTTGTAGTTTTACCCAAGCTCGAGCGACGCTTTCCAGTCGCTCGAGTGTTTGTAGTATGATTGACAGGAAGTGGGTGTTTCTGGGCGGCAACTCGGCGTTTTCAGGGAGTGTGCTAAAAAACGCAGGTGTGCCAGGCAAAAACGCAGGAGTGGCTGGAGAAACGGGGGAGTGGCAGGCCGAACGGAGGGCGTGTTTGTGACGTCAAACCAGGAACTAAACAGACTGCATTCATCGCAAGATAGGAGTAGGTCTGGAGCTACTCAGAAACGGCATGAACATTTTTCCTGTGCAGTTCTGCTAATCTTTCGTTCGCACTTCTGCTAAGCTAAGATACACTCCCAGAGGGCGGCGGCTTAGCGTTTGCACTGCTGCTAAAAGCAGCTAGCGAGTGATCAACTCGTAATGAGGGCCTTGGTTTTGGCCATTAGCTAACAAATTTGCTGCTGCAATCAGATTTGAATTACCCCCATTGTCAGTCCAAATATTGCAAATGCAAACAAATGTATATACAGGAAAACTGGCGCTATAAAACAAAAATGGAATGGATAGTTCACAATTAAATTAAAAAGTAAAAGACTTAATACACAATTAGAAATAAAATGAAATGTTAATTAAGAAATTGCACAAAATCAATTATATAAGATCAGTATCCATTTGAAAGATATACCGCAATAACTTCTGGATCCCATACTTAATGCAGTATCTCAGGACAAGGGGGGTCATTCCGAGCTGATCGCACGCTAGCTGTTTATAGCAGCCGCGCAAACGCATAGTCGCCGCCCACGGGGGAGTGTATTTTCGCTTTGCAAGTGTGTGAACGCCTGTGCAGCCGAGCTGTGCAAAAACATTTTGTGCAGTTTCTCAGTAGGTCTGAACTTACTCAGCCCTTGCGATCACTTCAGACTTTTTGGTGCCGGAATTGACATCAGACACCCACCCTCCAAACGCCCAGACACGCCTGCATTTTCCCTACCACTCCCAGAAAACGGTCAGTTGACACCCATAAACGCCCTCTTTCTGTCAATCTTCTGCGATCGGCTGTGCGTATGGATTCTTCGTTAAATCCATAGCTCAGCAACGATCTGCATTGTACCCATACGACGCACGTGCGCATTGCGGTGCATACGCATGCGCAGTAGAGACCTGATCGCAGCGAAAATCGACAGCGTGTGATCAACTCGGAATGACCCCCAGTATCTCCACTTAGGGCCTATTTCAGATCTGATTTCAGCAGCCAAGCTGTTAGCTAATGGGCATTCCATGTGCACTGCAGGGGTAGGCAGATATAACATGTGCAAAGAGAGTTAGATTTGGGTGAGTTATTTTGTTTCTGTGCATGGAAATACTGACTGCTTTATTATTACATAGCAATTTAGATTTCAGTTTGAACACACCACACCCAAATCTAATACTTTCTGCACATGTTATATCTGCCCCTCCCCACCCCACCCTGCACTCCACATGGTTTTGCCCATTAGCTAACAAATTTGCTGCTACGATCAGATCTGAATTAGGCCCATAATCATCCTTGCAACTACAGGGGTGTAACAGGGCTGCAGGACCATGACTAGGTGTGTGCAGAAGGTGCATTGCCCACAGCGCACTTGCCCTGTGGGCGCACCTTCTACATAAACCCCGAGTGACCGCATATCCCTCCCGCTGACGGCCGCCCTCCCGCTCCCCTTTACCTGCCGCCCCCAGCCCCAAGCTCAGCCAGCTGGTGCTGATTGCTGACGCTGTGTATATACTATAGTCAGCAGCAGCGATGGACAGTTTATCCCCCCTGTGCTGCTGCGCTCCCGAGTCCCGTGGCCCGCCCCCTTTCTGTCTGTGAAGTGTACAGTGTTCTGTACAGGAGCCGGCAAAAGCGCATCAAGAACACAAACATCACATAAGTGCCTACACAGATACTACACTACACTATATTACACTATACTTCACAACAGTACACTATACTATAGGGGGGGAGGAATGTAAAATGCTCTGCCTGCTGTAATGTGTAAAAGGGGGAATCTACCTGCCATAATGTGTAAAAGGGGACTGTACCTGCCATACTGTGTAAAATGGGACTCTACCTGCCATAATGCCTGCCGTATTGTGTGAAAGGGGACTCTACCTGCCGTAATGTGTAAAAGTGGGAATCTAACTGCCGTAATGTGTAAAAGGGGGCTATGACTGCCGTACTGTGCAAAAGGGGACTCTACCTGCCGTACTGTGTAAAAGGGGACTCTGCATGCCATAATGTGTAAAAGGGGACTCTACCTGCCGTAATGTTTAAAAGGAGACTCTACCAGCCGCACTTTGTAAAAGGGGACTCTACCAGCCGTACTGTGTAAAAGGGGTCTCTACCAGCCGTACTGTGTAAAAGGGGACTCTACCAGCCGTACTGTGTAAAATGGGGCTCTGCCTGCCGTAATGTGTGTAAGTGGCGCTACTGTGTGGCATAATTTGAATAATGGAGACTACTGTGCAGCATAATATGAATTGGTATTATTTCGTGGCCACAGATTTTGTGGCGCTTCTTCCCCATCAAGCCACACCCCTATATTTTGGGCGCACTGGCCCCATTTTAAATATGATGTGGAAGGGGGGGGGGGGCGCCAATACTGTTTCTTGCACACAGGGCTAAAATGTCTAGTTACGGCACTGCAGGGCTGTAACAAAGCTGTCTGACATAGGAACATTTCAATGAATGCGAGTTGATGTCATGGCAGGTCCAAACACATAATTACACCTGTTTCCAGACAGGTATTTTGCACCTAGTTTTGGTCAGTGCACTAACAGCTATTATTCCAAGCATATACTGTAGATAGGGAAAATGTATACATTTAGTTCTGTGTACGCAATGTGGGAGCAATTATGGCTGAATTGCAGCCCCAATTTGTATTATGTTGCCATTCTTTAAAATTAACTTGCTATGTTTTTTGTGTTATTGTCCTTTGCACATGCTGTATGACTCATTTATTGTCCTTTGCACATATGACTTATTAAACTCTTAAGTTTAACTTTCCCAGCCACTCTGAAATATTAACTGCAAAGTAATAAAGCAAGAACCTCAGGAAAGAACTTGGTATGCACAGATGACTATTACTGGCACTTAGATAGAAGGATTACCTGGAAGGCTGATCTTTCTTTTGTTAGATATTTGTAGTTACAGGTGTGATTTGTTATCCATGGAGTAACAGTAGGAAAACATTTACCCATCCCAAGCCTAAAAAGAAATATGATATCAAACACTTCATTAATTTAATAGTGCAGACGTTATACATATATTGAGTAGTTCCTGCAGTTGCAATTATGTGAGCACATTATAAAAAAAAAATCAAAATTAATGATAATGATCATTTAGGATAGACCTTGCATAATTTCAGCCAAGTATTGGAAGTAATCTCAAATCCATCTCTTTTTTGGAAAACCCTTGGAGTAGAGACTCACGTCCAACAGCTAGAAGTAAATGGTTGTCTCACAGCATGAAATGTTCTGGGAAAATGCATCAGCCAAATAGCATAAATAATAATTTACTAAGGAAGGAGTCAGTGCAGCGAGGTCTGCTGTAACTTTTACAATACAATTTTTTGTATACGTAGAACAGCATTTTGAAATGATAATTTAATAGCTGAAGTTTGCCATTAAATATAGCGGTAAATAAATATTATGACAAAATAATGCTATTCCAAAGTGTCATGCCTGTACAATCTAAATATTGCAGTACTGGACCCTAAACCCTAGTATGGTGACATACTTTGCCAACAAAGTAGATATACAGTCAGGGCAGATTCATGATTATTTTCAAGGGCGGACTGGGATGGAAAAACAGCCCAGGAAATTTCAGAAGCAGACCCAAATAGGGAGAGAAGCGGCAGGGGGTGGCCGGAGTCTGTAGAGGGTCTGATGGCATATCTAGATGGGTCTGATGGCATATAAGAGGCACGTGGTAGTGTGTGATGGCAGATAAGGACATATGAAGGAGTCTAATGGAATGATGGTCAGATGTCATATAAGAATGTGTAAAAAGGGAAGGCAAGGGAGGGGGTGCCAAGCTGATACTTTGCCCCATAGCTTCACCCCTGGGTGTAACGACACTGATTGTAAAATAACACTAAGGAGGAGGAGATTATGAGTATGAGTACATGAGGTAAGAGGATCCAGCTTGTGAGAGCTTGCAATATATAGAGGAGGGGTTGTTAAATAGAGGTGACACAGAATGGAGATTAAATTTACTAGGGCAAAAATGGCGTGTTAGGAGGCTACTCAATTATTATTCATCCCTAATGAAGCCAGAAATGGTGCAGGGCCTATTCATCCCCCCTCCTTACTCACCCATCCATTCTAACTACTCAAAATGACATTGTCACTTTTACTCTGGCCACCCTCCCTAAGAGGATACGTGTTCCTTTTCTTAACAATCCAATGAGCCCTATAGCCCTGCAACCCACACTCACCCCCTGTCCCCCCCCCCCCCACACACACACACACACACTCCTGTGACGTGCAGTGAGGTCATTGGCTGGGGAGGCACTGGCTAGTATCACAGCCAGATTTAACAATGATTAGAATAATATATACTTGAGTATAACAGATCAGGCTCTACCTTGTCCGCACATCACCGCTTCACTCCTGTCTACCCAAAAAGTTCTCAAAACCAATACAGCATCATACTTGTCATTATCATTAAAAACGTAACTTCAAACACCGTCCTATGCATCCCTGACATTTGCCAATGCCACAGTGTAACAATGCTGAAAGCACTGGGAGTGCATCTCAGCCTGTGCGCTAATAGTAATGGTTGGCCACCACCAAGCCCTGGCACCTGAGGCTGCCATTTGATCTGCCTAATGGCAGATTAGTTATTGATTATCCTCTTCCCTCACTTCGTGGCCACATACTCCCCTTTATCATCCTGCTCATTCCTTCACACCCTGGCCATATCCTCTCCCCCATTATCCTCCTTCCCTCACACCCGGATCATGCTCTCCTCCATCACCCTTCTCCCCTTCTTCTTGCCTCACACCCCAATCTCTCCCTCTTTCGCTCCTCTACATGAGGCACATACCCTATCATGTATGCACCGACCTGAGTGTCACACTGGGTGTCACCACCTATAGTGACACCACTGAAGCCACCACTGTTTTGAGAGCTGCAGAGCTCGTCTGATGTGTGTACACTATTACTAGATCTCTACTCTTTTCACCTGCCCTTAATGTGCTGCTCAATGCGTCAAGTGATCCTGGACTGTAGGGGCGTGGCCATGCCCCTGGTTGCCAAGCAACCTGGCTTCAGAACTCTTCAAGCCTGCAATGATCAGAAAGGTATCGAAGCAACAAGGGGGACCCCTTGACCCATAGTAACTTTTTTATCCTCCTAGGGCCAGAGTGCAGCACTTTAAATGTAAATACAAAAATAGTCATGGCCCATTTACCGCTGTACGCCATACTTGCCTACATTAAATATCTCCTCTCCGGGAGAAGCCTAGCACTGCAAATTGTATGATCTCCTCATCACTAGGAAGTGGGCGGGATGCGGGAGATCTGGCTTCCGTGAGTGCAGGGGACTGCCCGAAAAATCGTGAGTATAATGCAACTTGCTGGAGAGTAGGCAAGTATCCTGTACATTCCTGAGGACAGCAATGCTTATGGGCAAGCAGGCACTGTCAGAATCACTGAAAAGGAGAAAGAGACAAAAGGCAGGGTGCTCCCTATTAAGGAAGGAAAGTACAAGAGGGAAGAGGGCCCTAACCAAGAGCTTATCGCTTATAAACAGTTGAGCTTGAACTATGAAGTAGACAAGAAGTGGTACAGTAGGAGTAGGGAGTAAGAGATGAGTTAAAAGGAAAGCTGGTAAGCTTTAGACAAAATGTATTTCTTTAGGTAATGCTTAAAGCTAGGGAGAGTGGAAGAAAGTCAGACTTAGCACGTAAGTCTGCTGCAATTACTGTACACTCACATTCAGTGTCGGACTGGGGCATGAAGGGAATACAGTGGTAGGGGCCCATACTTAAGAGGTGAGGGCAGTAGCAATTACTGATAGTTTATGCAGTACAATTTACCATATAGGCCCTCATTCCGAGTTGTTCGCTCGTTGCCGAGTTTCGCTATATTGCGATTAGTCGCTTACTGTGCATGTGCAAGGTTCGCAGAGCGCATGCGGGTAGTTAATTTACTCAAAAGTTAGGTATTTTACTCACGGCATAACAAGGAGTTTTCATCGTTCTGGTGATCGGAGTGTGATTGACAGGAAGTGGGTGTTTCTGGGCGGAAACTGGCCGTTTTATGGGTGTGTGCGGAAAAACGCTGCCGTTTCTGGGAAAAACGCAGGAGTGGCTGGAGAAACGGGGGAGTGTCTGGGCGAACGCTGGGTGTGTTTGTGACGTCAAACCAGGAACGAAACTGACTGAACTGATCGCAGTGGCAGAGTAAGTGTCGAGCTACTCAGAAACTGCAATGAAATTTCTATTAGCAATTATGCAAATCTTTCGTTCGCAATTCTGCTATGCTAAGATACACTCCCAGAGGGCGGCGGCTTAGCGTGTGCAATGCTGCTAAAAGCAGCTAGCGAGCGAACAACTCGGAATGAGGGCCATAGTGCACTGCAGTGAATGCACCATGCTCCTGGGAATGCCGTATAATGTAAAATATGTATAATAGTAATGCCTACTGAAGGCCAAATACATACCATTGCACAAAAATAAAATCAATTATGTAATGTGATGGCTTACGTATTGGTTACTTTTTTATTATTATCTGTATTTTACAATTACATCCATAGTTTGCACTTACTTTGCAGTATGCTATATTTTATGTTATAACTTGATTGGCAGCAGGGCAAATCTTTGCATAGTTTCTATAGAAACAAAACAGGACCATTCTGCGCATGTGCAGAACAGGTCTTGCGATGTCATCCGCAGCCCGCTGTCAGCCACAGCATGGTAGACATGCTGCAGCATTTGGGGTCTGGAGCAGGTGCACCGCTTGACACCATTCTGTGATGGTCCAGGGTCTGCATCGTCAAATGTAGACTTCCTTGACCCCGATGTCCACATCCTACAGCCAGCCTGAGTAAGCTTCAACGTACGCAAGCTGGCCGATGCCTCATGTATCACAACCAATGGTCACCATGGTGATCCGAGGCTAATGCTAACAGGTGTCTATCTCCTATAGGTGCCTCCTGCTGCATTAGAATTTTAATTAGAAAGAATTGGAAGCGGCTGTGCAATTCCATGCAAACATGAATCGAGCCCTAAATGTGGATATTTGTCCATATTTATCCCTACCACTGTCCATATATTGTATGCATCTATGTGACCATACATCCCCTATCCATATGCTTGGTTTCATAAGTCATCAGCCCTATCCATGGTACAAGAAATCCGTCTGATCTTCCTACCCAGTTTTGGGCATTTAGTTGCAAGTGGAGATGTGAATGAGATGTGTACAGCGGCGGATTTTACCTTTGCCCCCCCCCAGGTAAAGTCTGCCACCCTGATCAGTGCCAGTGAAGCCAGATGCAGTCTGTGACTGCACTGGCTTCACTGTGACTGGCAGTGACTTCCTATTGGAAGTCCTAGTTGTCAGTCACAGACGCATAAGGCAGTCCCATTGGGAGTTGTTTCCTCCTTCTGGGACTGCCAAAGCGGGCAGCGATAAGCAGAGAGATAGCTTCCGGAAGGAAGCCTTTCCCTGCCTTTAGCGCAGCCCAATCCGGCTTCTATGGGCTGCAGCCGATGTAGTCCATATAAGCAGGGTGTTTGCGCATGTGCAGTCCCACTGCGTTGTCTGCGCACGCACCGGTCCTGTCACCTGCCGGATCCATTGCGCAGGTGCCAGGACCCGAGGCTGACCATCTCCCCTACTCTTGGGCTAACAGGGGATGTGTACAACTCTATCACCCTTAGATGTGTATGGAGCATGTACAGTACTAAAAACTCAAAATCCATTCGCAAAACAAACTTGCATACAACTTTGTGTAACCCTTATTGACAATTTTGGTACACCTGTATATTTTCTTCTTGGAATGATTGGTGCCAGACGGGGCAGTTTCAGTATCTCAGGTACTACTAATTTCCTGGGATTGTCACACATGACAGTATCTAGAGTTTACAGAAAATAGCGCACAAAACAAAAAATATCAAGTGAGTGGCAGTTCTGTGAATAAGAATGCCTTACAAATTGAGCAGTCAAGGAAAATGACCAGACTGGTTTACACTCATAGGAGGTTCCTGTAAAGCCTAATGTTCTGTCAGAGTGGATGCTTCATAGTTGCTGATGTTCTGTCTGCCCCTCAGTGTCTTGGCATAGGGTGGTATTGTGTGTGTTTGTGGGGGGGGTAGGGGTGATGTGGCATAGGACACTGTGTGGTTGCGTGGCTGCCCCCACTATGCAATATTGGGATTTACCGGCATTGTACAGCAGGGGGTGTGGCTACAATGACACATTTAATCAGCAGTCAGGGAGAATAGGCAAGTTATGAATATTTATAGACGTAGCTGTTGGATTGATCCCTTGGTAAAAAGCTGGTGAATGTAAGCAGGATTTAAAGCACACTGCATTTTATCCTTACAAAGCAGAGGGACTCGATACACCTAAAAGGAGCATTATTTACCTGTTGGAATTTGTAAAAAAAAAAGTATTATAACTTTACTTTAACCCCATGCTTTATGATCCACGTGGACTACAATTGTGAATGGTAACCTGTGCCAAGCGCCTTGCAAGGGGACACGGTGCACGACTTGAGGTTCGCTGTCACTCTACGGAGAGAACGAAACCAATTTTTTTTTTTAACTCATGTCGACCTTGTACATGTCGACCTAGAGACCATGTCGACCTTGAAACCATGTTGACCTTCTTACTGTCGACCAATAGTGGTTGACCTAGACACTGTCAACCTAAGTGTGTTTGACCCTATGATCCACACCCATATTGTTCTATTGCACTCTGGTCATTGTATGCGTTCAGTTTTATTACATTTGTTATTTACACATGAGCAATGAGTACTGCTGTATATTGAAAGCACAGGTGGGTAATTGTTAGGCTAGTGCTAGAATACAGTACTTTAATTGTTTCTTGAAGCTAAGCTTGGTGCTCATTTGCTACTAACATTAATATTCGTTGGAAGAATCTCCTGTGACAGAGGCACTGTTGTTTGTCGTTGAAGCTCACCATGCTTTACAACAGCAGTATGTAGAAGAGAGTCACAGAAAACCAAACCTTGGAGTAAATGGGCTACAGCGTAAATAGACTACATCAGGTTCCACTCATGGCAGCTAAAAACATGAATCTCTGGTTACTGTGGGCATAGGCAAGAACTGGGCAGCTCGGCATTGGAAAAACCTCACATGGTCTGATGAATCTCAATTTCTGCTGTGACATGCAGATGATTTGATACAGTGGCAGATTTTACCTATGCATCCCCCCTCCCCCCCACCCCAGATAAAATCTGCCCGATCTGTCTGTGACTGCACTGGCTTCACTGTTACTGGCAGTGACTTTCTATTGGAAGTCCTACTTGTCAGGCACAGACGCTACAGGAAGTCCTATTGGAAGGTGTTTCCTCCCTTCGGGTCTGCCAGACCGGACTGCGATTAGCAGAGAGAGGGCTTCCTATAGGAAGCCACTCCCGTTCTCATCAATCCTAGCTGGCTTCTATGGGCTGCAACTGATGTAGTCCATAGAACCCGGGGGTTTGAACACTCGCAGTCCGGCCGCCGCTGGTGCACATGCGCCTGCCCTTGCACCTGCCAAATCCATTGCGCAGGTGCTGGGACCCAGATGGCAGGATGAATGTTAACTCTCCTCCTCTCACTACCCCCCTCTCCAGACAGGCATAGTGGCAGCCCCTCTACCACCGCAAGGTAGGAGCCATTGCTGATGCCACAGTCTACCTAAGTGTCTGATCTCAATATGGCTCCACAAACAGGAAAATAAATAGTGTACTGTACTCCAGTGGCCTCCATGGTAAACATATTTCAATCCAAAAGATCAACTTGGTAGAATGTGGTAGAAAAGGAAATTTTCAGCTTTAATGTGTAGCTGACAAATCTGCAGCACCTGTGTGATGCTGTTTATGTCAACATGGACCAGAATCTCAAGTCAACATGGACAAAAATGTTTTAAGTCCACCGCTAAGAAGTCCACCATTCACTACGAAAGGAAGAGGCGGCGCAGAGATGAGCTCATCTCCCAGTGCCGCCTCCGCCCCCCACCGCTATGGCAACCCACCCGGCAAATTGCAAGGTCGGAAAGCTACCTTTAGGGTCCAATGCCGGATCCCACTCGGGAAGGACCCGTTTCCAATTCCCGGGTGTGATCCGGCATTGGCAGTGTGAAAGGGGTAATAGTCACAAAGTCGATACATCAATCATTGAAATATTTTCAGGGTAATCAGACTGCTCCTAAAACAATGTCAACAAATGATAACTGGATTATAAACAGCATCAAATTAAGTATAGCAGTATAACATACTTCCTAGGAAACAAAGTCCACCTTCACAAATCTCATATGCAGCCTAGACCATGTGCTGGAACATAACCTAAAAATATAAAATTAGAACATATCTGATATATAGGTTTGTAGGTGAGCACTGTGTATGCATATATTTACTTTAGCGATATAAGTGTGTGTCAGTAGAGTTCATTGGTTTATAGCATAGCCAATTTCAGATGTTGAAATTGTGGATAATATGTGAAATTACTGTTAAGCACCAACTGCAGTATGTGAAATTCGCATTGCTTTTGTTTTTACTTTGTATTTGATGGTTTGTCAGTAAATGTACAAGTT
Organism: Pseudophryne corroboree; assembly: GCF_028390025.1. Classification (NCBI taxonomy): domain Eukaryota; kingdom Metazoa; phylum Chordata; class Amphibia; order Anura; family Myobatrachidae; genus Pseudophryne; species Pseudophryne corroboree. The sequence goes on along the minus strand of NC_086448.1, from coordinate 464,363,996 downwards.
ATTCTACTGTCTATTTAAAGAAATGATTATGCGCCAGTATCTGGAATTAATTGTTTGGTAATACCAGTTTTTCTAACGTTTCATTAGTCTAACTTCTTTCTATTGCTTCATCAGAAGGAATTTGCATCCCCTAACTTCATGTCTACTCCAATTACTATAATCACCATTATTACTTCCAGTAAATCCCATGCTATCTAGCATCCTACTCAAATGCATTTTTTTCTGCTTCTGAACTCCAGCCAGTCACTCACTAATCATTCTAGCAGATGCTGTTATTTTTCAGGATTTTTAATGTAGTTATTTCTCCTCAATCCCTCGAGGAAAAGCCAGAACAGCTCATATGTAAAAACGTGTTCAGTAACATAAGAACCTAGTGCTGACCTAACACCTTAACACTGTCCTCTAAGCCTGGGCTGCAGGTATTCACCTATCCTGGTACAAGAAATGTGCCAATCCAATCTATCAAAATAGAGTTTTGCATTGTTTTCTTCATTGTTTTCTCAATTCACTTGAAATTGAGACAATTAACTATTATCCAAAATAGGTACCAGGATAATAGAGATTAGAATTTATTCATTTGACTCATTCGAATGTAAGATGTTCTGCATTTTTGCTGAATATTGATGTGATTATACCACATGTAGTATATCCAGGGGCGTTTTAAAGGAGGAGGGGGCCCGTGTGCAGAATCCAGGTGGGCCCCCTCTTCTCCACGGTGCAGGTCTCCGGAAACATGGCGCCCTCCATGTTCAGAAAACTAAGTTTGCTACTACGCATGTGTGGCGGACATTTTGGGTGCCATTTTTGATGCGGCTGCAGCACCTGACATAGGACTCCAGGAACGTAAGTATTTAAAAAATGTGTGCAGTGTGTGCAATGTGTCCCCCCGCCACCCGGACCCAGGGCCCCCCATTATATAAACGCAAATCAGTATATGATGTGCAAATTATTATTAATAGTAGTACTAGTAGCGATAATAGTTAACAAGCAGCATAGCAATTTGAAAGCAATTATAAATTAGGGATATCTTCAATATACTTTTATTCTTTGTGTTTCTAGTGTTAGTCTCCTCATCTCATCATAACATTAAACACAAGAAACCTAACTGGTTATTAATGCTGTGACCTTTTTATGTCCTAAAGAAAATTACCTTTATTTATTTAAACACCCCTGCATGTACCCCAAGCTATGAATTGACTTCATAGTTTGGGGAATGGGATCAGAAAATGATATTATATTGCATATTCCAAAATAGTTATGCCTCTAATAAGTCAGCTTTTATATGTCTGTTACTTTTCTTTTTAAACGGCTCTTCATTAATAGATTCTGTTGTTTATATATATATATATATGTATATCAGTAGTTTGCTTTTAAACATTCCATGTTGGTATTTTGCTACATAGTGTACATGGCACACGGCAAAAAGTGACTTTTCTACCTTGGTCAATCTGTATAATAATGCTCACCTAGTAAAGAAAAGGGTAAAAATTTAAATTAAGCAGTTACTGTAAAAATGAAAAATGCTGGCTGGACTTTGCAGCCATAAATGGTAAAAACCATGTCTGATTCTCTGCCAAAAGCTTCAGCTGAGGGAGTACGGTTTTCATTTACAGAAATAGCAGAGTTAGGTTTGAGTAGCAAGTTTCAGAACTGCTATATGATTGTGATTATTGAGGGATTTAACAAAGGAATGGCATCAACTAAAAAAAAATACTTATATTAGAAAGGCTTTATACGTTTGGTAACTCTGGAAGTTTAAAAATATTGTACCAGTCAGCAGTTCTTCAGCTGACGCTCCATGAAACAAAACGTAATCTTTTTTATTTTACTGCAAATCACTCAGCTCTCATAGAGTGGCAGAGATGGTGTGGGTGATGCTGCAATGTGATCATATAAATGGTAGAAACTATGATCTCCATACTATATTTGTTCTAGGGAACAGGAATGCCACCTCGCAACAGTAGGTGAGTATAGACAGCAAGCCAAGTGTCGATCCGCTGTCAGCAGGGAAAGTGAAAGCTTTAAATCACTTCCCGGCTGAGCAGACAGCAGAGCTGCATGTACATGCATGGCAGCCACGTGCACACTGGTGCTCAGAAGATAACTGGTGACAGTCATGATCAGGGCCAGGCTGGCTATCTGGCAAATGCCAGAGGGGACGATGGCCAGATGGGCTGCTCTAAAACAGAATCTCCGTTGTGTCCTAAACTGCGCAAGAGGCTGCCTGGCTACACCAACTCCCCGAACAAGTGTCTCCCCAAAACACTTCAATTTAACTAGAACACAATATGGATGGGCAGTGGTTGAGGCTAGGCGCCCCTGTACAACAGGTGAGTCACTTGAAAATGGATTTATACATTCCTTTGCGGAAGACGTTCCTCAAGATTCTCTTTTGGTCAGTACATTTTCACTCTCAGTACATGAAATAGAATGAGAACATATCATGTGTAGTAAAGTTAAGATTTAATACAACACATATACATAAACCAAAATATTTCTAAAATAAAAATTTCATGAGTCCAGGTATAAGGTGCTACAGATGGAACAATTACCAGAGCAATTGGAGAACTGGGTCGAAACAGTCCTCAAACGAGCGTGTAATTAGATAGTCACCACAATGATCCTCCCGGGTAGGTAGTCAGGTGTACTTCTCTGGTAAAAGCAAGGCAGTCCACCCTTCACCGGAACACAGGATCCACAAGAACAGCCAACGCGTTTCAACCCAAACTGCTATGGGTCTTTCTCAAGGCGATGTGTACAATGTTCCCTCCTTGGTCCCCTTTTAAACCATGTTCCACCAATCGTGGATCACAGGCAAATTCCACCCAATGGCATCCTTCCTTACTGATATGGTATGATAAATTTGGCTGTCACTCAAAGGTAAATATACAGGTTCCTCCCCCTGTCTAAACTCTTATTTGGAGTTTCCCCTGTCAGTCAGCATATGAAATAGCCGCCCGGAAGTGCGTCCATCCACTTCCGCCCGTCGGGTCAGTCCTCCCCATGTGCGCCTCCACGTGGTCTCCCCGGCGCGTCCTCACCGGAAGTTCGGGACTCCGTCACTTCCGCCCGGTCATCTGATCTCCGTGGACGCGTCCACATGGTCTCCTTCGTGCATCTACCTCTGGAGTCCCGCCCGCGGGTTGTGATTACGTCACGTCACTTCCGGTCAGGCGTTTCCATGCGCTGTCGGGTTTTCTTAGTTATACGTGAAGAGCAGCATTTCATTGCAGTATTGTAGCTTCTATTTCCAAAGTGCAGCAAGATCCCTTTATGGGATAAACATATTACAATTAGAATAATCAAATGATCTCGAATGGGCCTTTATTACAAGCTATAATACACAACACAAACTTTTAGAGAAATCGTTCAGAAAGAACTGGAAAATTCTGCTTAAAGACCCAATTCTGGGAAAAGTAATCCCTGAACGTCCAGTTTTTATATATAAAAAGGCGCCGAATTTGAAGAATGCTCTAGTGAAGAGCTGTGTTCCACAAAAGAAACGAGAAGGTAGAATTATGACTAAGGGCTTCCATCGCTGTGGGGAATGCTTAGGGTGTAGAGAGATTAAGAGTGACGGCACAAAGAAATTGGATACAATTGCTATTAATGGTTTTACTTGGAAATTGAAGGATTTCATTACGTGCAAAATGAAAAATGTTGTGTACATTATAGAATGCTCCTGTCATCTCTTCTACATAGGACGAACCTCACGTCACTTAAAAATACGTATAGGAGAGCACTGTCGCAACATTAAGAAGGGATTGGAGACGCATGCTTTCTCTAACCATTTTAAAAGGCACCATAGTTGTTCAACACAGGGAATTGTAAGATTTGCTGGGATAAAGTTAGTCAAATGCAACCAGCGACAGAGAGATATAGCCTCCCTTTTGGCCAAATGCGAAATGCAGTGTATTTACAATTTTAATACATTACATCCGCATGGGATTAACAATGATTTTGAATTAAAATGGTTTTTATAGATGGTGTTCATTTTAGGGGGTGTTTATTTTTATTTTTTATTATTGAATAAATTAATTTTTTATTGTAGAACTTGAAGTGTTCATGAAAAGTCAGGAATCCTTTTAGATCTTTACGAGAATATTTTTATTGAAAACATCTTCATTTAAAATTTTTAAGTAATCTAATGAGATCATTTGATTATTCTAATTGTAATATGTTTATCCCATAAAGGGATCTTGCTGCACTTTGGAAATAGAAGCTACAATAGTGCAATGAAATGCTGCTCTTCACGTATAAATAAGAAAACCCGACAGCGCATGGAAACGCCTGACCGGAAGTGACGTGACGTAATCACAACCCGCGGGCGGGACTCCAGAGGTAGATGCACGAAGGAGACCATGTGGACGCGTCTACGGAGATCAGATGACCGGGCGGAAGTGACGGAGTCCCAAACTTCCGGTGAGGACGCGCCGGGGAGACCACGTGGAGGCGCACATGGGGAGGACTGACCCGACGGGCGGAAGTGGATGGACGCACTTCCGGGCGGCGATTTCATATGCTGACTGACAGGGGAATCTCCAAATAAGAGTTTAGACAGGGGGGGGAACCTGTATATTTACCTTTGAGTGACAGCCAAATTTATCATACCATATCAGTAAGGAAGGATGCCATTGGGTGGAATTTGCCTGTGATCCACGATTGGTGGAACATGGTTTAAAAGGGGACCAAGGAGGGAACATTGTACACATCGCCTTGAGAAAGACCCATAGCAGTTTGGGTTGAAACGCGTTGGCTGTTCTTGTGGATCCTGTGTTCCGGTGAAGGGTGGACTGCCTTGCTTTTACCAGAGAAGTACACCTGACTACCTACCCGGGAGGATCGTTGTGGTGACTATCTAATTACACGCTCGTTTGAGGACTGTTTCGACCCAGTTCTCCAATTGCTCTGGTAATTGTTCCATCTGTAGCACCTTATACCCGGACTCATGAAATTTTTATTTTAGAAATATTTTGGTTTATGTATATGTGTTGTATTAAATCTTAACTTTACTACACATGATATGTTCTCATTCTATTTCATGTACTGAGAGTGAAAACGTACTGACCAAAAGAGAATCTTGAGGAACGTCTTCCGCAAAGGAATGTATAAATCCATTTTCAAGTGACTCACATGTTGTACAGGGGCGCCTAGCCTCAACCACTGCCCATCCATATTGTGTTCTAGATGGGCTGCTCTGACTGATGGCTGTGGCCTTTTTAAAGAAGGTACAGCTTTTCAGTATAGAGAATCATAGTTTGCGTTCCACAGCTCAAATGCAAACTGGATGTTTGCAGTATTTCCAGTTTTGCAGTGGAAAGCAAACTGAAAAGTCTGGCTCATTAAGTGATCCCCAACCCTAGAGGCGTATTGTTAGAGGCTTACCTTTATACCTTAGTGTATTAACCTTTATTATTAAATGTTGAATTACTAGTTACATCAATACTGTTGTCATATATAACAATTATAGCGCAGCCTCTATTCTGTTTTTTGTTTATCTCTGTGGGAGTGACTTCCTGTATATTTTTGAGTCCGCTGCTTGACATAGCATCCCATACCCTAGCTCCTGAGTACCCTGGGTAACCATTCTTCTTACGTATTGTTAGAGGCTGTAGTGTTTGTAGGGGGGAAGTTATACAGAATGGACCTGTTACAGTAACAACTGGACCAGTAGTGTAAGGGGCATTACTGTGTGTGGCATAATGTGTAGGGGGGATTACAGTGTGTGGCATAATATGTAAGAGGCATTGCTGTGGGCAAAATGTGTTATAGGGGCACTACTACTGTGTGGCATAATTTGTAATAAGCATTATGGTGTGATGCATAATGTTATAAGGAGCATTACTGTGTGGCATACTGTGTAAGGGGCAGTACTGTGTGTGTAACGTGAATAATGGGCACTACTGTTTGGCATAATGTGAATAAGGGACACTAATGTGCGGTGTAATGTGACTAAGCGGCACTACTGTGCAGTGTAATGTAACTAAGAGGCTCTACAGTGGCATAAATTAAATTATGGGTACTATTGCGTGGTCATACCCCTTCCCAGTGAGACCACACTGTGAGCGCTCCTTACTTAAGTTATGGAGGGGTCACCAATGCTCTTTATGTTCACAGGGCACCAGAATGTGTAGGTACAGCTTCTCTTTGGTGTGCACAGATGTGTCCTTCTCTGTGTTTAGCACCCCTGTCCTAAATAATTCCTATAGTGAACACTATCTAATCCTCTAAACTGCTAAGCCAGGATTTGGTCATATGGGAAATGTTTCCCCTTTTCTTTGTGTGTGACCTACTGTACACCAGTGAAGTGCAAGCTTTACTTAACAGAACCAGCCAAATACTAGGACGAGCCCCGTTGTGTATATTTTAATACAGAGAAACTTGTTTGTTGTTATTCTAATAAATCATAGTAATAATAATCATATTTGTAAGAGCATTAAGACTAAGTAGGAGGAGTCCGGAATAGAAAGGGGAGGAGTCTATGCCAGGAGCCAGATGCGGACGCCGAGATGGACCTGTATGTTTTAAATACCAGCGCCTATTTTTAGTCCCAGTCTGGCCCTAGTCGTGATCCATTGACAAATATAATGGGGCATATGTAATAGGATCCGCGTTTGCCGGAGGTGTGGGATGCCGACCAATTTCAGACATTTTTATAAAGCAATACCTTGTAAATGATTGCCACTTTAACCACTTGCCTGGCATGGTTAATCCAGTTGCGGGCTGGAAATTTAAAAAATGTTGGCAAGTCTGATTCTTCCTAAAAATGTTAATTTTAGGAACAATCACAAGGACTTGTTCTGGGACCCCGACGGCACCTCCCCTTGAGGTCTGATTAAGCAATTAGAAGTTTCCAATTAGCTGTATTAGTCAGTTATTACCTTCTGAAGAGGAGTCTTCTGCATGCAGCTGTGGAAGCCAGGTCCTCTGCAGCAGGGTGAGTATGTGAGAGTGTTTGTGAGTGTATGCTAGTGTGTATGAGTTTATATGAATGTGTGTGTGTGTGTGTGTGTGTGTGTGTGTGTGTGTGTGTGTGTGTGTGTGTGAGTGACCTCGGAGTATGTGATCTGCCCATTGGTAGAACTGCATCTCCCTGCAGCCCTTGCACCTCTCTGCGGGCCCGGAGCCTCCCAGCAGCCTGGGGACTCCAAGAAGTCTTCTCCCCAGTCGGAAGATGGAGGAGAGACCACCGGGAACTGCGGAGACCTCCAGCCAGGTGAGGGTTTTTTTTTACACACCACAGGGTTTTCAGCACTGAAAACCCTACAACCAATTTTTATTTCTTTACATTTCATGGGTATCGGGAGCGCGCATACCTGTGATAAACTAATGTGCAGAATGTCACTGATATAGGCAATATATTACTTATTTTTCTTTGGAGATTCTAATAATTGTAACTATTTTTATTTCAATTTTAAGTTAAAGTAACGTTTGTAGTTGAACAAATAACAAAGCACCTACATATCAAAATTAAATTTAAAAAAATGGCATGTTGCTATAGAGACAAGCCTGATGAATCCAAGTTGAAATATGAGATGTGAGGTACATGATACAAAGGTTGTGATTGGGCATAGTAGTCCTCCCAGTACACTATAAATACAGGGGAAGTTCAATAAGCTTGATCACTACATTGCATATTTGTCTAAGATTATTTCAATAATAGATAGATTATATTATCTCTTAGATTATATCTAGCCAACAAACCATATACAGCGCAGGATTTATACCATTGTGCATATTCAATCACAAAAGTTAACAATGATCTTATCCTTAACGTTTTATTGGAAAGTAGATTAATTGGAAGTGTTATACAGGTTGAGTATCCCATATCCAAATATTCCGAAATACGGAATATTCCGAAAAACTGACTTTTTTGACTGAGAGTGAGATAGTGAAACCTTTGTTTTTTGATGATTAAATGTACACAAACTTTGTTTAATACACAAAGTTATTAAAAATATTGTATTAAATGACCTTCAGGCTGTGTGTATAAGGTGTATATGTAACATAAATGCATTCTGTGCTTAGATTTAGGTCCCATCACCATGATATCTCATTATGGTATGCAATTATTCCAAAATACGGAAAAATACGATATCCAAAATACCTCTGGTCCCAAGCATTTTGGATAAGGGATACTCAACCTGTATTATTATATTATTTATTGTTAGATACTTGCACAATTTTTTAGAATGAGCTAAATAATATTTTCTTGGTTTCTACAGAAAAAAAATGACATTTGACCAGAAAGTATAAATACAAAAAAAATCAATGTCATTTTCTTGAAATAATGTCATATCATAGAGTCATGGTCTCAATATAACTTGCATGTTCCTAAACCTGATCTAGGTGTGAGAGCTCTTAGCTGAGAGACAGGACACATCTGGTTAGAATTCTCTTTCAATGCCACAGAAAACACTGAAGGAGGATCACGTTTCAACATTCAGTTTATGAACAAAAACAGCACTGGCGCTGAAAGGTGGACTCTAAATCAGGACTGGAGGACAGTTCTCCAGGGACCAGTAAGTGATAGGGATTCTCATGAGAATGTTGATATAAGGAAAAGATGTAGGACATAACTGTGTGGAAATGTGTTGATTAAAGTTGAAAGTACTGTAAGTTCCTCATTGGACTTGGAAAGTTACCTAGTCATGTCAGCTAGGAAATATTGCAGCATAGGACAATGAAAAAAATGCACAGTGTTGAATAATCCAGCTTGTCTTGAGTGCATTGGTTGTTTCCAGATGTTGTAAAAGAAATGTCTTATTCAAATTATTTATCACAGAGTTTTCACTGTTGTCTGTCCTGCACTAAAGCACTTGGCCTAGCTATGATGCTTTTGGAAAACCTGTACAAAGGAGCTCATGTCATACTGAGAAATGTGAGAAGAATACTGCAAGATCAATACCTGGCAGACCACAGCTCCTGTGATAGAGTGCAGTCATACGGTATAGCCCACATTTTATTCTTCATTCCTAATAATGTTTTCGGAGCACATAATAAGATTTGGGATTGTTTCATGACATATATTAATCATCCCTCAAGCTATGCATCTACATCTTCTTGGAAGTCAGTTCAGTTGGAAGAAGCCAAAATCTCATTTGGTAATCTATTCTCTTACAGGACCAGTAGACATAGAATTATATATACACAAATGCTTCATGAATGTATGCAATGTACAGCCCTGGTCTCTCTACCATACACCCTTATGTTAGATATTAAAAATACATGCACAGTTTAACAGACCTAACACTTTGGCAACAGGGACTGCCACTTTTGCAGCTGAAGTGCTTGGTTTGTTTTGGCTACCACAAAACAATTTTTGGTTAGAAATACCTCTGAACACTAATGAGGAGGTTGTTGATGATGAGGGTGGTAATTACATTCTAATCCTTTAAAATAAATGAATGAACTCGGTGATGTAACATAGAGGAGGTGCCTAGATGGCCAACGTCCCTACCTCACTAACTTTGGCCCCATAAATGGAGCAGATGCCTTCACAAATATTGTCAGGATTTGGGTAAAAACAATTCCACACCCAAGTGGTGGCTTTTTTGGTTTTATGCCCCGGAATCACAATGGCTTTCTTTTTATCATGGGCAAGAACTGCAGCACACAAACAACATCCTCATCCTCAATGTCACATAGTAGTAGTACACACATATCTCCCTCATCCTATTCCACTTCCACTCAAGCATCCTCAATTGATATTATGTCCTCATCACCATCTTTACTTGTACTGCTCCCCACATGTGCAGATGGTGCAGAAATGGTGAAAGGAGGCAAAAGAGGCTTCTGTATGAAAAATGTCAGACTCATACATAGCGAATGTGGACACTCCTAGACTCCTCAGGGATGTGTGATGGTTCTGAACGCACAGATTGTGCTACTGCTTTAGTGATTTTCATTTTTCTAACACCTCTTCTAGACTCTGAGAGAAAAGTTATTGCATCATCATGAGAGGCAGAAAAAGATACCTCACTGACAGTTTCCGAACAACCACTCATAAATAAAGGCCAAGGCCTGTGTCTTTCCTTGCCACTGCATGTGGTGAATGGCATGTTGACAATTTTATGTTTTTTTGCACCAAACTTTACCTTTATTGGAGGTAATTTTTTCTTTACAGCTGTATATTGGTTTTTACTTTAGATGCCCTGACATGGACCCTCTATATCCTTGAGCATCGCCTTTAGTAGATCACGTTAAAGGACTAGCATCATCATCATCACTGGTAGCCTCAGCTGCTGCACTAGTATTTGATTGCTCTTCTCTAAACTAATTGTTATCCATTTTTAAATTTGCAGACCACTGCATGGAGTCACAGGGCTTATATATGCAGGTGACAAAAGCACACTAGGGTAAAGCGCACCAAACAGTACAAACAATAAATATATATTTTATTTTTTATTTTTTTAACATGCAGCTAAGTTCAAACTGCGTGGAGTCACAGGGCTTTGGTGCGCTTTACCCTAGTGTGCTTTTTTCAAACAGTACAAACAATTGAACGTATTCTTTCACTTCGCAGCTCAACTCTCATTGTGGTAATTCAAAGGGATTTTATTTTATTATGTATGTGAATAATAAACACATAGGGGTGCAGTGCACACAGGTTGTGCAAACTTAAAAAAAATTTTTTTAAATGTTTTAACTTTTTTCTTTTTTTCGCAACTGACAAGTGACAATGGCAATACACATTGTAGTGCTGCTTGTGAACACTCAGCCACTTCAAATGGACACAGCCAGTCAATTTTACCAGCAGAGTACAGTGCAGCACACAGAAGCACAGCACAGCTACTTTAGATGGACATAGCTCAGACAATTTACACAGAAGAGTACAGCACAGTGCACAGCAGAGTGCCCCTTGTATACACTATACAGAGCACAGCCACTTGTTATGACTCTGGTCATAGCACAGCCATTTTAACCGGCAGAGTACAGTGCGGCACACAGCAGCGTGCCTGAGAACAGAGTGAAATGGCGCAAAGTCATGGCCGCAGCGTCCTTACATGGAATCCCAAACCACAGAGAATCCGTCATCGAGAGGGTATTTTACCTTGATGTGGAATCCGAGTCTGGCGAGAAACCCCGCACTCGGATCTCAAAAGATCGAGGCTCATCTGAAATATATACATATATATATTCCCTTGGGAAAGGGGAGCGGTACTGATTACTCAGGCCTGAGCATGTATCAGTGGTCCAAGGTCGCTGTGCAGAAAGTGAATTGTCCTCCTACAGTGTATTAAATAAGAATTAGGAGCACTTGAATATGAAAAAATTGCGCTAGTACCTGTAAAAGAAAGAAGGGGGTTAATGAGTTAAATGTTAACAGCCCTTTTCTGAATGTGTGTTTGGAGTCCGAGATGTAAGGGTTCCATTTATTTAAGCCGCGTCTGAGAGTCATTCAGTGTGTTAGACATCTGAAACACTTGCTAACTCTCCCTAGAAATCCCTAACTTACCGGGATGATTTGTCTGTTCCCGGCTGGCTGATTTTACTCCGGTGCGCCAGCCTGTATGGTCTGCGGCGCTGGACAATTTCTCTGTCTCCGGCTGTCCCCGGCTGGTTCCCTTTGCTTTGGTGCGCCCACGTGTGTGTTCTGCGGTGCTGGGCGATTGATGTCACCTCTGCTTCTTCCTCTCTGGACTCCGTCTCAAGGTGTGTACACACGGTGAGATCCTTGCTATGTCCGATTTTGACTATGCGATTTCCCTTGAACTCCCCCAGAGCCCAGATAGCACAGATAGTACAGATTTTGACTATCTGAGCTTGAGATTTTGTCTATGTACGATTTTGACTAAGTGCCAATTTTGACTACACTTTGTACTAGATAGTACATTAGATAGTCAAGATTGACTTGCCTGCACAGTCTATCGAGCCTTACGATACCGACCCCACGGAAGCGTGTATCGGGATCGAATCTGTATCGCAAGCTGCCTAACACCTTGAGATATGCACTAACTTTTCATAAGATTTTGACTATATAGTCAAAATCTTACAGATTTATCTCACTGTGTGTACACACCTTCAGTCATCACAACGCTCACCAACGCATTTCAGGCGATCACGCCCTTTTTCAAGAGAGAGTTAGCAAGTGCTTCAGATGTCTAACACACTGAATGACTTTCAGATGTGGCTTAAATAAATGGAACCCTTATATCCCGGACTCCAAACACACATTCAGAAAAGGGCTGTTAACATTTAACTCATTAACCCCCTTCTTTCCTTTACAGGTACTAGCGCAATTTTTTTCATATTCAAGCGCTCCTAATTCTTATTTAATATAGTTGGTATATATCAATGGGGCTGCTAATCCACCAATAGCACAAGTATATTTTCTATCTTTGCATATGTCCTCCTACAGTGTCAAATTGTATTTTTCAATAAAAAAATTTCCAGAGAAGGCATGGCCATGCTTCCTGAGTTTGGCCACACCCCCTTGTATCACCATAGCCTACCATATGAGTGTATATTTATTTAAATTTCTCACCGAAACTCAACACTCAATAGTTAATAAGATTTGTCTGCAAAGCTAAAGCCATAGAGGATGGGTTATTTACATAGCCATTTTATTTTCCAGAAAAATGTCTGCCACTTGTATAACTCTCTCAGAAATAGAAGCATACTGTAAGGTAAAAGTTACTTCACTTGAAACTGATGTTCTGGGAAAACTTTATAGAGCAAATTTCCATCAGCAGAATGAACTAAAGTGGAGCTACTGTATATGACGATAGCTTACTCAGTGGCGTCACAAGGCGGGTGCGGGGGGTGCGGCCCGCACCCGGGTGTGACACCTGGAGGGGGTGACACCAAATGTCAGCTCCTCCGTAGTGACAGGAGCCAGGTGCTGCAGTGTGAAATTCCGCTACAGCACCCGGCTCCTGTCATAGCAGAGGAGCCGACAGCACACTGAGACCGTCTCTGGGGGAAGCCCAGCATCTCCGGAGATGCTGGGCACGCCCCCAGAGTGACGATGCCAGTATCCCCGCGAAGCCACGCCCCCTAGCTGTAAGGCCACGCCCCCTTTTTTGCCGCGATCGCGGCAGTACATCAGGGGTGCGCACCGGGTGTCACCACACCTGGTGACGCCTCTGAGCTTACTGTCAATTGTTTCTTATACTGTTATACTGTTTATAGGACCTTATTCAGCACGGATCGCAAAACTGCTAGAAATCAGTTGCTGCGATCAAATAGTTGCTGTCCAGAAAGAAAGAAAAACTGCCTATTGCACGCATTGCGATCACATAACCATTCACAACTACCAGAACATCAAAAAGTTTTTCCATCTGCACCAGGCAATGTCATCCACAATTCTGCTAATGCAACAGGCTGGAAGTGGTCATAGCTGATGTCAGAAACCCACCCGAAAAACGCCTTGGCACACCTGCGTTTTGACAAACACACCCCAAAAAACGCCATGTTTCCTCCCCTAAACCCCTAAACACTGGCTTCTTGTCAATCAAAATGCAATTGCATTGAAGCACAATGCATTCGCACAATAAATTGCAAATCGCAATTGCGTGCACGCAATGCATATGCTGTGCACGTGCAGTTGTTTGATAATCGGTCGTATTGCGTTTTCTCAGTTTTGCGATCTGTGCTGAATAAGGTCTTTATATTGTTAATCATCTATTACACTGTACTAACAATCCTTAAAACATATGGTATAAAAAATAAAAAAAACTAGACTCATATTTAGTTTCTATTTGAGGATATGCATTTTGTGTTGCTCTGTTATTATTTGGTGAGTCCTGAACTAATTTTCAGTGTAGGCATGCAGGGTTTGAAACACAGATCATTTTAATATATTAACTAAATTTATTACGAAGCAAGTGTGAAAGGTGATGTTATGGGAAATAGCTGTGTATCTTGTGTAAGATAACAGATATTCACCACTCATCAATGACATCTTACAATATCTATTGCACTAAAATACCCTTTCAAGAACTTCTGCCAGGAATAACATGTCTCTTAGACTATATTCCTGGATCAGACAATAAACATATCTATCTGGAACACATTTCCTTGCTCATAAGAACAATATATTAGCAGATGGAAAAAGTATGCTTTTTATCTATCCTGCATTCAAATCCATTGTTAACAGATCTTTTACTGAAGATAAGGACATAATTTTATATTTTTACTACAGTATATTTCCTCACTATCCTGTGCTCAGGAGGACTAAATAACTACGGACTGCCTGCAAATGATAAACCTTGAAAAAATGTCACATATATTATTATACAGTATAATAACAACAGACACAAAAGTTTGTATTGTATGTATACGGTTATTTTCATACAACCCTATTTATATCAGGAAAGTGGTTACCTACAGTATAAGGGGCCTTATTCAGGTTTGTTAGCAAACCAAAGAGTTAGCAATTGGGCAAAACCATGGGCCTAATTCAGGGGGTCATTACAAGTTGCTCGCTAGCTACTTTTTGCAGCCGTGCAAACGCATAGTCGCCGGCCACTGGGGAGTGTATATTTGCTGTGCAAGGGTGCGATAGCCCGTGCAGCCGAGCGGTACAAAAATAGTTTGTGCAGTTTCTCAGTAGGTCTGAACTTACTCAGCCGCTGCGATCACTTCAGCCTGTCCGGTCCCAGAATTGACGTCAGACACCCGCCCTGCAAACGCTTGGACACGCCTGCGTTTTTCCAAACGCTCCCAGAAAACGGTCAGTGACACCCACAAATGCCCTCATCCTGTCAATTTCCTTGCGATTGGCTGTGCGAATGGATTCTTCGTTAAATCCATCGCAGAGCAATGATCCACTTTGTACATGTACGACGCGCCTGCGCATTTTGGTGCATACACATGCGCAGTAGTGACCTTATCGATGCAGTGCGAAAAATGGCAGCGTGCAGTCAGGTCAGAATGACCCCCTCAGACCTGATCGCAGCAGCAAATTTGTTAGCTAATGGGAAAAACCATGTGCACAGCAGGTGGGGCAGATATAACATTTGCAGAGAGTGTTAGATTTGGGTGGGTTATATTGTTTCTTTGCAGGGTAAATACTGTCTGCCTTATTTTTACATTGCAATGTAGATTTCAGTTTGAACACACCCCACCCAAATCTAACTCTCTCTGCACATGTTATATCTGCCCCCCCCCCCCCTGCAGTGCACATGATTTTGCCCATTAACTAACAGATTTGCTGCTGCGATCAGGTCTGAATTAGGCCCCATGTTGCACTGCAGGTAAGGCAGCTGTAACATGTGCAAAGAGATTTAGATTTGGATGGGATGTGTTCAAACTGAAATCTAAATTGCATGTAGAAATCAATTCTCTCAGCACGTTACATCTGTCCCACCTGCAGTAGAGCATGGTTTTGCCCAATTGCTAACTTGTTTGGTTTGCTAACAAACCTGAATAACCCCCAATATCACTATTTAAATAAAAGTAATAATAAATAAACATGACCAGAATGTCATTCTATCACATCTTATCAGCTTGCTCCCCCAAACATAACTTTATAAACAGTAAACACCACAAATGTTGCATCCAACATTCAAATCAGAGAAACTGTTCAATGCAGTTTCTTGATAATAAACAATAGGGACAATGGGCCCGAATTGACCTGATCGCTGTTATGCAAATTCACACAGCAGCCAATTACCGAATGACTGCATATGCGTATGCATCGCAATATCCAGGTGCATCGCCAAACAGCAACAGGATGGTGTGAAAATTTAGATCACAAGGCGTTCGCAAGGTGATTGACAGGAAGAGAACATTTGTAGGTGTAATTGGCCGTTTTCAGCCATTCCCAAGCGTTTTCTGGGAGGGTGTGTGACGTCAGCTCCGGCCCCTGATCAGCCAGTTTGTATTGCACTGTAGGAGTAAGTCCTGGGCTACGCACAGACTGGAAAAATCATTCGATGGTGAGTAAGTTGCAAACGGATTTGCAACTGTCCGCTGTCTGGTAGAATTTTAGCACGGCGTGCAGATGCATTCGCGCACTTGCACAGGGCGGGTTTTCACTCTTCCTGGGCGGTGACTATCAGATCGCAAACCTCTGCAAATTTGTAGCACATCACAATCCATAGAAATACATGGAGTCTAGTATTACTAGTGCATTACCTTACTAGTGTAAGGTAATGCACTGTGTAACAAGAACAAAAATAACACCTACCTACTAAATAGGGTAAAATTATGGGATTCTGTACTGGAAAAGGACTTAGGTGTCCTCATAGATAGCAAACTAAGCAGTAGTACCCAAAGTAGGACTGCAGCAAAGAAGTCTTATAAGATATTAGCATGCATAAAACGGGGAATTGATGCTAGGGACGAGAGTATTATACTCCCGTTATATAAATCACTTGTGAGGCCACACCTTGAATACTGTGTACAATTCTGGGCACCTTACTGCAAAAAGGATATCCTGGAGCCAGAAAAGGTTCAAAGGCGGGGGACCAAACTAATTAAGGGTATGGAGACGCTGGAATACGAGGAAAGGCTTGCAAGACTAGGCATGTTTACACTGGAAAAGAGGAGATTAAGAGGGGACATGATCAACATTTACAAATATATAAGGGGACATTATACAGATCTTGCGCAGGACCTGTTTTTGGTTAGATCAACACAGAGAACTCGTGGACACTCGCTCAGGTTAGAGGAGAGGAGAATCCGCACAATACGGCGTAAAGGCTTTTTTACGGTAAGGACGATACGTGTTTGGAATTCCCTGCCTGAGGGAGTTGTAATGGCCGACTCAGTCAACACCTTTAAGAATGGGTTAGATAAATTCCTAATGGATAAGGATATCCAGGGTTACGGGGCATAGTCACGCACTATGGTTATTATAAAAAAGAGGGGTAAAACGTAACGGCAGTCATCAACTTCAGTCAAAATTTTCTACAAAATAATCCTGCATATGAGACCACAAATAGGTTGAACTCGATGGACAATTGTCTTTTTTCAACCTTAGATACTATGTTACTATGTTACTAATCATCCCAGCCTCCTCAGATGTTCCTACCAAATGACTTAAGGTGCGTACACACTGGCTGATATATCGTCCGTTCTATTGAAAGGCCGATATATATGGCAGGTCCGTCGGCCAGTGTGTACGAGCCTGCAGCACAGCCTACGGCCAATAAATCTAACCGCCGGTACACTTGCTGCAGACGCCAGCGGCGATTGACAGTACAAATAGGCAGGCGCATGTAAATGCCCGCCCAGTTTGTGACATTAGTTACGACGGATCGGGCAGTGTGTATGCACAACACACTACCCAGTCCGTCTGTAGATATATCTGCATATCAATTGATCTGCAGATATATTTACAAGTGTGTAACCACCATGAGACTGTGAAAATTACTGATGCATGGGTGAGGGCTGTGTGTATGAGTGTTGATACAATTAAATAAACCAGGCAGCTGCCATTTTATTGACTTTTTAAAATGTTTTTATTTGAGTATAGTAGTAAAGGGTGTAGAAATCAGGGGTGGTCTTCAGTATGCTGGCGGTCGGGCTCCCGGCGACCAGCATACCGGCGCCGGGAGCCCGACAGCCGGCATACCGACACTTATTCTCCCTCGTGGGGGTCCACGACCCCCCCCTGGAGGGAGAATAACATAGTGTGGCGCGCGTAGCGCGCCACCGTGCCCGTAGCGTGGCGAGCGCAGCGAGCCCGCAAGGGGCTCATTTGCGCTCGCCACACTGTCGGTAAGCCGGCGGCCGACCTCCCGGCACTGGTATGCTGGTCGCCGGGAGGCTGGCCGCCGGCAGATCGTAGTGAACCCGAAATCAGGAGCCGGTGATTTTCTACTGGGCATGCATAAAACTCAGGGAATATTGCCACTGCGCCATTTTCATGGTGATTTGTGCAGTGCACCACCACTGCTGGACTCTGGAGAGGTGCATATAAAACATGGGTGCAGGGTGTGCAGTAAGGGCCCCCTGATCCCAGGGGCATGTGTGCACCGCACATCCTACACCCATTATAGATACAATTCTGATCTACAGGATATAATATGTACAGTATGTATAGTAGTAGCAGTAATAATAACAGTAATAGTAGTATTAGCCAGGGTCTCCATTAGGGGAGTACGGTGAGAACACCTGTAAGGGATTCGTGCTGTTAAAGGACTCGATGGTAGTGATCCAGGGGAAGATGTATCAAGCCTTTGAGAGAGATAAAGTGGAGTAGTTGCCCAAAGCAGCCAATCAGCTGCCAATATTTGTCTAGCACAGTCTTTGAAAAGTTTGAAACTAATTAGTTGCTTAGGGCAACTGCTGCACTTTATATCTCTCCAAGGCTTGATACAACCCACCCCAAGTCCAACAGAGTTTTCTCAACTCACTACTTGGTGATCAGTTGTGCTATCAGTTTGTGTCCATTCCTTAAGCTATATTGGCCGAGTTGTTTACATAGGTCTCCGGTTTTTGGTCTCCAGAAAAATTACAACAAACACACCAAAGGTGCTGTTAAGAATCGTTGTAGATTATTATTCTCAACCCTCAAGTTTTTCACAGGTCATGTTTTGAGGATTTCTGTCTATAGAAGCAGATGGAATAATTACTGACCCAGCAATACAGATGAACTAACCTGGGCATTAATTAAGAAATCCACAAATATGGCCTGTTAGTGGTACTTGAGGACTGGAGTTAAGAACCTGAACACATCAAGATGAACCAAGCAGCTGTTCATAGACAGCAAGCCATATGAAAACTGAATGTTGCTCTCTCTCTCTCTCTCTCTCTCTCTATATATATATATATATATATATATATATATAATTGGAGTATCTTCAGGGGCGCCTATGACTTTGACCTACTATTGTTAGTAAGTTTCTAATCTTTTCCAAGGGCTGTAAATGGACCTTCAATATGAACTGGATGATGGATGAACCTTCATAATGTGTATTATTGAGTACAACCATAAAGCCTCATTCAAAGTACAGACTGTCAATTTATTAAAACAGTATTTTTTAAAACTTTGAAAGCATTAAAACAATAAAAAATTGAATACATCCATTTAATACATAGCTTTCTTTGATCAATAGGAATTCCCTAATTAGGGAGGTGCCTATATGATAGCTTCTTTGTTCTTAGAATATGTATCACCCAGTGCATTTTCTCAAAAAAAATGACTTCATCAGGGGTGTTTCAAATGGGTAAATATTCCAATTTCAAACCATTCCTGTTCGGACCAGTTTATCAGGTCCATAAATAGCGGATTTTTAAACTTTCTGAAATTAACTCTTAATTAACTTGTTTAGGGCTTCTGTTCTTAATGTGAATCAGCAATCAGACGACTCCCTTTTTAATTTATAAGGAGTACTAGTCGCCAGATATATTAGTCCCGCATTTCTATGAAATATTAAGACGATTGTAGGGGTCCACTTGGATGGCTTCCAAAGTGTATCCTTGGTGGACAATCTCTTTCCTGGTCTCTCCTGTCCTGTAGTCAGATAGACAGATTTTCATTATAAAAGTTCTTGTAGAAGACCATCTTTGGGGTTTGCTACCGCACTTATAAATACACAAACATCTAGATAACATCATACCACAACAAATTGGTAAACAATACAGAAGCGCAGTACCGGTAACAAAAATTGTCATATATATATATATATATATATATATATACTGTATATATATACTGTATATATATATTTTATAAATGTATATAAAAGAAAAAACTAAATGTAAAATGTGATCAAAGAAAAGTAGGAAGAGTGATCTCACAGCTTACATACTGTGTAGTTTGCTTTCAACATTAGTAAGTGATATTCCAAGTGGTATATAGTTTGTGGTAAAATAAAGATGGTACATCTCCATAATCAATTAGGAATAATAAAATGTTCCAGCTCCAAATATGTTAATTTCATATTGTGAATGAACCTAAAGTTCGTTGGCCATGCTATCTGGCATATACAAAATCCATAGTGTGATGTACTAATAAACTAAAAAGATTAGCCATTATTAGATGTATAGACTGTTCTAGTGTGAAGCTGGCCATACACCTAAGGATTTATTGTCCAATCTGGCTGGTTGGAATAAAAATCTGGTAATGTATGGGAGCAAATGGCAACTGATCATTTGCTTCAAATCACGTTAGTGCAACAACTGCAAATCATTGGAAATGGCTAATCAAGCCACAGTGAATAGTGGACTGGCAAAGTATCTCATACGACTGCTGATGTTATTGCCAATCCAATTGTATCCGTTCTGGACAGTAATTCCCATGACACCAACAGTCAGAGATGCATGGGGAATGGATCGCTACATCTTTTTCCATTTTATTTATTTATTATTTATTTTATTTCATACTTCTAATCATAAATGTATCAGTTTCCTAGAATAAATGATTGGGCATAATAAGAATGTAAAAAAAAGTGTGTGTGTTGAAAGAGGGGCACAATTTTTGCTGGCAGTTCTGGTGTCTGTAGCAGTAGAAATCATAGTAGTGATTTTTAAGGTTGTTACCCTCTGTATTGAGAATGGAAAGCCACACCTGAATTACAGTATTTTTTCATTTATAATACTTACTTTATCATACCTCCCAACTGTCCAGATTTTGCAGGACAGTCTCGTTTTTTGGGCATTGCCCGCTGTCCCACCCACGGGCCGCAGTGTCCCACGGTGGAGGGGGGCAGTTGGGAAGCCCATTGTCACTCGCTGCTCTGCATCTATTCATGGAGACAGAGGGGCTGGGGGCAAGGCCAGCACCTCACGGAGCGCTGGGCATGCCCCACAGTGACGAAAACAGGAGGTGTGGCTCGTGATTG
This sequence comes from Pseudophryne corroboree, assembly GCF_028390025.1. NCBI lineage: Eukaryota > Metazoa > Chordata > Amphibia > Anura > Myobatrachidae > Pseudophryne > Pseudophryne corroboree. Next base: position 464,343,258 of record NC_086448.1, on the reverse strand, counting down.
CGGTATTTCTGCCACCACACCGCCTTTTGCCAAGACCAAGCAGAGAGTTCCGCATTAATTATCCAGAAGGTTGGGAGGTATGCTATATGCTATTCACCATTCACTTAATCAACTGAGAAGGCTGATAGTGCAAACATTACCTTACAGGTTGAGTATGCCATATCCAAATATTCCGAAATACAGAATTTTTTGAGTGAGAGTGAGATAGTGAAACCTTTGTTTTCTGATGGCTCAATGTACACAAACGTTGTTTAATACACAAAGTTATTAAAAATATTGGCTAAAATGACCTTCAGGCTGTGTGTGTAAGGTGTATATGAAACATAAATGCATTCTGTGCTTAGACTTAAAATAGGTCCCATCGCCATTATATCTCATTATGGTATGCAATTATTCCAAAATACGGAAAAATCCCATATCCAAAATACTTCTGGTCCCAAGCATTTCGGATAAGGGATACTCAACCTGTATTTAAAATCATAATGGCTAAGCTGCAAAATAATTTGCATATATGCTTACTTTTTCAATGTAAAACCAATTCTGAAAGTTCAGTCTATTAACTATGGGGGTAATTCACAGTTGATCACAGCAGAAAATTTATTAGCAGGTGGGCAAAACCATGGGGGTCATTCCGAGTTGATCGCTAGCTGCTTTCGTTCGCTGTGCAGCGATGAGGCAAAAATAGGCACTTCTGCGCATGCGTATGCGGCGCAATGCGCACGCGCGACGTACTATTACAACGACCGATGTAGTTTCACACAGGGTCTAGCGAAGCTTTTCAGTCGCACTGCTGGCCGCAGAGTGATTGACATGAAGTGGGCGTTTCTGGGTGTCAACTGACCGTTTTTGAAAAAACGCAGGCATGGCTGGGCGAACACAGGGTGTGTTTGTGATGTCAAAACAGGAACTGAACAGTCTGAAGTCATCGCAAGCGCTGAGTAGGTATTGAGCTACTCTAAAACTGCACACAAAAAAATTGCCGCCGCTCTGCGATCCTTTCGTTCGCACTTTTGCTAAGATAAATTACACTCCCAGTCGGAGGCGGCATAGCGTTTGCACGGCTGCTAAAAACTGCTAGCGAGCGAACAATTCGGAATGACCACCCATGTTCATTGCAGGGGGAGTAGATATAACATGTGCAGATAGCGTTAGATTTGGGTGGGGTGTGTTCAAACTGAAATCTAAATTGCAGTCTAAAAATAAAGCAGCCAGTATTTACCCTGCACAGAAACAATATAACCCACCCAACTCTAACTCTCTGCACATGTTATATCTGCCCCCCCCTTCAGTGCACATGGGGGGTAATTCCAAGTTGATCGCAGCAGGAATTTTGGCCCTCATTCCGAGTTGTTCGCTCGCAAGCTGCTTTTAGCAGCATTGCACACGCTAAGCCGCCGCCTACTGGGAGTGAATCTTAGCTTATCAAAATTGCGAACGAAAGATTAGCAAAATTGCGAATAGACACTTTATAGCAGTTTCTGAGTAGCTCCACACTTACTCGGCAACTGCGATCAGTTCAGTCAGTTTCGTTCCTGGTTTGACGTCACAAACACTCCCAGCGTTCGGCCAGACACTCCTCCGTTTCTCCAGCCACTCCCGCGTTTTTCCCAGAAACGGTAGCGTTTTTTCGCACACACCCATAAAACGGCCAGTTTCCGCCCAGAAACACCCACTTCCTGTCAATCACATTACAATCACCAGAACGAAGAAAAAACCTCGTAATGCCGTGAGTAAAATACCTAACTGCATAGCAAATTTACTTGGCGCAGTCGCACTGCGGACATTGCGCATGCGCATTAGCGACTAATCGCTCCGTTGCGAGAAAAATATAACGAACGAACAACTCGGAATGACCCCCTTTGTTAGCAGTTGGGCAAAACCATGGGGGTCATTCCGAGTTGTTCGCTCGGTAAAAATCTTCGCATCGCAGCGATTTTCCGCTTAGTGCGCATGCGCAATGTTCGCACTGCGACTGCGCCAAGTAAATTTGCTATGCAGTTAGGAATTTTACTCACGGCTTCTTCATCGTTCTGGCGATCGTAATGTGATTGACAGGAAGTGGGTGTTACTGGGCGGAAACAGGCCGTTTTATGGGCGTGTGGGAAAAAACGCTACCGTTTCCGGAAAAAACGCAGGAGTGGCTGGAGAAACGGGGGAGTGTCTGGGCGACCGCTGGGTGTGTTTGTGACGTCAAACCAGGAACGACAAGCACTGAACTGATCGCAGATGCCGAGTAAGTCTGGAGCTACTCAGAAACTGCTACGAGGTGTGAAATCGCAATATTGCGAATACATCGTTCGCAATTTTAAGAAGCTAAGATACACTCCCAGTAGGCGGCGGCTTAGCGTGAGCAAATCTGCAAAAATCAGCTTGCGAGCGAACAACTCGGAATGACCCCCCATGTGCACTGCAGGGAAGGCAGATATAACATGTGCAGAGAGAGTTAGATTTGGGTGTGGTGTGTTCAATCTGCAATCTAATTTGCAGTGTAAAAATAAAGCAGTCAGTATTTACCCTGCACAGAAACAAAATAACCCACCCAAATCTAACTCTTTCTGCACATGTTATATCTGCCTCCCCTGCAGTGCAAATGGTTTTGCCCAACTGCTAAAAAATTTCCTGCTGCGATCAACTTGGAATCACCTCCATGGTTTTGCCCAACTGCTAACAAATTTGCTGCTGCGATCAACTCTGAATTACCCCCTATGAGCATGGCAATTGCAACATCTAATTAGGATGGATTTTTCTTTATTTTCTAGCTATACTTGAATAAGAAGTACTGCATTTGTTGCTTAACGATATTTTAATATCTTAATACATTTTATGTTAGATAGATAGATAGATAGATAGATAGATAGATAGATAGATAGATAGATAGATAGAAAGAAAAAATTACATGGATCTCAAAAATTAACCAAGTCTGCATTTTGAGTAACTTAAAGTATTCTTAAATTGTGTGGAAGTGTGGGAACAGATAAGTTAGATGTAGGTGTTCCTTTACAGTAGACACGGCGGCAGCTCCAGTGGATATTCCTTCTGGCAATGACTCCCTGTTCCCAGAGTGTAGCAGAGAGGCTAGGTATGTACACAGTAAAATTACTTAACGTGACAACTATGATAGGGAGAATAATCTAGCAAATGTATTATTTGCAAAAATGATGACTAATGACATTATGTGCAAGTAGTAAGATGAAGCAGTAATGTAATATGCAAGTAAATAATTATCAGCATACAAATGTCATTCATGACAAATGACTTCTGTCTGGAGTATACTCATCGTCACTAGTGCCACTGCCATGTGGTGTTCCATAAGGATTTATACTATCCCCCAAGCTTTTTGCAGTATACAAGCTACCACTGGGTGAAATAATAAGATGGCATGGCCTGGTCTACAACTGCTATGCAGATGATACACAACCAGGGGCGGATTGGGAACAAAAAGCGTCCCTGGAAAAATTTGTACTAGTGGCCCCACTTGGGCAGCACCAGAGGTGTAAGGTCTAGCCATGGGCCATGGCAGCAGCTCCCTCCCCCCAAGACCTTCCAGTTAGTGGGGATGTCCAGCATCAAGGGGAAGTTAAAAGGAAATAAAATCACATATTATGAGCACATTATATGATACACCTTTAGAATTTAGGAAACTATATCATTCTTTAGAAAGATATATTTTCTTGCTTATTACACCAACCGTATCCCAATCACTATTCACTCAATCTTATATGTCAGCCAAGCAGGCAGACAGAGCATACACTAGATCATCTGCAATCACAGGCTAAGTGGCAAAGTCATTTTCATATATGCAAATTGTTTGGCATCTTATTCATTATGTCTATAAATAGGACCGCATGTCCTCAAACAAAACAGGCCCCACGGGTGCGTCGGCCCACCAGGAATCTTGCCTGTAGACCTTATGGCCAATCCGCCTCTGTACACAACTGTACCTGTCGTTTACCCTGGGTACTTAGAACCTAATAGAAACCCTAAATTGCTATCTTGCTGAGTTCCAGGAGTGTATGAATGCCAGTAGACTACAACTGAATCCTAAAAATCAGAGATCCTTTTGATAAGTCAAAGACAAGACTGCAGCATAGCCAACCAACTGGACTTATGCTTGGGTGTTCAGAATTATAAAACACTGGCAGCTGCCAGGCTATTAACCAACCAGCTCCATTCCAGCCACATAACACACACTCTCTACTCCCTCCACTGACTGCCTGTAAGATTAGCTTACTGACTTTCAAAGCCTTACATGACCAGGGCCCAAGGTACCTGAAGCAGCTTCTGATTCCTTACTATGCCACTCAATTACTGTGATCTGTAGATGAAGACTGGTGGTCAAGTTTTTAGCTTTGCGGCTCCATCTCTATGGAACAAGTTTCTGCTCTAGAATCTATCAAAAACAGACTCAAGACTTACCTATTTACTCAATCATTTCACTAATGTCCTTTTAGTTTCTACAAAAATACAACCCAAATTTGTATTTTTATTTTGTGTTAGGCTTATTTTGTATGTTGTGTCTGTGTCTAAACTAAACTATAATAGTTGCAGTACCTTGGCAGAATGTTTTCTTATAATTTTTTCACAGAAACCTTCCAGATAGTTTACATAGGGACTAAGGGATCTATTTACTAAGCCTCGGACGGAGAAAAAGTACCAACCAACCAGTCCCTAAATGCCATTTTTCAAACACAGTTTTTAACATGGCAGCTAGGAGCTGATTGGCTGGTACTTTATCTCCATCCATTTTATCTCATTCCACAGTTTAGTAAATAGACCCCTTAGACAGAGATATAAACAAACCTGATGTTTAAGTACATCTCCGATGGTGTGAGATGGGCGCATGTGCAGGATGTGTATGTACCACACATGTGTAGATCCTGTCCTGTGACATCGTTTGCAGTGTCCTGGGCACCACAGCCTGATTGACAGGAAACAGCAATTTGGGGGCAGTAAGGAGCATGTCTCAAAATGGGGCGTGCCAGACCCGTTTTTTAGGTGAAAAGAGGCCAGTATTTGTGTCTTCCAATGTAGATTTACTGGAGATGATACATGCTGTGATAGATAGATAGATAGATAGATAGATAGATAGATAGATAGATAGATAGATAGATAGATAGATAGATAGATACTTTCCCTTAAAATAAATATATAGAGGATATGATTTTGGAATAACATGTTGGGTAGTGGTTATGCTGAATGGCTGAAAGAGGAATGTTGGAATAAAAAGTTCAAACCTGTCTTATATCAACTTAAAGCCTAAATGGTCTCCTCCTAGATATTGCATTACAGGAAAATGATGTACATTGCTGTATTTACCAACTTGTCCCTCTACAATCCCTGGTGTCACACTTGTGGCTTGGCTTTTAATAGGAAACAGGAATTTTATTGTATTACCAGCTGTAGACCTCATTGCTGAAAAGTCTGCATTGAGTAATGCGAATAGGATGCAGCACTAAACTGTATATTATTGTTGTGTAGATACCTCAATGTAAAGGTAATGCCTATGTAAAATGTATTCTTATGTTGGTAGTCATGAGCATAACTAAAAAAAAATGATGGTCTTGTAGCATAATATTGAATGCGCATCATATGGTAAACACCCTCTTCTCTCATCCTCTCCATTACCATTCATTAGCTTAAAGTACCTTACAGGGCTGCCTGGCAGGGCACTAGAGAGCCTGGATGGACCCAGGTACTCTTTTGGGCATGGCCTAATCGCAGGAGGTGTAGTCACACACACCCTTATTAAAAAAAAAAAAGGAAAAACAGTACTTTGATGCACTTTGTGCTAGACAGGGGGTCGCAGTAAGCCCCTTAGCCAGGAGCAAATCCAGGAGGGGTGAGCATTAACAGTGTAATCACTACCCCCACCTGCACTGGCAGAGGAGACTGCTGCCCCTGCTCAGCGGCAGCAGCCTCCCTGGCTACACCGCAGTCCAGCACATAGCTGCTGCTTCCCACTTGGCGCCGTCATCGGGCCCGGGTTATTAGTACCCGCTCGCCCCCTCTCGGCACCACTGCTGCCTGACATGTACTATGCTTTCTGCTCAGCTACCAGTGCCTTGTGATGTCAGTGGACACAGTGCAGGGCGCACATTTATCTTCCTGCTGACCATAGACAGCACGCTGGTCTCCTCTGAGTGTAGTGCTCAGTATAGTTGGCAGAGGAGAGCAGAGTGAGCCAGGCCCCTACTACCTGGTCAAACCCACTATAATGTATTACTAATAACAACTTTATGACAAATATTAACAAGCAGATTTATCAAATTTTGGAGAGAGGTAAAGTGGAGAAGCTCATAGCAACTAATCAGATTCTATCAGTAATTTTTCAAGAATAGCATGTAAAAAGACAGAAGCTGATTGTTTCTTATGTTATCTCTCTCCAATTTTTTATAAATCTCACAAGATATTTATTACATCTAAGTCAAGTATCCTTGTCGATAGTTTACTTCTGTTCCCCATTCCATGTAACCTCAAACATGCTGAATGTTAGATAAGTAGCCCCGTACCTAAGAGATGGTAGATAAATGGCCCCATGCCTGTAACACAGAAATAAATCATGAATTGGTAGATGCATGATGCATAGCCCCGTACATGTGAGATAAGTTGCCCCATATATGTGGAATAGTTGATAGGTAAAATAGGTAAAATCATATATGTTAGTAACCCCATATACATTTGATGAAGGATAAGCAGTCTCATACTGTACTTGTGACAGTGTTAAAGTAGCTTAAATTATGTTGACAAGCAGATATAAATGGAGAATTTTAGCTGAGAAGTCCTAACCCTGGGATATGGATCAGCAGCCCCAGGCGTGTGCAACGGGAGATAAGAAGTCCATACTATGGACAGATATGTAATCCCATGCATATAATGACTCTTTCTACTACATCATCATGTAAGGCTTTGTATATAAAGTATTGTAATGAGATTTGGGGTCGGGGAAGAAGGGCAATGGAGCCGAGGGCAGAGGGAACTCCAGTAGGAGGGAAGTTGAGGCTTGAAATGACCTAAACAATGAATACCCTGTAAAAAGCTACACTGTGATGCTAAAAACCATCTGTCTGTAATGATTATAAAGTGGATTAACTCCCTTTCTCAATCTACACTTTTTACTTATACCCTTTCTTATGTCTATGAAGATTTTTGGCAGAATACTATTCACAAGCCGAGAGGCTCCCAAAAATCAGGTGGTACAGTTCTCCTGACCACTTGGATGAGTGGGCATGTCTCCCAGACCCCGGCGACCCCCTGCCCCCAGCTGCCCATTTACCGATGGAAGTGGGCGGTGCGATGACAGATGATGTGATTTGCACAGAATTACGTCATCGTAACCACTCTTGTCTGCTTTCTCCTGGAGAGGGACTCAAGGATGTCGACAAGTATGTTTTATCACTTCCTATATCAGAGAATATATGACAAAAATAAACAAAAAATCAGAATAAATCATTTCTGTCATAATTTGTCACTGCTCTCAGCATATAAAGGGCAGTACAACAAACTTTGAGGGAAATAATAATCACAGACTATGGAACTAATTTGAGTGAACATAATAATTATCACATCACCTCTATGAATAAATGTATTAGGTCTTTAAGCTTTAAAGCACTGTAACTGACACTGTTTTAATTGTTTGGGTAGAGTTCCACTTTAATGTCCTTGAATACAAAGTAAAATGATTGACAGAACTGATTGAAACAAACTTACCACAATTCCCACATTCTCTAAGAAGTTTATAATATGTCAGTTTAGAACTGGCAGAGGATGTTGATGGACTTAACTCACTAGAATGTAGTGGAAAATATTACAGCATTGTAACATATAGAATTTATATTGCAAAAGCACTGTACTATATAGCATGTACTGTTATTACTGCCTATTAGTTCTTAATGTCAAAAACAAAAACTATTAACACAACAGTTTAGATATGATTGGATATAAAATATTATTTTAGAGACAAACTAATTAAGCATGCGTTTTGTGGGTTCACAATTGTTATAAATAGTATAACATGTTAGATACTGTATATGAAAATAATTTTCAAAGAAAGCAACGTTTGAAACCCAGGGCGGGATGTATCAACAGTAATTGCAGTCAAACTTCCGAAAATGCAGTTTACAGATATTTGGCCACTAACTGCATATGCATCAAGCTCCGGAATGTGATACATTCCGGAGCTTGGACCTGGTGGGTACTGCCATCTTATTAGCCATTAGAAGCCAGTATCCGTTCTCTAGGTCGACAGTAACTAGGTCGACAGTGTCTAGGTTGTCCACTATTGGTCAACAGTAACTAGGTCAACAGGGTTTCTAGGTCGACAGGGTCTCTAGGCTGACATGTTCTAGGTCGACAGGTCAAAAGGTCCATACCACACCCTTAGAAGCCTATGGGCTTTTATTTGCATATCCTCTTGAGATCCCTCCCAGCACCCCCAGCAGCATATGCGTCATCCTATGCATGTTCAGACGGACTTGTGAATCCTGGAAGTCCACTCAACACAAAGTACTGATCTCATTCTTTCTGTATCAGTGTGATAAAATCTTATATCACTGCTCTGTTTTGTGTAATGTATAACACTAAGTTTGTGGCTTCCTGCTTGCTTCCATTCCCTTTTTCACATACAGTAGTGACACTAAACCTCTCACTCTCGTGCAGATGTATTAAGCCTGGAGAAGTGATAAAGCAGTGATAAGTGCAAGGCAGAACCGCAACTAGGGGGGTGCTAGGGGGGCATGTGACCTGGGCGCCGGATCGGAGGGGGCGCCGTCATGATCAGTTTAATTCCCCAAACATCCCTCCTTATCTGCCTCGTCCCTAACAGCTCGTTATGCAGCCGCAGCAGCTAGTAGAGTCTGGAGCTTATGCTCCAGACTCTACTAGCTGCTGCGTCTGCCTAACAAGCCGGGCACAAAGCATTGCTGTGATTAAACTGAAAATAAACTACAGCTCCCAGCAGCCCTTGCTGCGGGAGCTGTAGTTTACTTTCACTTTCTTCTATGCAGTCGCGCGTTGTGCCCGCCGCGGCAGAGCTGGATAAAGAGGGGGCACAGGGAACAAGCTAACTCCCCAGTCTCCCCCCAGCTGCCTTTCATCGTCACAGCAGTGCTGAGCTGAACAAGAACATTTAGCCAAAAGGGGGCGGGGCTACACGGCACTGTACACAATGCCAGTCCAGCCAGCAGCATGGGAGACAGAAGCTCACTGTGTAGCAGCAGAAGACCCTAAACAGTGAGTATGACAAAGGGAAGGGGCACTGTATGTGTGTGTGACTACTATATATGTGTGTCTGTATGAATCTGAGCATGTGTGTGACTGTACATGAATATGTGTGTGTACATTATTGATTTATGGAATCATATTTATGAATATTAATATTTAATATATCATATATGGTATTTAATATATGGATATATTTTAATTAATATGCGTTTATCATATATATCTGCAAGTATATTATGTCAGGCTTACTAAGTGGCTGATAAATATATGCAGTCCTTATATATATATATATATATATATATATGACTTATGAAATTATGAAATTAAGATTCCTTAAAGAGAGTTCAAGCTTGAATATTACCGCTCTTTTTATATGATTATTTATTTACAGGCAGATCAAATCGTACAGAATAAGATATACACAGTAGTGATATATATACTAATTATTATATTAAGCTATGCTATGCTTCCTTCATTACATAACATAAAACAACATGACATAAGCTTCACAAACAATTCAATTACTAACATATTTATACTTGCAAGTTAAAGATTGCCATCCCAAGAATCATTCCTTCTGCATGTTCTCCATGACTTCTCCTCCTGACTGACTTCCTTCCTTCTCCTTCTCCTCCTCCTTTTTTCCTCCCTCTAACTCCTAACTAAAAAGTCTGCTGCTTTTTATCCCATATTTTACCAATTCAAACTATCATATTCTCATAGTTTCCAATGGAATAGGTAATTATAGGTTTGTCAGATTCCAAGGTGTAATAAAACAAACATTGAACTGGGCTGTCGTGTCCTGTTCACAGAGGCATGGTGTCATAAAAGTGTGGTGTCCACACTGCCTTAAGCAAGTATAGTATTGTAAAATCTGGAATGTCTTTTCATCCAAAGTTCTGTTGTATTGACAAGTTTTCCTGGGGTGGGTTCCACCATGTTTTATCAATGGATGTGATCTCTTTTCATAGTAGTTAAATTATGCTCCCTAGCTTTAACCTTTACTGGACAATAGACAAACCAGTTTTATAATTGCGATAGGTATTGCAATCTTGATTCTGATCTACTGTAAGCACACCTGGGAATTCCAATGACCAACAGAGCTCTGTCACACACCTATTATCATTTATGGCCTAATACCTTTTCTCTACAATGACTCTTGATCTTACTGTGACCTCTCTAGCCTTATTTATGACTAGAGCAGAATAAACCTGTTCCCTACACTGTTTAACCATCTTGCAGTAAAACACAAATATACAGTATATCTATATAAATACATACACAAACCTAATCTCTTAAATCAGCTAAACATTACCTCATACATTCAAATTTATTTCATATCTATTCCTTACTATATATATCCACTATACACTATGGTTACATCACTTATTTATAATGAATTATTTTAATTCAGACAATATCCATTGCCCTAATATTATACTAAGTGCAGACAATTACCTATAAGGCAACAGTCGCCCCCTTGTGGCCATGAGAAATTCTTTTGATTGGCCACACATTAAACTAGCGTAATTGCTTCCAAATACATTTCAAAATATTTCTTCAAAACATAACTTTTGTTGTAACCATAATATAAACCATAAGTGTAATAATAATAACCATTGTGAATTTAAAAATCTCTAAAAACTCTTAGCTTACCTAACCTTATACTACTTTTTAACTAAAGCAGACAAGACTGAGGTTTTTATTCAGTATTCATGAGGAAAACTAATTTCTACAGACATTTGGAATACCATAGCCCAATTGTAGACCTTTTTTTCTGTATCTGGATCAGTACGTTTGGACATTTTTGCTGTTCTTGGCTGTAGCAATTTACTGGGATAAGACTGTCATCTGCGTGGTTTGCTTGCAATTGGAGACACCTTGCGTTTGCATTATGGAGGCAGTTGAAGTAGAATTCTTCATAGCAGCTGCTCCTTTGCTTGCCATTTCGCTGTTTGAGGCAGAGGGCTTTGTACGTCGAGTGCTGTGTATTTTGCGTACTGTGATCTTGAGTTTGCAACTCAGTACTTGTGATGACCCTCGGTAATAGTAATAGTCTTTATACAGTCTTTAGCAGTTCTGTTTCCTTTGCGTTTATCCAATGCCGCAGTTGTGACCAGTGTCCACATTGCTTTGCACAAAACAGGTTGTGATTTTGAATAGAACAGGCATATGTGAACCAGTCCTTTTTTTTTTTCTTTCTTTCCTTGCTTGTTAATAGTAGGTCTTAATTGTCTTCGGGCAATAGTACCACAAATGGCTGTGAGTAGTACACCTACTCTGTTCTGTATTTCCTCACTGAATAAATTACCATGCAGTCTTAAGTCTCCTTATTCTACCTTGAACCTATTTATACATCTCAATCTTAAATAACCCTATACCAGTTTAACCCATATAAAGGCGTTTTCTATCCTACCTATATTTTGACTAATAATTATTTAAAATGCTTTTGATGTGTATATAGTAACATCCTATCAATACAATAAATGAATACAATTTTGCTTCAAACAGATATTAAATATCATTTAGGAATGGCTTTGACTAAATCTAATTCCATCCAGTATTAAATATTTAATTACTTTTGAAGCTTTTACGAAGGAAGCATAGGTAGTATCTACTGTGTAATTTAAAAAAAACATAAAATATTTACAAGGTATATAATACAATGATATAAAATATATATATATATATATATATATCAGACAAATGTTTACATATATATTTGATTAAGGTATATGAAGGGATGAGACAGTTCTGTATAATCACAGTGATGAGATGTGCTGTACACTGTTGTGGGGGTGTACATGTAGTTTGAAAGACAAGTAATGATTACTTGTGATGAAAGGGTTAATGAAAACCTTCCCCTTTCTTGTGAAACTGGAAAACTCCTTGAGGATTTGTCCATATATCAGTCTTTAGGGATGCTATGTAGATTTTGCTGGATAGCAGCGATGAAAGGGTTAATGAAGACCTTTTCCCTTGTAAATTAGAGTCTTTTTGGAGTCTTGCACCATTCTGTATACAGGTTGCCAGGATTACTATGAATCAAACAAAAAGACATACAATGAATATCACAGATATTTATACAGTGATTTAACATACCGTGCTATGCATTCTGTCCTATCTGCTGCATGTTATCAGGTACAGAATTTACAAATGTGTCTTTAAAGATTGAATAACAAACAAACAATTGTTTCTGGCCTGTGCCAATCTTTCCTGTCACCTTGTGTGTCAATGGCAGCACAATTGTCGCTGCAGATATGATGCAGGTTTAATTTGGAAACTGTGGCTGTTGGAACATCAAAGCAAACAATGGCTACATTGGATCTAACAAGTAAAGGAATGATACTACCGTATTCACTTGTGACCATACTCCCTTGTGATGCAGCCTGGTCCCAGACTGTCTCCAACCATAGCGTTTGCTGCATGGCATGGCTTCTTGGTCTTGAAACATCTTGTATTTCCTGAAAAATATTCTTGTGGGGAGAGAAACTTGTTAGACTTTGCCAAATATGTATTGCAGGTCCCAGGGCTTTCTGTCTTTCCACACCTGTAATAAAATGGTTATGGCACCAGGGCATAAAAAGATTCTCATCCTGGTGATACTTTGTGTCATTGTTAATTGGTGTGTGGTTTGCAGAATGACACTCTGCATGTGGTCTCTCTGAGAGCATGCAAACATTTGCACCATCACTAGATTTCTCTGAGTGTTGTGTGGGGGTTACAAAAGTTTGGGAACTTTGTTTGTAAACATGCATTCCTGAATTAATTTCATGGATTTTCCCTTTAAACATGTTTCCAGGTGAATACATTTCCAGGTTTGCAACTCTGGTTGCCATGGGAGTTTTCACCATGGGGAACTTCTCCACCCCTGTGTGCACTGTACTGCAGCTATCAGTGTTTAAATCTGCTGACAATTCACCTTTGCCTAAGGGCATAACAAATTCTTCATTTACATTGGGAACTCTGAGAGTGTATTCAGCAGAATACTCATAATCTGAGTTACAATAATCTTCCCCTTTAGTAGAAACAGTATAGGGGACATCTCCTATTGCTGCTACCTCCTTTACATTAATGTGCTGTCTGATGATAGACACATCCGGCACATTGCTACTTTCTTCATTTACCAAAGAGGCTGTTCTGCTTGTGGTCTGTGTGACCATAACAGACTCCATGCGCTGCACATTGATGCAGTCCTGCAACATGTAACTTTTATTCATTTTAGGATCTTGACTGATTAAGTAATTTCTGAATCCTGTAGACAGTGTCTCACATACTACACTATTTCTGTTAGGTGTTTCCATAACCTCAGCTTGCTTGCTGGATGTTATCTCTTCATGAGAGATCTTGACAATTTGATTACAAACTGACAGACTTTTTGCTTTTGACTTAATCTTTTTCTGTTTATTTTCCCGTTTAAGGGACTTAAATAATGAATGCATTTTTGCATTAATGGTCAGGCACGCCTTACGAAGACGTGAACCTGATTCTTCTTTACATTTCTGTTTTGCTTCTAAAGCCGCAGTTCTGCGCATTTTTCCTAATGCTGCTGCAACTTTTTGCATATTTAACATTGCAATGCTAAATTTATATATTCTTTGTTTTTAGTACTGAAGGTATCCTCTCCTTAAGATTGACCGGTGTCTTAAGGTTAAACTCTAATACCTGGTACATATATTCATTTATTTGGAAATACTCATTTCCACTGTGCACATTTTCTATTCTAGGCCTTTAAATTCTTTATTCTCATTTGTAACCTATTCCACTGTGATCTTGTACTTTGCCAGCAGGCTTACAGCCATTGGTGCTGCTTCCTAATAGATATTATGTTAGTTAAAATAACGTATATTGCACTAACACATTTATCCTAGGTTATACAGAATACAAAATTGACATTACACAATGGTAATAAATTTTCATAGATACATCCCCACCGTGATTCTGCAGATTTGGTAGCCAGCTTATAGCATTTGCTACTCCTCATAAATATTATAAATCAGATAATCAGATTCAGTAATAACAAGTCCCTTCGTGGTCGCCAATATTGATTTATGGAATCATATTTATGAATATTAATATTTAATATATCATATATGGTATTTAATATATGGATATATTTTAATTAATATGCGTTTATCATATATATCTGCAAGTATATTATGTCAGGCTTACTAAGTGGCTGATAAATATATGCAGTCCTTATATATATATATGACTTATGAAATTATGAAATTAAGATTCCTTAAAGAGAGTTCAAGCTTGAATATTACCGCTCTTTTTATATGATTATTTATTTACAGGCAGATCAAATCGTACAGAATAAGATATACACAGTAGTGATATATATACTAATTATTATATTAAGCTATGCTATGCTTCCTTCATTACATAACATAAAACAACATGACATAAGTTTCACAAACAATTCAATTACTAACATATTTATACTTGCAAGTTAAAGATTGCCATCCCAAGAATCATTCCTTCTGCATGTTCTCCATGACTTCTCCTCCTGACTGACTTCCTTCCTTCTCCTTCTCCTCCTCCTTTCTTCCTCCCTCTAACTCCTAACTAAAAAGTCTGCTGCTTTTTATCCCATATTTTACCAATTCAAACTATCATATTCTCATAGTTTCCAATGGAATAGGTAATTATAGGTTTGTCAGATTCCAAGGTGTAATAAAACAAACATTGAACTGGGCTGTCGTGTCCTGTTCACAGAGGCATGGTGTCATAAAAGTGTGGTGTCCACACTGCCTTAAGCAAGTATAGTATTGTAAAATCTGGAATGTCTTTTCATCCAAAGTTCTGTTGTATTGACAAGTTTTCCTGGGGTGGGTTCCACCATGTTTTATCAATGGATGTGATCTCTTTTCATAGTAGTTAAATTATGCTCCCTAGCTTTAACCTTTACTGGACAATAGACAAACCAGTTTTATAATTGCGATAGGTATTGCAATCTTGATTCTGATCTACTGTAAGCACACCTGGGAATTCCAATGACCAACAGAGCTCTGTCACACACCTATTATCATTTATGGCCTAATACCTTTTCTCTACAATGACTCTTGATCTTACTGTGACCTCTCTAGCCTTATTTATGACTAGAGCAGAATAAACCTGTTCCCTACACTGTTTTACCATCTTGCAGTAAAACACAAATATACAGTATATCTATATAAACACATACACAAACCTAATCTCTTAAATCAGCTAAACATTACCTCGTACATTCAAATTTATTTCATATCTATTCCTTACTATATATATCCACTATACACTATGGTTACATCACTTATTTATAATGAATTATTTTAATTCAGACAATATCCATTGCCCTAATATTATACTAAGTGCAGACAATTACCTATAAGGCAACAACATATATGTGTGCATGTATGTATACATGTGTGACTATGTATACAGGTGCATGACTATATGTGAGTGAATGTATGCGTGCGTATATGTGTTTAGGTATGGGACAGCATGTATGTGTACAGGTGTGTGATTTTACGTATATTTATCAATGTACGATGGGCTATCTCCTCTTTTTCTCTTTATCCGTAGCCCCAAAAAATGCCTAGCTACATTCCCCCCCCCCTCACATAAGAAGCCCTGTGCCCTTGTAGAGGTTTTATATATATGTATATATATATACATATATATATAGACACACATATATATATATATGTATATACACATATATATACACTGCTCAAAAAAATAAAGGAACACTAAAATAACACATCCTAGATCTGAATGAATGAAATATTCTTATTAAATACTTTGTTTTTTACATAGTTGAATGTGCTGACAACAAAATCACACAAAATTATCAATGGAAATCTAATTTATTAAGCCATGGAGGTCTGGATTTGGAGTCACCCTCAAAATTAAAGTGGAAAAACACACTACAGGCTGATCCAACTTATAGGCCCTACACACTTGGCGATGTGCAGCCGAGCTGCCCGACCGCCGATACGGGCGACCCGGCGGCGGGGGGGCAGTGACGGAGGGAGTGAAGTTTCATCACTCCCCCCATCACCCGGCTCCGTAGACTTGCAGGCAAATATTGACGATCTCGTCCACATTGGCCTGCATGCACAGCCGACATAGCACCAGCGATGAACGAGCGCGGGGCCGCACATCGTTCTTCGCTGGTGCCTCCACACTGCACGATATGAACGTTATCTCGTTCATTAATGAACGAGATCATTCATATCGTGCAGTGATATCGGCATGTGTGTAGGGCCCATTAGATGTAATGTCCTTAAAACAAGTCAAAATGAGGCTCAGTAGTGTGTGTGGCCTCCACGTGCCTGTATGACCTCCCTACAACCCACACAAGTGGCTCAAGTAGTGCAGCTCATCCAGGATGGCACATCAATGCGAGCTGTGGCAAGAAGGTTTGCTGTGTCTGTCAGCGTAGTGTCCAGAGCATGGAGGCGCTACCAGGAGACAGGCCAGTACATCAGGAGACGTGGAGGAGGCCGTAGGAGGGCAACAACCCAGCAGCAGGACCGCTACCTCCGCCTTTGTGCAAGGAGGAACAGGAGGAGCACTGCCAGAGCCCTGCAAAATGACCTCCAGCAAGCCACAAATGTGCATGTGTCTACTCAAACAATCAGAAACAGACTCCATGAGGGTGGTATGAGGGCCCGACGTCCACAGGTGGGGGTTGTGCTTACAGCCCAACACCGTGCAGGACGTTTGGCATTTGCCAGAGAACACCAAGATTGGCAAATTCGCCACTGGCGCCCTGTGCTCTTCACAGATGAAAGCAGGTTCTCACTGAGCACATGTGACAGACGTGAAAGAGTCTGGAGACGCCAAGGAGAACGTTTTGCTGCCTGCAACATCCTCCAGCATGACCGGTTTGGCAGTGGGTCAGTAATGGTGTGGGGTGGCATTTCTTTGGGGGGCCGCACAGCCCTCCATGTGCTCGCCAGAGGTAGCCTGACTGCCATTAGGTACCGAGATGAGATCCTCAGACCCTTTGTGAGACCATATGCTGGTGCCGTTGGCCCTGGGTTCCTCCTAATGCAAGACAATGCTAGACCTCATGTGGCTGGAGTGTGTCAGCAGTTCCTGCAAGACGAAGGCATTGATGCTATGGACTGGCCCGCCCGTTCCCCAGACCTGAATCCAATTGAGCACATCTGGGACATCATGTCTCGCTCCATCCACTAACGCCACGTTGCACCACAGACTGTCCAGGAGTTGGCGGATGCTTTAGTCCAGGTCTGGGAGGAGATCCCTCAGGAGACCATCCGCCACCTCATCAGGAGCATGCCCAGGCGTTGTACGGAGGTCATACAGGCACTTGGAGGCCACACACACTACTGAGCCTCATTTTGACTTGTTTTAAGTACATTACATCAAAGTTGGATCAGCCTGTAGTGTGTTTTTCCACTTTAATTTTGAGGGTGACTCCAAATCCAGAACTCCATGGGTTTATAAATTTGATTTCCATTGATAGTTTTTGTGTGATTTTGTTGTCAGCACATTCAACTATGTAAAGAACAAAGTATTTAATAAGAATATTTCTAGAATA
Source organism: Pseudophryne corroboree (assembly GCF_028390025.1). Taxonomy (NCBI): domain Eukaryota; kingdom Metazoa; phylum Chordata; class Amphibia; order Anura; family Myobatrachidae; genus Pseudophryne; species Pseudophryne corroboree. The sequence continues at coordinate 464,325,485 of NC_086448.1, read as the reverse complement.
TTTCTAGATCTAGGATGTGTTATTTTAGTGTTCCCTTTATTTTTTTGAGCAGTGTATATATACACACACACATATATATATATATATATATATACACACACACACACACACATATATATATATATATATATATATATACACACATATATATATATATGTGTGTGTGTGTGTGTGTCACACGCCGGGGGGTGGTGCACCGAGGGCGCCAGCTTGCTGCCTTGCCCTGGGTGCCGAAGATCCTAGTTTCGGCCCTGTGCAAGGTGATAACGAACCAGCCAATCAGCTCCTAAATGTCAATTTTCATATTGGAGCTGATTGGCTGGTGCTGTCACTGGCCTAGACTGAGGGTGTTGTGAACTTGGGGATTCTTCCGATGGTTGGGAAGAGGAACCACAACTGAGCCGGAACAGGGGTGGCCTAATATAGGATTTCCTCATACAGGACGCTGACAGTAAGGTTTGGTGAAATATTGAAGAGCTTTATTGCAGGAAAAGAACAACTTAAAGTCATATATCATAAAGGAACTTATGAGGGAATGTCCAGACCCATTGAAAGGTTTTGTGAGCAATATTAGAGATGCTGGTGACTGAAGGAACTGTGGGTGATGTTTAAAAGTCACTGATAACTTGAAGAACTTGTAAATGGTGGTTAAAGACACAAATGGTTAAAAGAACTTGTGAGCGGAGATTAAGACACTGGTGATTTGAAGAACATAAGTGCGGTGGTTTAGGACGCTGATGATTTGTAGAACTAGGGAACGGTGACTGAGACGCTGATGATGTGAAGAACTTAAGTGCAGTGGTTTAAGACGCTGTTGATCTGTAGAACTTGAGAACGGTGACTGAGACGCTGATGATTTGAAGAACTTAAGTGCAGTGGTTTAAGACGCTGTTGATTTGTAGAACTTGAGAACGGTGACTGAGACGCTGATGATGTGAAGAACTTAAGTGCAGTGGTTTAAGACGCTGTTGATTTGTAGAACTTGAGAACAGTGACTGAGACGCTGATGATGTGAAGAACTTAAGTGCAGTGGTTTAAGACGCTGTTGATTCGTAGAACTTGAGAACGGTGATTAGGGCCCGCAGCCCACACTGATTCCTAGAAGCACTGGTGACTGGACCGCAGAGAGACACACCGGCCGCTGGATACACTGGAACCGGTGCAGCGAACTGGCACCTGGAAATGCCGGAGACACTGGAGTACAACTTCAGAGATCCTTGCCGGGAACAAGAGCGCTGGCATCCACGTCAGGGTAAAGACGATACTCAGGCGCTGAGGCTCTGTCCAGCATCTGACTTTGAATCTCCCGCCACCGCTGGATTGGCGGAACAGTCTGATGACGTCACCTGCCCCCCGTCCACGTGATGCCGGGTGTCATGGCGGCGCCCATGCCCTGGAGAACCGCCGGGAGCCGCGCCAGCCAGACGCCGGAGCCCGTGGCCCACCGAAGGCGGAGGCCGCAACACAGACCAGCAGACACGCTGGGGTAAGCGCGGCGAACGCCGCCTCTGGCGTGTGACAGTACCCCCTCCTCCAGGAGTGGCCCCTGGACACTTTCCGGTTTTGTTGGATGTCTGCAATGGAAGATCCGCACCAGTCGGGGAACCGTAACTTCAGTAGCCTTGACCCAGCTTCTTTCCTCGGGGCCAAAACCTTTCCATTCCACCAAATACTGTAGATTCTTGTGAAGATAGCGAGAATCAAGAATAGCTTTGATTTCAAAGTCCGTACCCTCTTCAGCCTCTGCAGAGGTTGGCCTTGGGGACTTGGAATGAAACCGGTTCAAAACAAGAGGGCGAAGAAGAGAGACATGAAAGGAATTTGGTATCCGGAGATGGGAAGGCAATCCCAATTTGCAAACAATCGGATTCAGGACTTATAACACGGGATAAGGACCAATGAACCTTGGAGCGAACTTCATAGTGGGCACCTTCAAACGGATATTGCGGGTAGAGAGCCATACCCTGTCACCAACCTTGTATTGAGGAGCTGCCCGTCGCTTCCTATCCGCAAAGAACTTATAGCGGCCAGAAACTCTCTTGAGGTTGGCATGAACTCGACTCCAGATTTGACTGAAGTGCCGGAGAGTAGAGGCTGCAGCAGGAACTTCTTCCGGAGGACAAATGGGTAATTCTGGAACTTGGGGATGAAATCCATAATTAATGAAAAATGGAGACTCACCAGTCGAAGAGTGGTATAGATGATTATGGGCGAACTCGGCCCAGGGCAACAACTCCACCCAATTATCTTGCGAGGGGGAGAGATAAACACGGAGAAAAGTCTCTAAATCTTGATTGACGCGTTCAGTTTGCCCATTGGTCTGTGGATGGTAAGCGGATGAAAACTTGAGTTTTATTTGTAAGGCCGTACAGAGGGCTCTCCAGAATCTTGCCGTAAACTGTACCCCTCGGTCAGAAAATATTTTCAGAGGTAACCCGTGCAGGCGGAAGTGTTCCCGAATAAATAACAAAGCCAACTTAGAAGCTAATGGTAACCCGGTCAACGGAACAAAATGTGCCATTTTAGAGAAACGGTCAATAATCACCCAGACGGTGTTATGACCCTTAGAGAGAGGCAGTTCAGTAACAAAGTCCATAGAGATATGAGTCCAAGGCCTCTTAGGAATGGACAATGGGTGCAACAATCCCGCAAGAGGCAGACGAAGAATTTTGTGCTGAGCACATTGAGGACACGAGTTGACATACTCTTGAACGTCCTTCTTCATAGTGTCCCACCAGTAAGATCTTCGTAGAAATTCCCACATCTTTTGTACTCCAGGATGGCCAGAAAACTTGGAAATGTGAGCCCACTGCAACAATCTTGGTCGAAATTTAGCTGGCACAGACATTCTTCCAGGAGGAGGACCCAACGCGGTGGGAGCCGCTGAAATAAAAACTGGACTGAGAATCAAAGCCTTTTCAACGGAATTCTCCTCATCCGAAGCCATTAAGGAACGGGATAGGGCATCCGCCTTGGTGTTAAGAGTTCCAGCCTGGTACTTAATGACAAACGAAAATCGGGCAAAGAAGAGCGCCCATCTTGCTTGACGGGGATTCAAGCACTGGGCCGTCTTGAGATACAGCAAATTCTTGTGATCAGTAAAAATCGTAATTAGGTGTTTAGCACCTTCCAAAAGATATCTCCATTCTTCCAAGGCAGATTTTATTGCCAAAAGCTCTTTGTCTCCAAAGGTGTAATTTAGTTCAGCAGGAGAGAACTTGCGAGAATGGAAACCACAAGGATGTAACTTCCCATCTGGAGCGTACTGCGAAAGTACGGCACCAATGCTTACCGTAGAAGCATCAACCTCCAGAAAGAATGGTTTTAAAATGTCTGGTTGCTGAAGTACCGGAGCGGTCATAAAGGCTGCCTTCAACTGAGCGAACGCTGCTACAGATTCAGAGGATCAATGGCTTGGGTCAGCCCCCTTCTTGGTTAGGGCAGTAATAGGCGCCACAATAGTAGAGATACCCCTTATGAATTTCCGGTAGTAATTTGCAAACCCTAGAAATCGTTGCACCGCTTTCAAGGAAAGAGGCTGAGTCCAGTTCCGAATGGCAGAAAGTTTCTCCGGATCCATACACAGCTCCGTGCCTAAAATAATGTAACCCAGAAATGGAATAGAGGGGACCTCAAAGGTGCACTTGGAAATCTTGCCGTATAGATGGTTCTCTCGCAACCGAAGAAGTACCTCTTTAACTTGTACTCTGTGCTCAATGAGATTCTTCGAAAATATCAGGATGTCATCCAAATATACCACTATATTTAGGTATAACATATCCCAAAAGATTTCATTAATGAATCCCTGGAAGATGGCGGGGGCGTTGCTGAGGCCGAACGGCATTACCATGTACTCATAATGCCCGTCCCTAGTATTGAAGGCCGTCTTCCATTCGTCCCCTTGTCGGATACGTATCAAGTTATAAGCTCCCCTTAAATCGAGCTTGGTGAAGACTCGAGCTCTGCAAACTCTATCAAAAAGCTCCGTGATGAGCGGCAAAGGATACTTATTCTTAATGGTGACTTCATTTAGACCACGATAGTCGATACATGGCCTCAGGCCTCCGTCCTTTTTCTTCACAAAAATGAAACCTGCTCCCGCCGGGGAAGTAGAGGGGCGGATGAATCCCTTCTGCAGATTAGACTTGATATATTCTGACATAGCTTGAGTCTCGGGTACTGATAAAGGATAAGTGCGACCCCGAGGTGGCATTTTCCCCGGAATGAGCTCAATAGGACAGTCCCAGGGTCTATGCGGTGGTAACTGATCGTCCGCCTGTTCCGAGAACACATCTGTAAACTCCCGATAGGCCTCTGGAATAAGCCCTTCATCCGACTTGGAAGATACACGAAGCGGGTAGACAGGAGTGAGACAATTCGAATGAAAAAATGGACTCCAAGAAATTATCTGTGTCGACCTCCAGTTGACGTGAGGGTTGTGAAGCTTGAGCCAGGGAAGACCAAGAACGAGATCGTGAGGCATCTCCCGAATCACAAGGAACTCCAGATGTTCTTGATGCAAAGCTCCCACTTGCAGCTTGATTGGCATTGTACGACTTGAAATCAGACCATTAGGAATTTGGGTACCATTAATAGCAGTTATCGTAATAGGTCGTTCGACCGACCGTAACTTCAATCCCAGATTCTGGGCACAGGAAAGGGAAATAAAATTCCCAGCAGCCCCTGAGTCCAACAGTGCCTTAACGGTTTTGACTTCAGGCTCAGAAAACAGAGACACGGAGAGTAAACTGCCACTGCCGGAGAAGATTGAGAAAAAAACCCTAGCTCGACTTCTCCAGAACAAGCTAGGACTGCCCGTTTCCCGGGCGAGACTTGCAAAACTTGAGAAAATGATCCACGGCTCCACAGTAGAGGCAAAGTCTACCCTCACGACGACGCTGACATTCTTCTGGGGACAGCCGAGACCGATTAATCTGCATGGGTTCATCTGGACTTGAAATAACTGTTTGCTTAGGCGGAAGAGATCGGAATCTCGACCGGTCTGACCGACTACGTTCACCACTTCGTTCCTGCATGCGAAGATCCACCTTTACACAGATTGAGATCAACTGTTCCAAGGAATCTGGCAGATCTCTAGTGATCAACTCGTCCTTTTGAACGATCCGAGAGCCCGTTCCAAAAAGCAGCCTGAAGGGCATCATTATTCCAGCACAGTTCTGAAGCTATGGTTTGAAAGTGAATCACATACTGTCCCACTGTACGAGAGCCTTGTCGAACTCGGAGCAAGTCAGCAGAGGCAGCGGTCGTCCTGCCGGGCTCATCAAAGATCCTTCGGAATGACGTGATGAAGTTGGTATAACTAGAAACTAACGGATCTGATCGCTCCCACAACGGTGACACCCACTCCAACGCTGAACCCTCAAGCAAAGAGATAATGTATGCCACTTTAGACCGATCAGTAGGAAGTTATGTGAGAGGAGTTCGAAATGTACCTCACACTGATTGAGGAAACCACGGCAATTCTTTGGATTCCCGTTATAACGAGGTGGAGTGGGAAGCTGAAGGCGTGACCTGGTTCCAGACAAGGACGGAACATTGCTAGAGACAACCACTGGAGCGGATACTGGAACTAGAGCTGGAACAACTGAAGCCAGAGAAGTCTGGATTTGATCCAGCCGGCCAGATAATTCCTGGAGATAATGCATCACCTGATTCTGTGCTGCTTCTTGACTCTGTACTCGGGAAACCAGGTCCTGCATGGTGCTTGCCTCTGGGTTCCGATTCCCCGGGTTCATGTGGCCTGAGTATACTGTCACTGGCCTAGACTGAGGGTGTTGTAAACTCGGGGATTCTTCCGATGGTTGGGAAGAGGAACCACAACTGAGCCGGAACAGGGGTGGCCTAATATAGGATTTCCTCATACAGGACGCTGACAGTAAGGTTTGGTGAAATATTGAAGAGCTTTATTGCAGGAAAAGAACAACTTAAAGTCATATATCATAAAGGAACTTATGAGGGAATGTCCAGACCCATTGAAGGGTTTTGTGAGCAATATTAGAGATGCTGGTGACTGAAGGAACTGTGGGTGATGTTTAAAAGTCACTGATAACTTGAAGAACTTGTAAATGGTGGTTAAAGACACAAATGGTTAAAAGAACTTGTGAGCGGAGATTAAGACACTGGTGATTTGAAAAACTTAAGTGCGGTGGTTTAAGACGCTGTTGATTTGTAGAACTTGAGAACGGTGACTGAGACGCTGATGATGTGAAGAACTTAAGTGCAGTGGTTTAAGACGCTGTTGATCTGTAGAACTTGAGAACGGTGACTGAGACGCTGATGATTTGAAGAACTTAAGTGCAGTGGTTTAAGACGCTGTTGATTTGTAGAACTTGAGAATGGTGACTGAGACGCTGATGATGTGAAGAACTTAAGTGCAGTGGTTTAAGACGCTGTTGATTTGTAGAACTTGAGAACGGTGACTGAGACGCTGATGATGTGAAGAACTTAAGTGCAGTGGTTTAAGACGCTGTTGATTCGTAGAACTTGAGAACGGTGATTAGGGCCCGCAGCCCACGCTGATTCCTAGGAGCACTGGTGACTGGACCGCAGAGAGACACACCGGCCGCTGGATACACTGGAACCGGTGCAGCGAACTGGCACCTGGAAATGCCGGAGACACTGGAGTACAACTTCGGAGATCCTTGCCGGGAACAAGAGCGCTGGCATCCACGTCAGGGTAAAGACGATACTCAGGCGCTGAGGCTCTGTCCGGCGTCTGACTTTGAATCTCCCACCACCGCTGGATTGGCGGAACAGTCTGATGACGTCACCTGCCCCCCGTCCACATGATGCCGGGTGTCATGGCGGCGCCCATGCCCTGGAGAACCGCCGGGAGCCGCGCCAGCCAGACGCCGGAGCCCGTGGCCCACCGAAAGCGGAGGCCGCAACACAGACCAGCAGACATGCAGGGGTAAGCGTGGCGAATGCCGACTCTGGCGTGTGACAGGTGCATTATCACCTTGCACTTATCACTGCTTTATCACTTCTCCAGGCTTAATACATCTGCCCCACTGTACTCTACATAATCACACAAGTGGGCAGGTCACTGACTTCCCGGTGGATTTTCTCATTGGCTGTACATACAAATTAACTGACTGGCTAATAAACACAATAAACAGAGGTAAGCACCTTAAAACATTTTTGACATTTATGTATTTCATATTGGAGAATCTGGTTAGCAAATTATGCAAATGATGTCATCAACATGTGACCAGTTTGCAGGACTGGATTGGGGGGGAGGCATCCAGAGATGGATTCACAGTAGTAAATGATGTTTGTATGCTCAGAGCATGCACAAGTCAACATCTCTGATGTCAGCCCGATGCTGAATGGTGAAGCTGGCTGGGGGTAGCATAGAAGAGGAAGCTGACTTGGGGAGCAGGATGTGGCGGGGAGTGGAGGAAATCAGGAAGGTTACGCGTCATCCCTGCTTTCTCCATTTCTGCCGGTAAGTGACGTGTGGTGGGGTGAAGCAGGTGAGGCAGAACCTTTCCTGTCAAACTAACGTTTGTGCCAGAGTTTTGACTGTACAAAGTATATATGAAAAATGTAAAGAATATGTTAGAAATATCTTCTTTGTATTATTGTAATAATTTTTAAAGTCAAAACGCTGGAGTCATCTTCTCTGCTTCCCCTGTGCGTTCTCTCTCTCTCTCTCTCTCTCTCTCTCTCTCTCTATATATATATATATATATGATGTAGCTCTTTAATACACGTTCTGAATTTCAAAGTCTCCGAGTGCCGCATCTTTTTGCACAGCTATTATCTAGGGTGAGACCCTGGGAAGGGCATCCGAGCAGGACAGTCCCGCCGTGGACCCTTGGAGTGCCAGAGTTGCAGTATATATATATATATATATATATATATATATGGACTCATCTTCCTACCGCAAGCTGCATGTGTGCACTGTGCCCCTGGCTGCGATGCCACTCAATGCTGTAGTGTCAGAATGCACCACATCTGCTGCTATATATAGCAATTTGCTGCATCAAGATATGCTGCATCAAGAAAACTTATACTGTTTGCTAAAGTTCAGCCATGTTGGCCACATATTTAATAAAAAGTTATGTTTTGAAATAAAAAACAAAACATTTTTCTACCAAATGCAGTTTTAAAATTAAAACATTTGCTAAATCTACAAGCAATGTGTGGTGTCATTTTCTTACCTTGCAGTACTTATACTGAAGCACTTTGATAATAGCCTTGCATGTTTCAGGTATGATGTGTCCCAAAGCCTGCGCAGAGATACGGGTCCCAAACTTCAGGTCCTCAAATGACTGACCAGTAGCAAGGAACCGCAGGGTAGCCACGAGCCTCTCCTGAGCAGGAATAGGAACCCGCCATTTGGTATCCTGCTTCTCAATGCAGGGGGTCACCAGATGCAGCAACTCCTGGAAGGTGTCATCATTCATGTGCAGGAAGTTGTGGAAGTCGTCCGGGTTATTGTCCCTTATCTCATCCAGGAGTGGCATGCATGAACGAGTAGGCCGCTGAAGCAGCCACTCCTTGGTCCAGCACGAGCTCATCCTCCTCCTATGCTGGGCCCTCTCCCTGTCTGCACTTAACTTCAGCACAGCATAGGACATTAGAGCCTGATAGCGTGCAGAAGAATCCATCACTACACAAAGCAGGATAGAAGCACTTTGTTATGCCAGGCAGAACAAAGCAGTGCACAGTAGCATGCAATGTGGATGAGCAGCAGGTATACACTAAGCCTCTCTAGTCACAGGGCAAACCGAAGTGCACAGTGTTAAAATGGCTGCCACTCTATATTCCCCCCAAATAGCCCAGCCCTCTATGCAAATTTCAACAGATCTCACAGATAAATTTGGTGTGCTTTAGGCAGCATGTGATCCCATTCGATCAGCCGATTTCTGGTCACAAGGGGCATGCGATGAATCACATGATTGCATGCGCATCGAATGCACCAAAAAGCACTTGCGATGCGATTTATCGCACGGGGAGCTTCAAGGGAAATCGAAGCGCAATATTGCATCACGCTCAATCGCAGAAGTGTATGGGCACCAATAGTGAGATTTCAACTAGCAGTTAATGCTTGATAATTGCTCAGTGAATCCCCTATTGTGCATACTCTGCAAACATTTGAAAGAGGCATCAGTTTCTGATCTCTAGCTTTTGTTTTGTCTACTTCCATATTGGATTACTGGATATCAACCTAATCTGTTTACTGAATCTGCTTTACATTCACTTGCCTGTTTGCTAGCACTTTGGATCACATTTCTGTCTAACCGCTGCTTGTTGCTTTTGCACTGTCATGCATCTGACCCACTGCTTTTTATTTGGACTCTGCTTGCTATATCCATGCCTGCTGATCACCCTTGGACTATGTCTCATTCTTGGACTGTCTGACAACGAGTTACTGTGGCATGATATTACAAGACATTGTGCTGGTTTTACTTGTGTTGACATATGTATGCTAGTGCTATTGCCATTGGGGTCCAACATCAGAAAAGAAGGCAATGAAATATAGTTGCCTGCTGGGGCGGCTCCAGAGGTGGGACTGCAGGTCAGTTCAAAATTCAAATATGGGAACCACACAAACTGCCACCAACTGCCAGTGGGTCAGTTTGGAATGGCAGTTGGTGTGCCTCCCCTATTTGAAATTTGAACTGACCTGCAGCCGCACATCTGACCTGCAGCCACCCCTGGTTGCCTGTGATGCACAGTTATAAAGGATTTGCTTCAAATGACCAAGAACCCCGAATATGCAGTCATCACATACAGTATTCTTGCATTATTGTCTGTGGTACTATAGATACTTACTGTACAGATTTAGAAATCCGTGTTTGGCAAGGGAATAGTTATAACATTTCCCGTATTTCAGAATTATCCAATATTTTCAATATGAAGCAATTTGCAATATGAATGTTGTACTTTTTACAGTTTTTCATATTATAAATAAAAAAAAAAATTCTTGTCCAACAAATAACAGTATACTTTGATGTTCCCTCATACCTTTACTTGTCCTTTTTACAGATAATGGTTTTTCCAATGCAGTATGTGGTTGCAGCTTCTTTTAATATTTTTTCATCACTAGCTATTTCTTTTTTTACAGTTGTAAATTGTTTTGTGGCAGGTAACATTTTGTTTTATGCACCATGACTTGATTAAAAACACAGATGAGTGTAACATGTTCCGGACAAATTAGGTGTTACAACTTTCTACCAGATGTTGCGCACATACAGCATTGCATTAAACTATAATGGATATTTAGACTTGAAAGAACCACTAAAGAGTGCTAAATAACTGCTAATAAAATTGCTACATATCTATGCAAACATTTTAGTAAATTATTGAAAATTAGAGATATGTTATATAAAACTCTTATAATATGTTATACAGTATTTGCAAGGTAGACAATGTAGTTAGATACTGTATTTGGAGCTTCAAATGAAAAAGACATTGAACTCTAGCATGCACTGAGGTCTATTTTAAATACTGCTCCTTAAATGTTATCATTGTGTGGAAACATTTCAGTTTGGACATTTTATTTGACATTGGTTTCATTATTTACGGATTCTGGTCCATGTGGATGTGATAGCATCTTGCAGTTGCTTCAGATTTGTCGGCTACACATTTATGCTCTGAATCACCTTTTCCACCACATTCCAACACTGCTCTACTGGATCCAAGCCTGGGGACTGTGGAGGTCATTGGAGTACACTGAACTCATTGTTATGTTCCTGCACCCAGCTTGAGATGATAGATGCTCTGTGACATGGGAGTTGGTGTATCAAGCAGTGAAAAGAGTGGAGAAGTGCACTAGTGGAGAAGTTTCACAAAACAACCAAATAGCATCTACCTATCAATTTATAGATTGTACTTGATAAATGGTAATGGAAAGCTGGTAAGGATCTGAAGTGCTCTTATTCCTGAGCCACATCTGGTTGGTAGCGCTTGGGATCTCCCCATCACTCCTGGGTTATGGTAGTGATAAAGGGGAATGGTGTTAAACCAATGGACGCTGGGTGTTTCCACATAGAAAAAATAGAGAACTTAAATGGACATGATGTACTATATATCACTTTATATAAGGAAAGATAAAACAACATCTCCTATATACTTGCCCAGATCTGTCACTCTGTGACTGTGGCTAACGCTGGGCGGATTCACAGTCGTAGAGTCACAGATCTGGCCAAATACCATGCCGCCATCTTCCCCGCCGGACGCGTCCTCCTCCCGTTTCATGGCTCCTGTGCTGCGGTTAGGAGGGTGACTGAGCCCAGCCACAGGATGAGGCCGCCTCCCACCGTTGCTGCCGCTGTGGCCACTGCGGCTCCCCTTCTCCCGACTCACTGTCAGCCACCGCGTCCTCCTCCTCCCGGTTCCCGCCTCGTGCTGCAGTTAGGAGGGCAGCTGAGCCCGGCCACAGGATGAGGCCACCTCCCGCCATTGCTGCTGCTGTGGGTCCCCGTTTCCCCTCTCCTGACTCACTTTCAGCTGCCGGGGGTGCGCCCAGTGTCACTGAGCGGGGCGCTCCCTCCCGTCACCTGCTGCTGCTGCAGACTAGCCGCGGACCCGTCTCCCAGCCCATGCTGCCGTTACCCGGACAGCAGGAGCAGCAGCAAGTGTGCGGGAGCGCGCATCCAGTTCACTGCTGCTGCTCCCGGAGATTGTGTGTCTGCTGTCTTGGGTATAGTGTGTGCATGGGGTATGTGGACAGTGCATCATGTGTGAATGGTTGGCTGTATATACAGTGCCCCTCCCCCACCTGCAGCACCACGGCACCCGCCCCTCCACCACCCACAGGAACCTCTCACTTGCCCCTCCACCACACACAGAGCACCAGACCCCCTCCCCCATCCGCAGAAACCTCGCGCCCTCCCCCACCCACATCGCCTCCTGGCCCCTCTACCCATCCCGCGACACCCACCCGTAGCGCCTCCGGTCACCCTCCTCCATCCGTGGCACCCCCCTACCTGCACCTCCCCCACCCGCGGTGTACCCTCCCCTTCCTCACCTGCAGCACCTTCGGAACCCCTCCACCATCTGTCGCAGCCCCGCACCTGCCCTTCCCAAACACACGTCAGGGCCACCCCTACCCCACCTGCAGCACCTCCAGACCCCTTCCCCCATTCGCGGCCCCTACTCCCCCGACCCTATCCCACCCATAGCACCTTCCCACACCCTCCACGCACCCCCCCCCATATGCACCTCCCCCAACCATAGCATCTCCGGACACCCTCCCCCATCCGCGGCACCCCCGCACCCGTCCCTCCCCTACCTGCGACATCCCCCTCCCCCATCCGTGTCTCTCCCACACCCACCTCTCCCCAAACCACAGCACCTCCTAGGTGATTCATCGTGCCCTGCATGCGCTGTTCACGCCGTCGCAAGGGGCTAGGGCCCCTTAACCATCGCACGCCCTTTGTCCGTGCACTATTTCACCACTCACTAAATTATGATTGGCGCTAATACTCCTTATAATAACAGTTTTGCACGCCCCAATGGGTGAGCAAGGGATAAGGGGGCATAGCCCCTTCCGACGGTGTAAAGAGTACCCGTAGGGCGCGATGAATCACCTAGTATATGGTATAAAGCATATGATAACAGAGTCACATAAAATATAGAAGAATAAAAAAGTAGGTACTGTAGGTTCCATGTGGTTGCAATAATGTGCGGGTTATTCCATCCTATAATTTGTCCCAATTTCAGTGCAATAGTTCATTTGTAATGCCAGTGATATGGGAAGGTGATCATACCCGGTGTGAAGATATGGAGCTCTTTATATAAAGTGATATACATCATGTGCATTTAAGCTCTCTATTTTTTCTCTGTGAAAACACCCAACGCCCGTTGGTGTAGTACCATTTCCCTTTACTTGATAAATGTTACATCAAAGCTGGTTGGTTGCTACGGCAACTTCTCCGCTATTTCACTTCTTCACTCTTATCCTATGGGAAGTAGCCATTAGATGATGGATAGGCTGTGTTCATGAAATGATTATCATTCTCATCAAAAATAGGTATGTTGTGAAATTGAAACAATGCTCAATTGGTATTAAGGGGTCTAGTTATTAAGGGGGGTATTTAATAAACACAGGCCTAAATACAGTAAGCTTTAACAAGAGATAATGTGGAGATGGATTAACGGTTCTATTTATGAAGCAGTGAAAAGTACGGAGAAATTATACAGAGCAGCTGATTGTCATGGGCAACTTCTCCACTGGCTCACTTCTCCACACTCTTCACTGCTTTATGCAGTGCCGTAACTAGACATTGTAGCGCTGGGTGCAAGAAACAGCATCTCCCCCCCCCCCCAACCCCAACACACACACACACACACACACACACACACACCATATTTAAAATAAAGCCAGTGCACAGCTTAAGCGCATGACAAAAATATAGGGGTGTTGCTTCATGGGGAACGGGCATGACCACAAAATAATGCCAATTCATATTACGCTGCACAGTAGTCTCCATTATTCAGCTTACGCCGCACAGTAGCACCACTTCAGTGGCAAACGCAGGATTTAGCGAGGGGGTTTTCCGTGGGTGTGTATGTATATGTGCATGTATGTGTAATATATATATATACGCAGTGGTCGAAGTGGAATTTTGAAGTGGGGGTATGCAAAAGTCAAGGACGTAATTATGTGCTGCAAAAGTCAAGGACGTAATTATGCGCGCCCAAGGCGCGCGCGCTCCAGAAAGGGGGTGTGGACAAAAAGGGGCGTGGTCACCCAAAAGGGGGCGTATCCAGTGTAGTAGAACCCCTTATACTATCTAGTACTGGTGCCCCTTTCACCTTATAGCACACGGTACGAGCTGAAATTCACATTATAGCACACGGTACGAGCCGAAACTCACATTGTAGCACACTGAATGAGCCGAAATTCACATTGTAGCACACTGAATGAGCCGAAATTCACATTATAGCACACGGTACGAGCCGAAACTCACATTGTAGCACACTGAATGAGCCGAAATTCACATTGTAGCACACTGAATGAGCCGAAACTCACATTGTAGCACACTGAATGAGCCGAAACTCACATTGTAGCACACTGAATGAGCCGAAACTCACATTGTAGCACACTGAATGAGCCGAAATTCACATTGTAGCACACTGAATGAGCCGAAATTCACATTGTAGCACACTGAATGAGCCGAAATTCACATTGTAGGACACTGAATGAGCCAAAATTCACATTGTAGCACACTGAATGAGCCGAAATTCACATTGTAGGACACTGAATGAGCCGAAATTCACATTGTAGCACACTGAATGAGCCGAAATTCACATTGTAGCACACTGAATGAGCCGAAACTCACATTGTAGCACAATGAGTGAGCTGAAATTCACATTGTAGCACACTGAATGAGCCGAAATTCACATTGTAGCACACTAAATGAGCCGAAATTCACATTGTAGCACGCTGAATGAGCCGAAATTCACATTGTAGGACACTGAATGAGCCGAAATTCACATTATAGCACACTGAATGAGCTGAAATTGTGACAGCAGGGACAGCCAGAGTGACGACAGGGAGAGAGAGAGTGACGACAGGGAGAGAGAGCGACGACAGGGAGAGAGAGAGTGACGACAGTGACGACAGGGAGAGAGAGTGACAACAGTGATAGAGTGACGACAGTGACGACAGGGAGAGAGAGTGACGACAGGGACAGAGAGTGACGACAGGGAGAGAGAGTGACGACAGTGACGTCAGGGAGAGAGAGTGACGACAGGGAGAGAGAGTGACGATAGTGACGACAGGGAGAGAGAGTGACGACAGGGAGAGACAGTGACGACAGGGAGAGTGATGACATGGAGAGAGAGTGACGGCAGTGACGACAGGGAGAGAGAGTGATGACAGTGACGACACGGAGAGAGAGTGACGACAGGGAGAGAGAGACGACAGGGAGAGAGAGTGACGTCAGGGTGAGAGAGTGACGACAGTGACAAAAGGGAGAGAGAGTGACGACAGGGAGAGAGAGTGACGACAGTGACGACAGGGAGAGAGAGTGACGACAGGGAGAGAGAGTGACGACAGGGAGAGAGTGACGACAGGGAGAGAGGTGACAGCAGGGGAACATTACCTCATTTGTTGCTGGTGGCTGGCAGCGGTGAGCTGCTGGCGGCGGCGGAAGGCTGGTGGCGAGCAGCGTGCGGTGAGCGGTGGGCGGCTGGCGGTGAGCGGCGCGCGGCAGCGGGCGGCTGTGAGCTAATACTGCGCTCTACACAGCCGCCGCCCGCCGCGCAGGGACGGGGAGCACAATGTGCAGCAGGATCGCCACTTATATATATACACACATACGTACATGTGTATGTATATATATATATATATATATATATATATATACACACACACACATACATACATACATACATACATACATACATACCACATTAAAATATACATACACAAACAAACGCACACATATACACAAGTACACATCCATACATACATACATACATACATACATACTGTACATACACCAGTGCACAAACACACAGGTATACTGTACATACAAACATACAAATACACACATAAACACTGGCTGCAAACTTACATGATCCATCAGGGCCTGGGAGCAGAAGGACGGCGGAGTGAGGACGGAGCGGAGGGAGCTGCTGTTGCTGAGCATGCGCAGCCAGCAGCTCCCCCGGCACATTCTGTTATCAGAGAGCTCCACAGCTCTCTCTTGCTGCTGCAGCTCCGCGGTCGCGATCGCGGTAGCGGCTTTTGCTGAGATGGAGACAAAGCTGTCTCCGTCTCAAAATAGAAATCTCGGCTCATCAGGGGGGGTTTCCAGGTACTCGGAAACCCCCCCTGCGTGCGCCACTGCACTTACACATATTACACCAGGTAGAGCTCATGTCACACATTACGCCAGTTAGAGCCCTTTTTACACATTATGCAGGGTAGAGCCCCTGTCACACATTATGCCAGATAGAGCCCCATTTTACACATTACGCCATGTAGAGCCCCTATCACACATTACTCCAGGTGAAGCCCCCTTTTAGACATTATACCAGGTAGAGCCCCTGTCACACATTACTCCAGGTGATGCCCACTTTTAGACATTACGCCAGGTACAGTTCCCTTTTACTCATTACGGCATGCAAAGCTCCCTTTTACACATTACGGCAGGTAGAGTTTCCTT
Source organism: Pseudophryne corroboree (assembly GCF_028390025.1). Lineage (NCBI taxonomy): Eukaryota > Metazoa > Chordata > Amphibia > Anura > Myobatrachidae > Pseudophryne > Pseudophryne corroboree. Next base: position 464,309,334 of record NC_086448.1, on the reverse strand, counting down.
TCACACATTACGGCAGGCAGAGCTCCCTTTTACACATTATGACAGGTAGAGTCCCCTTTTACACATTGGGACAGACAGAGCTCCCTTTTACACATTATGGCAGGTAGAGTTCCCTTTTAAACATTACGGCAGGTAGAGTTCCCTTTTATACATTACGGCAGGTAGAGCCTCCTTTTTATACATTAGGCAGGTAGAGTCGTCTTTTACACAATACGGCAGGTAGAGTCCCCTTTTTACACATTATGGCATGTAGAGCACCTTACATACCCCTCCCTACCCTTACAGTATAGTGTAGTGTACTGGAGTGTAGTGTAGTGTAGTATAGTGTAGAGTAGTCTAGTATTTAGGCACGTTCTGCCTTCCCTCCAGGTGATATTTGGAAAGGAGATGTGGTGCCCCACTGTTATAATTACCCCCTAAACAGCCCCATTTACCCTTATCCAGGAGAGGAGGGGGTTAAACAGAAAGAGACCAGTGGGAGCAAAGCCAGCGCTGAGGTGACACGCTGAAAGAAGGAACCGCGATGCGATTTACGGCAGCGCTGACAGGCTCCAGCAACTCAGAGTGTCTCCCCACCAGCCCCAGTGATTACCTGCTCGTGATAGAGGCGGATCCAGTGGGGAAGCGGCAGCCCCTGAGGAGAATGCCGGAGGTCAGTGGTGACAGGCGCAGCTTACCCTGAAAGGCGGTCCTGGGTGGGACTTGGAGAGCAGTGACCGGCCTCCATTTGTGCCTGTCCGGAGCGGAGGTGGAGACCATGAGGTTGGGGCTGCTGGCACTAGGAACGAAGGAGCGGGAGGATCGTCCGGCAGCGGGTGGAATATGCGACCACTCGGGGTGTATGTAGAAGGTGTGCTCACAGGGCAAATGTGCTGTAGGCAATGTACCTGCACACCTGGAAATTACTCTGCGCTCAGAAACACTCTATAGATTGTATATGTGTGGTCTGTCATGAAGAATAAATGACTCAGTGAGACTTAATATATAGGTTAATAGTTTTATCTAGAAATATTTACGATTGACATATAACATGTAGCACAACACACAAGTTAGTAGCTATTCAGCATAAAGTAACTAGTTAGTATTGAATAAGTAGCTAAAAGCTTATAAGAAAGCACTGAAAGTTATTCTTTAAATAAGAAATATCTGTAAATATTTTTAAAGCATATAATGGAAGTTTAAAATATAGAATATTGCACTCCTCGTAGGTATTTGAATAATTACACTGGCGTCCCAGTGTGTTACTGAAATAATTGGGGACTTATATGTCTTTTACGGTTCAGTGTTTTTGTTTATACATACATATATAGGATAGGTATACTGTCAAGTATACCTTATACGTTTGTAGGATTTCTTTCCTTTTCTTTGTTAGGTAATGTGTTCTCTGCTATAATCTGATGCCTAATAATATTTCATATATAATCAGCCTGGATTGGTTTCCATTTAAAGATCAAGTATTTAACTACCTGTTCATCTGCTTATATAGTTCTGTACGTTCTATATTCTAGAAGCTTTATACACTATTTTTCTTCTTTGTGAAGATATGAGATGTCACTTTAAGAGAAAGTTAAAATAAATATATTAACAGTTTACAATAAAATTAAATAATAACAAAATGAGAGAAATTATCAAGCATCTAAGTTTAATAGGTTATTATTATCAATATTATATAGCCATATATTATAATTTATTTTTTTATAGTAATTTTATGTCCATCTTTTGTTTTCACCATTTTATAAGAATATTAATTGGCCAATTAGAGCTTGATCTTCCTCTCACCTTATGCGAAATAATTGGTCCAATAACGTCATTTTCGGTCCTTATAGAAATAAATGTTTATATTTATAAAGGTTTTTGATTCTGACTCAGTGTGTCTTTTAATTATTATCGGTTTTAAAACAACACAAAATGTATGAGTGTGTTTTAATTAAATAAACAAAGTTGTGTGACTTAAAAATATCAATTGAACACACCAGGATGGACTTAAGTAATTATACAGGTATAAAGTCTGCCGTTGGTAGAAGGGAGTGATCCGTCTTGAGGAAGTCTCCGGTTGCTAGGAGACGAAACGCATTGACGCCCACTCCTTTGAATTTTGCTCTCCAGTTGGTGTTCACCGCTTCATCTCACAGCTCCCGCACACCGCTGAAAATACACTCGGCTATTCACCGGCTGAACCTTGCTTGACCCCTGTTGTGAGGTCTAGACTACCCAGTATCATTACCGGTGATTATACAGCACCCCAGCAGATAGCGCTTCTGCATACCGCTACAAGGACTTGCTGCTGCACGCCGGTTGAGTCCGGGCTGACCTCCGCCGTGAGGGCTTTATTTCACTGCACAGTTTCTTCACAAACAGCCGTAGAGTGTATCAGCGGGCAGCGCTCACGGGAGAGCAGGGATGTATTTACCTCCCAGCGGGACTGTCATGTACAGTACTATCAAGCAGCAAATACATCACAACAGTTATACCATGTGTATCATTGCCAACGGAACCTTTTAGGAACCAACACGTGGGTAAATATATCTAAGTCTATGCTGCTTTCATTAGACTGTAACTACTGTGAATTATTTGCGGGATATTTATTTCAGTAACACACTGGGACGCCAGTGTAATTATTCAAATACCTACGAGGAGTGCAATATTCTATATTTTAAACTTCCATTATATGCTTTACAAATGTTTACAGATATTTCTTATTTAAAGAATAACTTTCAGTGCTTTCTTATAAGCTTTTAGCTACTTATTCATTACTAACTAGTTACTTTATGCTGAATAGCTACTAACTTGTTACTATTTGTGTGTTGTGTTACATGTTATATGTCAATCGTAAATATTTCTAGATAAAACTATTAACCTATATATTAAGTCTCACTGAGTCATTTATTCTTCATGACAGACCACACATATACAATCTATAGAATGTTTCTGAGCGCAGAGTAATTTCCAGTTGTCCTAATAGTTTCTTGTTGTGCAGCCTAGCAAGCTGTTTTTACTCAGCAGCTTTAAAGGAACATTGGTTTTTAATAAAGCAAAATTAATTAGCGCCGGTTTATTTGGTTTGAGACTATTGTCTCCAACCATTTAGTTTTTTCTATTCTAATGTACCTGCACACACCTAGTTATGGCCCTGGCTTCATGAATAGACCCCAAAGAGTGATAAATGACCAGCCAACCTGATCCATACTGTTATTTTTCAAGCACACCCTGTTACATGGCAGTTAGGAAGCTGGTTGACTGGTACATTATTACTCTTTATCCGTCTCCACTTTATCACTTTTTAAATTTTAATACATTTGAGTCCTAATTATAAAAAAAAAAAAAAAACAGAAAATTGTGATATTTATGTTTTCTGTAAATGGAGATAAGTTTTGCCTCTTTTCCAGTGGCAGTTGCAGTACAGTCCAAAATTCAAATAGGGGAGCCACCCAACTGCCAGTGAGTCCCAGATAGCAATGTTTAGCAGCATTTGGTGTGACTCACGTATTTGAATTTTGGCCCACGCTGCAACTGCCACTGTAGAGTTGACAAACGTATCTCCATATCCAGAAAACATAAATATCACATTTTCCTGATATTTTTTTGAGATAATTATGTTTATTAAATATCCCCTTAAGCCAGGCATTCCCAACCTTGGTCCTCAAGGCACACTAACAGTGCAGGTTTTAGTGATATCCAGGCTTCATCACAGATGGTTGAATCAAAATAGCTGAGGTACTAAATACAGTGGGGGGAATTCAAATGTTTGAAAAGTCGGTTGGGTGTCTGTTTTTTCTGTCTATTAGATAGGAAAAAACAGATACCCAACTGACTTTTCAAACATTTGAACCCCCCCCCCCCCCAGTAAGTCACCTGTGCTCACTCATGGATATCACTAAAATCTGGACTGTTAGTGTGCCTTGAGGACTGAGGTTGGGAATTCCTACCCTAAGCCTTTGATGGCGATAAAGTGGATGGAGACAAAGTACCAGCCAAATCAGCTCCTACTGTAACTGCCATGTCACAGTCTGTGTTTGAAAAATTACAGTTATGAGCTGGTTGGTTGGTAGTTTATCTCCATCCAAGGCTTAGTAAATAGACACCTAACGGTTTTATGTTTACCAAGAGGGCATTACCCTTTAACACTGCTTCACTACCACCAGCCTGAACCAGTGACACAGGGCAGGATGGATCCACATCCTGTTGCTGCAGCCCAACCACTTCAAGACTTCAGATACACTCTGCTACTCCACACTATTGTAACTTATTTGAGTTACTGTTCTATACTCTTCCTATTATCAGCTATGTTTCTAGTGTTACCATAGCCATGACTTTTACTTGCATTGTTGTAGTGTTGTTGTTAACAGTGTTGTTTTAAGGAACACTATTTTTCCATTTGTTGCCTTTACCACATTGAAAAGCTTCAATAAAAGACTATTGGGAGCTCTAAAATATTGCAAAATGATAGTAATTGCGTGAGGATTAAGAAAAAAGCTACATGAAGAGGTAAATAAGAAGGAAGAAAGCAATGATCAAGAAATGGTAACCGTGATGTAGCCTGTATACAGGGTGTGATGCACTTCAGACGTGAATATATTCATTTAATATAAAGAATGTTTAAATATCTCATCAGAATGTTTTCTGTGGTATTACTGCAAATGCTGCTCCCCAAAGGTTTCTTGCAACCAGCAGCCTAGACCTCTGGGTGAGAAAGTATACAGTGCATGAAGATATAGGTTACTAACACTTATTCTACTGGATGCTATTTGCTGGCCCAGCATTTAATGTGGAAAGCAGCAGTGAAGATAACAAGCACTGTATCAGAACCAGCTGAGAAACTTGGATATTGAGCTAAAACCCTTCTTAAATGATTGAAGGTCGGGTTTCAGTTACATGAGTAGGGCTTCCAATTTTATCTTCAAGGTGAACTCAATATATTACATCATTACATTTAAAAGACGTTTTAAACATCAAACACTCAGATAATTTATCGGTTATTACCACTAAATTTGCTAATACTATTGGAAAAGCTTTTTGATTCCCGAGGCTTATTTGTACTCTGTGTAATAAAATTGTTTTGTTTTGTGTTTTTCTTTTTCGATGAACGTTTATATATGGAAACTTACATCTAGCAGTTGTACGTTTGTTATATATTTTATTGAAGGTCTTTTAAGGACAACTCTATATATCATGCCATAGAATAGCTGTTGCTACTGCAAAATGCACACTTTTTGTAAATCACTTATCTCAAAGTCCCATCAAGGTCTCAGACAGTTTATTTTGCTAGAAAGCCTAATAATGAACCAGGACATGCATTCCTTCAGACATTTGATATTCAGTTCATTTATCCAGTGTTTATGTGTTTTTTTAGCTCTTTTTACTGGAAAAGACAAATCATATTGGCACTCAATACTTGGCTCCACCTATGTTGTTTATGTGCAAAGTTGGAAATCACATAAGAATCTATTTAACATTACTTCATGATTGTTAGTTTGCTGTATCTTGATTAAAGCAGCACTTCTGGTTAGCTGTGGAAGTGCTGCTTGATTACCATTCTAATATGTTTGCTTAAAGTGGGTGTTGACTGAAGCACCTCCTTACATGTAGCATCCTATTGGTCGGTATGATCACATATCCATTTTTTCGTTGGTGCTATATTAATGCTATGTTGCATCCCCACAAAAAGCGATTTCAGCAAAGCAGTTCTCTGCACTAAAGGAAGCAGCAGCTCACTAAGGGGTTGAAGCAAACAAAACAGTGGAGAACATTTAACTGGGAGTGCCCATTTATAATATATTATATTTTGCTGCTATAAAAAATACAGTCTAGCTCTATCATTCCCACCCCACTAAATTCTGAATGGCTGTCTTCCTAGAAAACATTATCTTCTTTTCAAAATCTCTCTGGAGGGAAACAATTATGGCTGCCAGACACCGATACAGTCAGTCTGCTCCACAAACACAGAACATCAGACTATTATAATGTCATGTGATATGTTAGTGTGGAAGAGGGACTTGGGGGATATGGGTTACAAGTATTTATTACAAGTATTACAAGTATTTATTTCTATATATATGTCATGGAAAATGAACATTTTAAGTGGAACTGCATTGCAGTCCACACAGCCTATGCAACAATTAAAGTTATTAATTTATCCTTGACATCCTCATATTAGCTGTCATGAGTTCAAGGTATATTATCCATTCGACACCAAGTAGAAAAGGGTTATACATGTATCAGTAGGATTTGTCTATTAATTTATGGGTATGTAAACAGGGTCATTATCAAATCTGTCAAGGTTATTTATGTATGCAATAAAACATGAAATCCCTCCCACTGAAACGCTTACAGTATGTACTTTTTTATATAATTTGCCTATTTTGACTCAAATATATCTGTGTAAACATTAGATTTATGGATCAATACTTCAAAAGAACACTCTTGAACCTTGCTTTCTGCCAACATGAAAAAAAAAAAGTTTTGTGTTACAGGACCAAACACTCAACTGAGATTCAAGAAGGGTAGAGACGAGAGCGAAATTTAGGGAGAGATTTCGTTTTCAAATGTTTTTGATGTCCGCTGAGGAGATAGAGAAAGCCTTTAGTCCTCTAATATATTAGTGGGATGGCTTTTGTATAAATTATGCAGATTTGATGTGGATACAGTGGGTGCAATTATATATGTGCAAATCTAATAAAGATATCCCTCACTCATGATTAATTTGAAACACAACTGGCGCTTGAATAAACAGTATTTTTGGAGATAAAAAGAAAACGTTGTATTTCATGAAGGCATGGTTTTAATGTAGACGTATCCTGGACTTTTATGTAATTTACTTACATTTTCAACCATGTCAGCATTTCCATAAATCCTGAAAAAGTAAGTAAGTGCATCAACAAATTATGGGGGTTCCCAAAACCAGAATATGGGCATGTACTGAGTAATAAAAACATTGAAACTTGCAAACTGATACATGTAAATATAAAAAAAGTGTATTGCGCTTGATGTATAAATGTTTGTATTTAAGTTATCAAAAGTACATACACAGGTGTCTGCTTGTACCAAATTCAGCACACATGGAACTTGCTAATATATTTAAATAAAAATAAATTTATTAACACGTAGACATTAACAACTAAAACCAATATATGAGCTCAGGCACACTGATAGAACATTCAAAATTCATTGCCACTTTGTAGTTGAAATAGAGACAATGTAGCTTGTGTAATACTACACAGACCCGTCTGGTCTATTGAATAAATAAACAGATTGCAACAGTTGCTACAGCCTTTGATTAAAAATTGTAACTTCAGTCCTCTATGCTACTGGCGTCCCAGTGCAGAGGAATGCTGCTGGTTTTAATTACCTGACCTGCGGGAGTGTTCAGTCTTGCAGCACAAGAGTCACGGAGGTGTCTTCACAGCGTCCGCCGCCGGCACTATCACGGTGCAGATGTCACTGTCCTGGCGGGCGGATACGGACGCTCCGGAGGTTTGCTAACCTGGCGTACCGGTGTAGGAGCTCCACAGGCTGGTCCAAAGTTAACCGCTAAGTGCGGATTCAGCAGTCGGCAATCTGTCAGTGTGCAAAACTGAGCGAGGGGATGATGTCAATGCGTTTCGTCCCGTCACAGCTCGGGACTTCCTCAAGACGACTGCTGAATCCGCACTTAGCGGTTAACTTTGGACCAGCCCGTGGAGCTCCTACACCGGTACGCCAGGTTAGCAAACCTCCGGAGCGTCCGTATCCGCCCGCCAGGACAGTGACATCTGCACCGTGATAGTGCCGGCGGCGGACGCTGTGAAGACACCTCCGTGACTCTTGTGCTGCAAGACTGAACACTCCCGCAGGTCGGGTAATTAAAACCAGCAGCATTCCTCTGCACTGGGACGCCAGTAGCATAGAGGACTGGAGTTACAATTTTTAATCAAAGGCTGTAGCAATTGTTGCAATCTGTTTATTTATTCAATAGACCAGACGGGTCTGTGTGGTATTACACAAGCTACATTGTCTCTACTTCAACTACAAAGTGGCAATGAATTTTGAACGTTCTATCAGTGTGCCTGAGCTCATATATTGGTTTTAGTTGTTAATGTCTATGTGTTAATAAATTTATTTTTATTTAAATATATTAGCAAGTTCCATGTGTGCTGAATTTGGTACAAGCAGACACCTGTGTATATACTTTTGATAACTTAAATACAAACATTTATACATCAAGCGCAATACACATTTTTTATATTTTCTTGTTTCTATTTTTTGGGGGGAATTTGCCAACCCTCAGTGTATGCAGCTGATGCATAATTAATTTATTCACAATTATTTGCGCCAGGAGTTGGAGTGGTAAAACACTCTAAACAAATAAAACTGATACATGTAACAAAGAAATGTGGTTGGAACGGGTAATATGTCAACTGTGACTTTGAAGTGAAATTTTTTTCTATCTTCAAAATGTGTTTCCATCAAGATCAACTCTGTAAACAAATGGGGGGCAGTTCTAGAATTGGATGAGAGTGAGCTGAATATCTCTCTCCTCTACTCCTGCATAATTACTGTTTATGTCAAGGCCAGAATGTTGTGCAGCTATAGCAGAGAAAACTTCCATGGAAAAGAACTGGGTTAGTCATTAGCTCATCTCTAATATTGCCCAGGGTACATACTAAAAAGGCTTGATATAAAGGTATAGATGCAAATTGTAATCTCCCCTTCCTTTACTGTACAATTATATAATAGATGTACAGAAGAGGAAAATGAAATTAGCTTTTTACATTATAGACTTTACATAAAGCCACATACTTACATAAATACCTGCTACTGAAAATTATAATCTGCCGGCCCTTTATAGTAGGTTTGCTTGCACTGGCTAGTCTGCTAGAAACACTTCCAAGGCCCGCGCTACATGCTTCAAGAGCTTCAAAGACAGAAATTCTAGAAGGAGCTTGAGTGAAGGCAAGGGAATGGAAGGCAAGGAAAGGAGAAAGGTTAGCACGTGCGGGCTTTATATTTCATAACTAAGGGTCCGTCTGGGATTGTATTGATTGGACTTGTGCTGTACTGCTGTTTTTGTAAGTTACACGCTAGGCTATAAAGTAGATTTTTATTGTATCCTGCCAAATCTCTTCATTTTTCTTTACACAGAACTGCACTGATAAGTATTACACTTGGCTTGCCAGTGGCAGATTTCTTGTGAGAATATATTAAGTTGCCTATTAACTGCAGTCTGGCTATTGATACCAACTTAAATTATTGCAACATGATAATCTGTGAGAAAGTAACTGCGCACTAATGCCATGAAACAAATTGTTTTGTGTGCCATTGGTGTTAATCATTCTGCAGGACACATCAGACAGATGACATTATTTATCATGCAGGCAGAATAAGTAGATTTTGCCCTATTTCCCTCAGTAGGCTTATGTAGGCTGGAGTTCATTTTGGCAATGACAATGCGCTTCACTTGCCAGATTTATTCCTCAACATGCAACTTGTAAGATCCCAAAGTATAGTATATACGCTTGGTACAACCATCATATCCAGACTCAAAACTAGTAGATGGCATTATGTTATATAAAATCAGAATTAGGGGGAGATTTATCAAACATCTAAAATGGACAAGTGGAGGTGTTACCCAGGGCAACCAAGAAATTCTAGCCATGATTTATCTAATACATTCTATAGAATGGTGGCTAGAATCTAATTGGTTGCTATGGGCAACATCTCCACTAGCCCTCTTTAGAATGTTTTATATAAATGTAGCGCCCCTTTATGCAGGTAATTTTTTTAAATCACATAATAGATTTCTAAATACAACATTCATATTTTTAAACATTCCATATACAACCATATTTATGCTAAGCCAACAGAATTCCTGTATTTATATGTCAATTAAAAACAGGAACTCAAGCGTCTGCAATGTTTAATTTACTTGTATTGATTCAATTGATACAACAGATATAGAGGCGTATTCATTATTACTGATGGTTTTTATAACTGGGCAAATTTGTTATTAGAGGCTTGATGGGGCTGCCTACTAATCCTGTAAACTCAAAAAACTGATGGCGTTGGTCCCTGCAGCTTTATTCCTTCCTATGGGAAGGAGGTCCGAGTTCTGAAGATGGCTGGTATTGGATACCTCTCACCCTTTGGGTTTGTGTCCCCTGCAGCCGTGTGCATGCCTGAACTCAGGTCATGTGTGTTCGTTGGGCAAGAATAGGTATTGGTAAGCAGTGGTGGCTCCAGAGGTGGACAGTCCAAATTTGAATAGGGGAGCCACACCAACTGCCACCAACTGTCATCCCAAACTGACTCACTGGCAGTTGGTGTGACTCCCCTAATTTAATTTTGGACTGTACTGCAGCCCCACTTTTGGAGCTGCCACTGGTGGTAAGTATTACTACTTCTGTAGCAGTGGTAGGAATCGCAGGAACAGCTGGTTTTCAGATCAGCTGTCCCCACAGGCTGAATTCTTCTTGTAGGTAAGTAAGAAAGAGAACTAAATATATATTTAAAGATTTTCGCTCTCTGTCACCATAGGTAAACAGCAGCATTGTTTTTCATTTTTTCACATATTTTTCGTACACTATTTTTGCCTCCATTGTCTTTTTGAGTGCAGCTTGAGACAATGACTGTTTTGAAATGCTGATTAATAATGGGATACAAGCTGTATTAATGCTCACACTATTGTTTGTTTTACTCTAGAGACCTTGGATTGTAACAAAAAGGCATTTGTTTTCAATAGAGTATAAGTATAAAAACTTTTGTACATAGGAAGCTAGTTGGCTTAGAACCAGGATCTGAAAGAATCACAAGGCTATTGTCTTTAAGAGTAAACATTGCCTCTGTTTATTGTAGTAAAGAATATAATTTGTTAGTTTGTATTTCATAACACTCAATGTGTTTTTTCTTCTGTATTATGAAACAGCTATACAATTGTTATTTTTTTCCTGTATCTTCATTTCTCATAATCTGTATATATATATATATATACACACACATAAAGAGAGAGGGAGGGAGAGAGAGGAAGCGAAAGAGAGAGAATATATACACAGTACTGTAGCACTGTGATCACACTTGAAAAATCTAATTTTTTTCCCCCATCACAAAAGATTATTATAAGGTCACCAGGTTGGTCTGCAAAGAGACATTTTCCCAGAAAACCATTACAGAGCAGTAGTACAGATGGAATGATTCTAAGCCACTCTAAACCAACTTGATGGAATCATGATAGCAATCACCTATGCAAGTCAAATAAGTCAATACTATTAAGCATCCCTGGTATATCCAAACTTGACATATACTCAAACACACAGCTGATTGATTGCAATCATGATTTCATCAAATGGTGTTTGTGGTGGGATTGTATCATTCCCTCTGAACAACTGCTCTATAATGGTGGTCTAGAAACAGGTCTCTTTAAAGACTAAATCATCGGCCTTATGATGATTTGTTTTGATGAGGCATACAGCTTGATTTTTTAGAAATGGACAAAGTGTTGTGAGTGCCTTCATTTACTCTGTGTCTGCAGAGAGGTAGAGTGAGCTGTATTTTTAAATATTCCAACTATTATAGCAGCTAGATAATGGAGGTATGGTTCAATGTGACAGGAGGCTGTGTTTGGAACTGTATTTCTGTTTTGTAAACCATACACAGTTGTTATACTCAGAAAAAATCCTGTAATGGTCACAGCATACCTCCCAACGAATGGAAACCATGATGCGCCTCCATCGTGAGAGACCAAAAAGGAGCCATGGCCTCAGTTTAAAGAGGAACTGGCCTTGAAGCACACTCCCGGATTTCATAATTCTGGCTGCCCCCAGGCCCTCTTCTCCGCGTTGTTGAGATGCCATGTGCACGGCGTCTATTCAGTATGAATGCTCCCCCAACTCTTCCCGCCTGCGGGACACTGCCACCCATGGGTGGGACAGCAGGACAGTGTCTGAAAACAGTTGGGATGTATGGTCACAGAAATATCCTGTAAAGGTGACCAATAAATCTGCTCTTTAGCCAATGAACCCACTGAACCCATAGGTACTATGCTGCACTCTACTATTTTCTAGCATCTTAAATTACTCCCTCTCTCTCCCTTCTGCCAGGTTTCATGCAATTCATCACACATCCCCTGTTATGCAGCACACATCGTTGAGCACAGATCTCCTGTAATGCAGCACACACTGCCTGTAATGCAACACACAAGCTTTGTAATGGGGCACATATTTCATTACATCAGCACACTTACTAGGGCACACAGGATGCTGGAGAGCAGAAACCATTTTCTTGTAGCACATATCCTCTCAGTCTTCTCCCCAGTATTACCTCCAAGGTGGACAGAGAGTGATGATGTCATCACTGGCCTCAAAGAGATTGCTAATCTCTTCAGGGAGTCAAGTAGATCACCATTATTTTAGGGAATCTCCCTGACATTCAGTGAGAGTTGGCAGGTATTATGGGGGATATTTAATAAACACAATTATCTCAAAAAAATCATACTGGGGTTTATGCAATTAGATCTGAGGTTTTTTTGCCTAAGTAAAATAATTAAAATTTTCGCTATTTTAAGGGCAAATGGAGATTCATTCTGTTTTTCACTCAGGCAAAAAATTCAACAGGAGCAAAAAATATGTGAATTGGCGAATCCACATGTTTTCTCACCTGTGCTGACGAAAACACAGGCCATTTTTGCAGATTTTGAGGCATTTTTCCCCATAGCCTTTTCACTAAAAAAAGAAAAGGTGAAAATGCATTGGTGAAAATTTCCCTAGAAATGGGTGAAAACAGCCTTAGTTGAATAGGCAGGGTGGTGAAATCAGTAGCTCCAAGATTACCGTAGCTAATTGTATACCCCCCTAGTGAGTACCTGATAAATGATGTAAACCGCACCATGCTGCTGCTTTTGGGATTGGGATTTTAGTGTATAATTTAGAGCAGTGTTCTTTATCTAATTGCAAATCTGCATGTCTGTCAATGTGCTTTATTTTATAGAGCACAAAATGCTTTTCAATGGTTGAAGATAATTGGGCTCATGTAGAGTTTAACATATACCTGTTTTTTTTTGTTTTAAGATATGTACCTTTATACTGCGCATGTATATGTATATATATATTTTATATATGTGTGTGTGTGTGTGTGTGTGTGTGTGTGTGTGTGTGTGTGTGTGTGTGTGTGTGTGTGTGTGTGTGTACAGATAAAATGCATACATCCATTTTCATATTTTTGTGTATCTTATACTTATAATCAGTCGCAGATTCTACCCAGGGGCTGCTAGGCTGCAGTTTGTCAGTAAAATCGACCACCTACAGGGACTTCCCAGCAGTGTCAGTGAATTCTGTTGGAAACACTCCCTGATAATCTCATGATGATCTGGCTTTCCCAGGGGGAAGTATTTTCTCCCTCTGGGATTGGCAATCTGGACTGCTATAGCAGAGAGCACTTCCCATGGAAAGCCACTCCCCACTGTCACGGCAGCCCTTACCAGCTTCTAGGGGCAGCAGCCGATGCAATGCTTAGAAGCCGGGTGCCTTGTAAATTTGTGCACGTGTGGAGTATTGCGTTCCATGCATGAACACAATTATAAACGTCCCCATCCATCAAAGGCAGTAACTGTGGCCAGGGGTGTAAGTTCATACCACCCCACTCCCCTCCCCGCCATGGCACAGTAGCACTGCTGGGGGAGCAAAGGCGGAAGTAATGTGCCAGTAATCCTGCCAGTTGATAATAATCTGCAGCTCCAGACCCGCAGTTTCTCTCCAGCTCCAGCCAGCCCCCTACTTTTTAATAATGCTTTATTTGCTTTTTAATCACTGTTAAGTCTATATTCTCACTAATGCTGGCCATACACAGTCTGCTAAAATGCCTTGGGGTAAATGTAATAGGGTGCGAGAACCTAGAGGTGCAGGAGTTTGTGCAAGAATGCCAGTAATTTTAAAGTTGCAATCATTTACAAGGTGAAACCAGGTTGGGTGAGCCTTGTAAATGATTGCTGCTTTAAAAACTCCCACACCTCCAGCTTTTTGCACCCTATTACATTTCCCCCCTTGTCTGACAGCCTGACACCCAGCCGATATAATGGCCAGTGAGATATCTTACAGTGTATGGCCACACATTTTCCATATTCCTCCATTATGGCAACACATTTTCCCTGTTCCATGTGAAGGAATCGGAGATATATCCATTGGTTGGCCGCTGCATGTGACACACTGCCCCAGAGATACCTCCTTTTGCTGATTACATAATATGAAATACTGTAATGTGTTGCGGAAATAGATTTACTTAAACATTCTAAACAACACTGTTTCTCTGTTTAGGCAGATGTACTAAGCCTAGGAGAGTGATAAAGTAGAGACATAAAGCACCAGCCAATCAGCTCCTAACTGTCATTTTTAAAACACAGCCTGTAACATGGCAGTTAGGAGTTGGTACTTTTTCTCTCTCCACTTTATCACTCTCCAAGGCTTAGTACATCTCATCATGCAAAACTTGCGAAGAAAAAGCTTTAGCTATATTTTCCGTATTAGTTCCTGCTTGCAGATCCATATGGGTCTATGATTGGAACTATTACACTTTCACTCATCTCTACATAAAATGTAAAATATTTTTCAAGATGTGGCCGTCTGTGTTCCAACCTCTGGCCATCAGCATTGTGCAGACATTGTGCAAAGTATTAGAAAGCGGTGTTATTGTCTTTCAATCTTTTATGATGACATAAAATTACCTTCCATATGTTAATCGCTGGCTTTGTATTAAGTTGAAGGTTAATATTTCTCAAACATGAATTATACACCTTTCTTTATCCTGTAAGTGAAATAATTGCTTTTCCAGCAGGAGCAGCAGGTTACTTGACGCTGGCTAGCTTTACACATTTGACATGTGCCATCTCTGATTTGTAGTTTTGGGAACAAAACCAATCAGATTGCATTCAGAAGTAGAAAAAGACATTTCATGCTGCAAAAGAAGCGGCACTAGTGGCTGTTCTTTACCTTCTTTTCTGGATTACCTGGTATAATACATACTACCTCGCTCAAGTGTACCGTTTGCTTTGCTGGCTTAAGGCCAGTGCTCACTGGCAGATGTGGGGAGAGATGTGTGCTGAGCGAACCGCTCGGCACACATCTCTCCCCCCGCTAAGCACAGCGCGATGTGTGCTGAGCGTGCGGGGGGAGAGGCCAATCTAGCAGCAGCGATAGCGATGCGCGGGGCTGCGCATCGCTATCGCTGTGAGGGGTACACACGGAGAGATCACTGCTTAAAATCTAAGCAATCTAGTCAGATTGCTCAGATTTTAAGCAGCGATCGCTCCGTGAGTACCCCCCTTTAGACTTTTTATTTCTGCCGTAATTGAAAGGAGTAAATGGTAAATAAAGACTGTTCTATGATATCATTGCATTAACGTGTATTTGAAGGGATCCTTTAAAATCAAAGGTTTTGGTATAGGGACATTTGTTTTCTTTGCACAAGAGAACATTCTGGAAGTGACTATCATTATGCCTATGTGTCCGTTTTTTGTTGTCATTATCTAGCCAAACTGTGTTAACTGCTGTATAGATTCAGTTGAAGACTAAGTAATTCCTTTTCTTTACTGTGCTCCTCTCATCACCTTCCCGCTTGTCACTATTCTGTCACAACGTTTCCACAGTTGCTCTTTCACTTTACCCCAAACACAAATATTCAACATCTCTACATTGACACTCTATTGATAACATTCTCTGATGGGTTTAGTGTCAGATTTCCTTCCCACACCTGATGTATGTACAATTACAGAGTATATTTCTAATACAGTATATCCATTTAATACCTGAAATACATATAAATATTGCCATGAAGTCATCGATGCACTTTTATTTTTATATTTTTGCAGCATTTGCTTCCTATAATCACTCCATCTCAAACTCCTGCTGTTTCTAAGCAAAAAAAATACAGTAAATCTCTTACTTAGACAGGATGTTTCTAATCTGCTTTCTCATTAATTCCCTGCACTAGCCACTGTATCCTCCTCTTTATTTCTGCCATTTGGAGTAAAATGCATGAAATGAACTCATTTACATTTAAACATGACAGTCTTTGGCATACCCCTTTTTATTACATAAATTAGCAGTGCTCCACTCAGAGCAACACCTACTGATAAATCTGTAGGACGATGTACAATACGCATCTTTGTGGATCGTATCTTATATCTATAGGATATCAGCATGGACATTATAATGAGCCACCAGAATGGCGAATGATAGGTTTACAGTAAAAAATCTCAAAGTAAGTTTAGAATTAGGAGGTGCAGTAAGGTCTATATCAAGGTTGTAGATACATGTTAGTTTTCTTTTGTGTTATAACGATTTCAGATCGGAGTTCTCTTATAATGACCTTGGTAAAACACCTTTTTAGAAAGAGAAGCTTCTGCTCTTTGAAGCTACCCAATTTGTTATCCTATATGGGCTGCTTCAGTAGGTTTTACCTATTATATTGACCATAAATAATTTGAATTGGTCCTGGACCACCAACCCAGGGCACCCCTGCAAGTGCCTAGAGGAACCCAGTTTGGGAACCACTGACTTAGATATCAGATGTTTGTATGAAGCTTATTTTGCCATAAGCCCTCTGCTGTTCCAGAACTTTAGCACTGTTTTCTTTTTTGGTCCAGTCATGTGCCGCTGCTCTCAGGACTCTGCAGGTCAGTCGTTGGTCAAGTCTTAGGATGCAGGTCAGATTCTGTACTGCAGATCACATCCAGCGTTGGTTCATATTTTTTTTTAATTGATATTGGGTTTTAAGTGAAAATTAGATTAAAACTGTATGATAGTATCCCCACTCTAGTTGTTTAGAATTTAATTAATATTTCTTTAGGTGGTCTCATAGCCCTTGTATTTGTCTGTTTGTCATTGGAACCCTTACCACAGCCCAAAGTTATCACATCCCTCCTGAGGTGTCAGTAATCCATGTGGGCTTCATATAAATATATTATGCAATTCACAATATGAGCTTAACATCTTCGTAAGTGTTAGAGAATTAATATAACATTTTATTTTTTCTTATTTTATGGTGAGATTTTTTTATTTATTTTTTGTTATTTCAAAATGTAACTGGACCCTCTTTTGTTATTTTCCAACTTCCAAATTGTTATAAAGGAGAAAAGCTGCAGAACTAGGTGTCCTGTTAGTTGCTTTTCATTTTACCCTTGTATGCCTTACTCCCATGTTTTGCTAATCGCAGTGTAACCTATGTAGTGCACCCAACATGGTTTCCTCGCCTGGTACTCTCTCTTGTAGACTAAACAATGCACGGTTCTGAACTCTCCTAATGTTTTTGTCTCCCCAAATATGTGTCTTTCTTCACCTCTTGAGAGGATTTATAAATAAAGACAACGTCAAACAAAATATATTTAAAAAATGTATGTCCATTTTTATTTCAAGTAAAATGTAGGCTGTTTTTCTTCTTCTTCTTCTTCTTCTTCTTCTTCTTATTATTATTATTATTATTATTATTTTGATATTTTTATTTATTATTATTATTATTATTATTATTTTGTAATTATAATAATAATAATAATAATAATAATAATAATAATATTATTAATAATAATAATAATATAATTTACTCTACATTATAAAATAGGGAATTTCGGAGTAAGATTGGTCCAGTAATCTTACAAACTTGTCCTATAAGAGGAACAAGATGGCGAAAGCCTCATGACTCATGAAGAGTCCTCCTTCAGCACTCAGGAGAGGAAAAACCCCCTTATGGTGAAAATCTCTGGGTACCCATGGCTGAAGGACTGCCTGTCTCTCTAGGCATTAAGAAACTGTGCAGAAATCCAGACCACCCGCTCACCCACTAACCTTGCATAACTTAGTCATTCCTTCTGTCGCCTCAAATCTGCTATTTTGACCTTTTACCCGGTGGGTGAAGAACGCACCTACACGTCTATGGTGAGAGAGAGAAAAAAGAGAGCAAGAGATGGATGGGGGGGGGGGGGGGGCGGGATGGACAGTCATAATCAACTTAGCACTCATTTCTGATGATAACAGAGGTTATGACTATACATATGTACCCATTCTCATCGTGGAGACATCTTACCAGGATTGCACCTTGTTAGGCATGACCGCACCATGTACATCTGGATGACTAAGATGTGCATGCGCCCCATTCATATGTGAGTGGCAAATGCCACAGCTCGGCATGGCTAGGCGCGGCCACGCATAGCCGCATCGAGAGTGCATGTTTACCGCAGATGTAGCCATGATCAACGTGGCTATATCTGTATATAGTTTCTGGATAAAAACAAAAGTAATGATTAAAGCACAATAGAATTCTCTTACATCTCTGCACGTTAATAAAAATGGAACAGCCTGCAAGACTGGCACACTGGGATTTAGACAGACAAAGAGAGAGTAAAGGATTTAATTTACAACATTATAAGCTCACCAAACAATTCCAAGGAGATGTCATAGGTGCAGCCGCACATAAGGTATTAAGCCTTAACAAATGATGAAGTGGAGATGGATAAAGAGTGATAAAGTACCAGCCAACCAGCTCCTAACTCTCATTTTTCAAACTCTGCCTGTGACATGGCAGCAGGGGCGTTGGAATGGGGGGGGGGGGGGGGCAGCACGTCCCCCCAAACTTGACAGAGGCGCAGGTGCTGGGGAGGGTGAGCGTTTACCGGCAGATCACCGCGGAGCCTCCAGTCCTAGTTTGGAAAGTCTGCCGCTGCTGCATGCTGCCCCATGTCGTGTGTCCTGGCCGGTTCTTCACACTGATACATTACTGGGAGGAGGCGTACCCATGCTGAGCCTGCTGGGTCATCCCCGCCTCCTCCTAGTAATGCATCTGTGTGAAGAGCCAGCCAGGACATGGGCAGCATGCAATGGTGGCAGACTTTCCAAAGCGGCGGTAAACGTTCCCCATAGGTGAAATCGTTTGGGGAGCACCAAAGGTTTTTTCTTCATGCCTCCCCCCCAACCAGATAACGTTGTGCCGCCCCTGCATGGCAGTTTGGAAGTTGATTGGCTGGTACTTTATCACTCTTTATCTGTCCCTACTTTATCTCTTGTTAAGGCTTAATACACTTGGGCCTTAATTAGGAACATTATAGGCCCATCCAGACAGCGCTCTTCAAATATCTCCAATGACCCATTTGCAGCCGCTTGTGGTTGTTAACATCACAACATGATCTCGCACACCCCACAATACCGGCCAAGACTGGTTATTTCTGGTTTGAGGCCCCTGTTGTCTTTTACATGACTGACCTAAGGGAAATGTGATTTCACTTCTTATGTAAAACTATTACGTTCAGATCAGAATATTATTTATTACTAGCGTTTCCCCACGGCTTTGCTCACGTGGATGTCTGTTATTGTTCAGCGGAACTAATTAGTAGTGGCATCTAACAGTAGTGACAGTCACAGTAACCAGGGGCGGATCCAAAACAAAATGACAAGGGGGGCACCATGACAGGATGGGTGTTGGTGCGCGCTGAAGGCGTCTTACAACAAAGGGCGTGGCCTCAAAGGGAATGCGTAGTCCACGAACCAGTGGGTGACGGGGAAGAGAGTGGGAGAGAGAGGCAGTGGGTGAGACAGAAGATAACAGGGTAACGTGAGGGGCAGTAATTGACAGGGAGAGGGTGACGGGAAGAGGAAGTGAGGGAGAGGGTGACAGAGAGTCAGTGGGTGATGCCAGGTAGAGGGTGCTGGGGAGAGGCAGTGGGTGATATGTAGGGAGAACAGGGTAGGATGGGAAGTGGGCAATGACATGGTGTTGGGGGGGGGGGCACACACTAGGCTGGAGAAGGGGGTACACTGGGCTGAATGAGAGGGACAATGACACTGTGACTGGAGGGCTGGGGGGGATTATTGCTGAGGTCAGTTAGATTGGGGCAGTGGGCTCATTGGGGAGGGAAGGGGGGATACAGTGGGCTGGCAAGGTGGGAGACACTAGGACTGGGGGTCAGTGAGATGGTGGGGGACTTTGGGCTGTATGCTTGGGCACTTTGTGAATGGAGGCACTGGGCATTATGGGAGGGAGCAGTGAGTTAGAGGTGGAAGGGGGGAAACACTGGGCTGAATGAGTGGGGGATTAGGTCAATACTGCTAGCAGGCAGTGCTAGTGGGGTGAGAGGATACCAGACGCCACCAGGCTACTCCTGTGCAAGTCCGTGCTGGGACTTTCCAGAGTGTCAGACAGAGATGGATCACACTGGGAGAGAGCTTTCACATAAGCTGTGTGAGCCTGTTGCGCTGTCCACGGTCGTTAGGTGCTCCGCTCCTCCTCCTCCATCTGCTTACAGACTGAGCAGCCCCCACTCTATATATACGATTAGCAGTCCAGCAATTGGAAGTTTTGCGGCGGCGGGTGAGCATAGCGGGTCCTGCCCGTACCACCCTAGTTACATCCCTGCCCTTTGGCTGCGGGAGGGGAGGTGGGTGGGCCTAAATAGACGGGTGCACACAGGGACCAGCTTGACGCCTGGTACAGAAAGTGAGCATCATGACACCAGGTACAGACAGGGAGCACTTATGAGCTGGACAGGGAGAGGACTAGAGAGCCAAGCATGCACATAGTTAAAATGACAGGAAGCGCCTGAGCGCAACAGAGCTGCATGATCTCATGCCAGGGAGGTCACTCTAGAAGCATGCTATTACTCGCATCACGGGTGAAGCGCCTGCCTGTGTGTGTCAACTGCGCACACTGTTCAGCCTGCACTATTAATAATAATAATAAAAAAAATTCTCCTAAATGACAGGGGTGGCACATGCCTTGGTGCCCCCCCACTGAATCCGTCTATGACAGTAACAGTAGTGACATCTAATAGTGCAACATATTTTATATTGTATGCATTGCAGTCTGGAGCCGTGGCAGCTGTTTAAGGGGTTTAGAAGTTATACTGAAGCGTTCCACTAAATTAGGACTTTTGATTCCAGACTACTTGAGTTTACCCTTTTCCTTGAGGGGGAGGGGGTGTTAGGTCTCTGCGCTGCTTTACCAGCCTGCTGTGCTGCTTTGTCTCAGGAGAGGTCTCTTCCCACTACTTCTTTCCCTCCCCTCCATTCTTCAGTTCCTTGTTTCCCCATATATATTTTTGTCAAAGATTGTCTGTTGAGGCTTGAGGGGCATTGGCCTCTCTCTGGACCTCTCCCTGCTATGACATATTGTTGCCTTTTCATTTGCTGTTAATATCTGATAAATGTTTTTGTGACATGGTAAATGTTTTGTATATGCCATGTGTCTTTTCCAATAAAAACATTTAAAAAAAAATGTCAGGCATTATAAGGGCCTATAAACAAGGCAGATGGTATATAAAGACCTATGTAAAAAGTGGGCATTTTAGGGACCTGTATACAATACAGAGATCATTCCCGAGACTGCTATACAATACAGAGAGTATCCCATAAACCTCTACTATATAGTAAGCATCCTAGTACCTGATGTATAATGCAGAGTGCATCTTATTGATTGCAATACAATACAGAGAGCTAATATGCAAAGCAAAGGACATCACAGTGACAGCTATACTATGCAGATGGTATTAAAACAAACAGAAAGCATCCAAGTGACTCCGAAACAATGTGACTAAGATGTCAGTATAATCTTGTATACAGAAAGCCACATTTCAGTCATTGAGATTATGATGATTATAAGTGTCTCAGATCTCGGTAATTACACTGATCAGGGTTTTGCAGATAGACTTCATCCTTCTATTAAACACTTGTATGAGGTGCAGGCTTTGCAGATGTCTGCATCCTTATTGGCCTATCCCAGCCTCTAATACTTGATGCCATTTTTAACCTAATTACTGTAAGGGAAAGATTTAACCTCAGATGACTGACCATTAATTAGCAAAGATCCCTTGTTTGAAGAAGTGCTTTGGAAAGCCAATAGTGTGCTAGGGAGCTGCTAAATTGCTGATAGTGATGTAATGGAAACAGCAGTAACACTTTTGTGATACAGCCATTCCTTGTTCTAGGTGACAGAGGCCGGACAGGAAGATTAAAAGGAGCACATTGGCCATAGATAGGTCACTAGAATCTATAGTGATAGAACTGAAAGGGATTTATTAAAAGTACAATTATTGTACATTTAACTGAAAAAGTATAGTTTTACTGACCCTCTTCTGGCTCTGCTTTACATTTTCAATGGAGTCTTAAGGTCCATACACACTAGACAACATCGCTCTATGAGTGTCGTCGTCTAGTGTTTCCTCTCCCGGGCCGGGTCACCATACACACTGAGCGACATGACCGCTCATATCACTCAGTGACCTCACGCAGCCGTCGGCAGTACAGATCGAGCATGCATGCACTGCTGACAGCGAAGATTGTTGCTGACCCGCGGGGCTGCGCATCGATCATCGCTGGCGGCATTCACACTTACCGAGAAAATGAACAACGTCACTCATGAATGGGGAAAATGAGCGACGTCGCTCATTTTCTCGACAAGCGTATAGGCACATTACCTGTACCTTTTTGACATTGCTAACAGCCTGGCAATAAGCAATACTTCCTATACAGTATATAGAAAGCATTATATTTTCATATCTATTGAAAAAAAACATCCTTTATATTGATTTTATAGCAGCTATGTACAAACTGATTCTTGTGTTTCTGATAGGAGGTGTAGGGGCAGCTTCAGGGGTGTACTGTATTTCCAATTAAAGTGGGATTAATGCATACAGCATCTGTTCACTGCACACTAAAGAGTGCTTAATGAGTTTAATTTAATTAAATGGTTAAAAGGGAGCCGTTAGCTACTTTTCTAAACAGAAAAATTGTATTAAAAAAACACTAATGAGTTTTCAGGAATAATGAACCAGCCGGGAATTCAGTTTCCATGGCTAGCTGTAAGTAATTCTCTTTTCAAGTGTTTTTACTTGCAGTAATTGGTATTTTCACCCTGTAGAGTGACACTTCTAAATCTTTATCTCCATCCCATTTAATACAAGTAGGAACAACAGCATAAACATACTTAGCTGCTTACAAGGCAAGCATGACAGCATCCTCCCAATATTCAATGTTTCACAGTTTTATTTATTAAGTTGTTTTGCAGCTGCTCTAGTGTTAGTAACATTGTGAAGCAATTATTTACCAAAGTTTTAGTTAAAGCTAGCAGGCTAATAAATGGATGCAGGACTTTCACACATTGATAAAAAAACAAACACCTATCACCACATTAATAAATATTGCCAGAGCAGCTGAGCTATACTCAGTTGCCTTGGCTATATAGGCCGGGTGCAGTAAAACTTAGCGGTTTGTTGGGTCACCCGCAGGGTATTTGCGTATGAATGCCTTGGCTAGCCAGTTAAGGCAGAGGCGAAACTACCATTGGTGCAGCAGATGCATTGCACTGGGGCCGCTGAGGACTAAGGGGCCCACTGCTGCCCAGACCAGACCAATGAGTTATCCCCTGGCCTCCTTACAGACTGTTTTGAGCAATGTCGGATGAATGGCCCAGTGCAGAGAGCACGGTTGGGTCCCACTGACTGAGGGACCTGCCCCTTACATTTGGTAGGTAGTCGGGAAGCCAATCCCGGGCCATTTTTTCAATCCCGGCTATCGGGATTGAAAAATGGCCAATTCTGGGATTCCCAAAATACCCGGGATTGGCTTTTAGATAGGTGGCCGCCCCCTCGCCCCACCCCGCCCCGCACATATAACTTACCATATACCGAAGGCGGATGGAATGGATCATCCTTTAATCGCTGCTGTCGGCTCCAGACAGCGCAGCGTGACCTCTCACGCTGCGCTGGGGACCCGGAAGGAGGAAGCCGGGCAGCGTCTGAGCATCCTGTGGATGCGCGGTGGCCATTGTGCAAGTGATTCATTGCCGCAACTACTGTGCATGCGCGGTGGCCATTGTGGAAGTGATTCATTGCCGCAACTGCTGCGGCTGCAGCACCTGACACTAGACTCTAGAAAGTTAAGTATTAAAATATAGGTGCACTGTGTGGGGTGTGGGCCCCCATGGACCCAGGGGCCCGTGTGCATCACACACATTGCACAACCACATTGCACCCATGATAGAAACGCCTATCAGGGTAACTGGCACTGTCATAGTCTGCCTGACTGACTGAGTGCCAAACTGAGGAAAGCACAAGGATAATGGTCAGGGGCGCCGAAAGCTGTGCCGGGCCCAGGTAATCTGTAATCTAAAGTTTCTTTTGTCCACGCTCACTAGACAAGGGGGGACGCTGGATGAGCAGCAGGGGGGGAGGGGGGGCAGAGTCGGCTGCTGTGGGAGGGGTGTGGGGTGGCAGGTGCCATTTCTCACCCCCCACACATCAAGCAGGGAGAGAGAGTACACTGCTGCAGCTGCCTCTCTCCCCAGCCCAGCACACAGCCGTGTGTGTGCTGCGGCGGGGAGAAAGACTGCCGCTGCAGCAGTGTTCTCTCTCTCTCTACTACATGCTGGCACTGTCTACATCAGGGAAGGAGGGAGACAGAGGGACCTAGGCCTCTCCAACAGACCCGGGCTAGCTACCCTCCCACCTTCTCGGGACAGAACAGAAGCGGCTGTGTTCCTACCCCAACAGGGTACATGCCCCCTGTTCTCCGCACTGCGCAGGATATTATGCTTATACCCCTGACACCCACTGTCTCTCCCTGTCACCCTTTGCCTTCCCCTGTCACCCTTTGCCTCACACTGCCTTACGCTGCCATCTTCTGCCTCTGCCTGTCACCTACTGCTATGTGCCATATTGTAAACTTGAGTTGGGGTGGAGGAGGAGGGGCCCTAAATTATATTTTTGCACCTAAGCCCACCACTCACAAGTTTTGCCAATGAGTTAAGGAGCCCATCTGGCTGTAGTAAATTGGCAATTTCAGCAATGATTATTTTGTATTGCATTCGTATCAAATGAGTGCTATACTGTATGTAATGGTGATTTATTGTCTTTGAGTAAATATTAACCACTCTCCAGTGATCAAAGTTGAAAGGAAGAAGATTCTTCAGCAAGAGTCACCATGTCAGTAAGGTAACAAACTTATTTCAAGTTTCATGCTCACATTCACTAAACTTCTGTGTTTCATTTTTTTAGAGGCAGATTGAATAGGAATTCTAAGAAGCAAAAGCGGAGGTGCTACCCACCTTGCTATCACTAATCTAGTAAATTCTAGAAAAAGTTAGCTAATAGCGATTTGGTCGCTATGGGAACACCTCCACCACTCCTTTTCAAAGAGTTAGTAAATCTATATCTAAGAGAAACTGCTTCACGTAGGTGATTATCATGCTGTTTGTAAGACTACAGTACTTGCCAGATATTCAGCAGCTACAGCCTTCTTTTGAGGATATGATTATATGCATTATGATAGGGTTGCTATGGTGGCTACTATGGGTGTGGTTCGTTTTATCGACAGTATCTAGGTCGACAATGTTTAGGTCGACCACTATAGGTCGACAGTCACTAGGTCGACATGGATGGAAGGTCGACAGGGTTTCTAGGTCGACATGTGCTAGGTCGACAGGTCTAAAGGTCGACATGAGGATTTTTTAAAAAAAAATGTGTCGTTTTCTTCGTAAAGTGACCGGGATCCCAAATTAGTGCACCGCGTCCCCTCGCATGGCTCGCTTCGCTCGCCATGCTTCGGGCATGGTGCCTTCGCTCCGCTACCGCTTCGCTCGGCACACTTTACCGTTCCAATCGTAGTCCACGTGGATCGTTAAGTATGAAAAAATCCAAAAAAAGAAAAAAATGTGAAAAACTCATGTCGATCTTTAGACCTGTCGACCTAGCACATGTCGACCTAGAAACCCTGTCGACCTTCCATCCATGTCGACCTAGTGACTGTCGACCTATAGTGGTCGACCTAAACATTGTCGACCTAGACACTGTCGATCTTCAGACCGGATCCCGGCTACTATAGCTCTTTATCTCTCTATGTACTACCATATTCACTTAAATTTTACTCTACCTAATCCTTCACATGTGCTTGTTTGTGCCATGTATATACTAAAAGGAAAATTAGTCACTTCTCCCCATAATATTAGAGCAGATGTACAAAACTCAGGTGACCAGAGAAACATGGGCAAGTATGTTTACGGCAAATGGTAGCTGGAACAACTTGCAGCAGAATCCAACAGCATAATATAGCACCATAGCAATATGGGATGCAAAATAGGTAATACATGCCTCAGGCAGAGCCAGATTAAGATGATATGGGGCCCTAAGCAGGATACAATTTCATGGGCCCCACGTGTGTGTGTGTGCCCACTGGTTTCTGCCAGTTCTGAGCTGATGGCACTGCTGGACATCTTTAAATTTCAAAGGGAAGTAAGTATGATGCGTCTGTCATCTGATGCGCTAAGTTTCCCTTTGCCAATCACTGCGTCTCTGGTCCTCACCCATTTATAGAACACCTATACTTACAGAACAGGTCCAAGAAAATGGAATTGGACACCAATCCTCTTATACCATCATTTATGCAATTAATTTGAGAGCTCTTTGTCATTTAGTAACATTAGCCTTTATTTTAAATCTCACATTTCTTAGCAGTCATACCCAGGACCTTCAGTCACATTCCCCTTTATTTAAAGCACACATTTCAAATTACTTTCAGACCCAGGCTTTGAACCCATGACCTTCCATTTTGCAGTCAGACACCTTATTTATGGAGCTATTTACTCCTGTATGAGAAGTATGAGAGTATTTTGAAATGTGCACCTTAAATAAATGAGTGTGTGACTGAAGGTGATTAGGGACGTGAGGGGGAGATGGGTCGGCCATGATGCTGGGGATTAAAGATTAGGAAGTTGCAAGTGAGATTGATTAAAACAAAAATTTGACAGGTGCTGCAGAGCAGAGCCCCCTGCCTTGTGGTGCCCTGTGCTATTGCACATGTCGCACCACCATAGTTACGAACCTGATATTACATAATACTTGTGTATGGTTGTTGACCAAATATGCAAATTAATTTGCTTTTTTTTTGTAAACCCTGCAATATTATAGTTTTTTTTATTAATTAGTTTTCCTAATGAAAAACTGTTGTGTAGTCTGCATGCCTGAAGCATTATTCATTATTCTGAAGTATTATTCGTTGCTAGAGAACTGTAAACCTTGCATTCCCAGATACATAATTAGGAGGTTTAAGGCTGTGTAAAAAAAAACTCCAGCATTCTATGGGGGGGGGGGGATTCCTAAAAATAGTTTCATAATGTACATTAATCTTTAATAAACGCAATTCTAGATTTTCTTAGCGCAATGTGTAGATTACATAGTTGAGATCTTACTTTCATGAGACTCCAACTTGTCTGTGGGTTGTTTGTAGTAAATTCAGTTTTTATCTCATGTATATACAGATAATATAGAGTTACATGGTTCTAGATATACCAACTAATTGAATAGGATAACATGATCTTCACAAGATCCACCATCAGAGGGACTGTTGAGACTGGAGTACCATGTCCGGACAGAGAGGTGGGACTATCCCTGGCTCCTACAAAGTGTTGATGAATCTATTACTGTGGTGTGGGATCCAGGGCGGGGCAGCCACTATTGCTTGCTTTTGACTTTTATTAGCACAGTTATCTTCAGCGTCCAATAGTCTTAATATCCACACATCATCATTAAGAACAAAGTGAATAAATTGCATTTGAACATCTAAATTTTAACAGGTACAGCTGTCCCCAATTTGCATAACTGGACTTATCTAGGTGCAGCACCTATCATCAACCCTCTGGGGATTATTAATCAGAGCGCAGCAGGACCTCCTAAGAACCGCAGTTGACTATTTGGCAAAATGCTGAGCCAGCACTGACCAATTTGGTGCCGTATGCAAGATTTTATCTGGTGCCTCCCCCTATTGCTTTACAGAAGGGGTGTTGTCTCACCGAAGAGTGTGGCCTTTTGGTGCCATGCTCCCCTTTCCCCATTGTGTTGTGCTTCCCATCCCACACAGCCTCACCCATCCTTGTGTCTCTCCAGCCTCAGTTCCAGAACATTGTTAAAATAGTGCACACTTAAATAATATCTCAAACAACATGAATAAATTCCAGCAGACTCCGGCCCCAGCCCACACAAAGTGTTTCTCTAGCCAGCACACTTACCGTCTTTGATGTCTTCTGGCTGCCCACCACCATGGATCCTCTACTCTACCTGTCTCAGCAGGGCTGAGTGACATTACACGCTCAGAGCCGCAATCAACAAATAAAAAGTTATTGCATCAGCCACCATCTGTGCAATAAAGCTGCAGCTCAAAATTGCTAATTAGTATATCAATGTCCAGTCTGTTCAGATGCCCCAAGGCTTTTGAGATGCCCCTAAAATGTGCCTATATTGCCCATGCCTAGGATCATCTCTGCCAAAATGGTACAGTTGTTAGCAATGTCATAACTTCTAAAACTCATGGTAGGGTGGTGAAAACACTGAAAGATTCCTGCCTTCTATAGTTACCACTTGGTAATGCTAGTGTCTATTTACACAGACCATGAGATCCAGTAGTACTTCGCAACATTGGCCTGTGTATAAGGTAGCATATAAATGCAACAATTAGGAAGAAAGCACTATTTAAACTGCAAACGATAAATACTTTAGCTAAAAACGTGATTTATAACATATGTTTCTGAAAATGTAATTTTTTTCATATAAGAATAATAAATCATTTCCCATTTTTAGCAGAAACTGTGTTATTATGTTTTTATATATATATATATATATATATATATATCCACAAAGAAGGAGTGGCACTCGTGGGACTTCAGTCAAACAACAAAGGACACAGCGGTCACTAGTTGGGTCTAATCGACGTTTCGATAATTTAATATCGTCTTCAGGAAGACGATATTAAATTATCGAAACGTCGATTAGACCCAACTAGTGACCGCTGTGTCCTTTGTTGTTTGACTGAAGTCCCACGAGTGCCACTCCTTCTTTGTGGATATACATGGTCCTTGGATCACTTGAGGAGGCACCGGGGCAATTGTGTTTGTGTTTGAGAGTGCCGGTCCCCACATCGTACTATATATATATATATATATAATGTCCACAGGCAGCCGGCACTCACTTAATTAGATGCTAAGGACTCAGGTGCTCCATCCAAAAGATAATGTACAAGTCCCAAAGAAATAGACGGCACTCAGAGACTTTGAAGAAATGAATATACAAAGCTGTATTCAAAATCATGAATTTTGAATACAGCTTTGTATATTCATTTCTTCAAAGTCTCTGAGTGCCGTCTATTTCTTTGGGACTTTTATATATATATATATATATATATATATATATATATAAATATATATAAACATATATATATGTTTTAAAGAGTACAGTATCTGCGGTACCTCGCTTGGATGTCAGCATTGTTTTTCATTTTAATGGATGTAAAGCTGTTTTATGGCAGTCTGCACTTCTATTACATGGCACTGATCCATTCCTAATTACCTTTCTAATTTCAAATACTTGCAGATGAGTGTGGGACGAGCCTGGTTAACCAAAATGTTACTGTAAACTTAACGCTACCTATAAATCAGCAGAAATTCCCGTCAGTTGTAATGTGGCGCCTCTTTACCATTTAGAGGTTCATACTGGGAGGTAATGTCATGAAACTATTTCAAGGAGTAATAATGTAAATTGACAAGTTATGATTGTGTTCCCTGTATGTATCCAATGACTAGCCTCCACTGTTTATTAAACTCCCTTATCTCTCTTGGTTAGTTTTTTCGTCATTTCCCTGATATGCTCTCTTTTCAGATCATCTTGACCTTGTTGAGGAAGCTGTACAGTATGTCTAAACTCAGTATAACACACATCTGGAAGTACTGTCCCTTTTTTAAAAATATATATATATTAAAAATGGAATTTGCATGAGTCATTTGCCATTTTGGAAAAGAGGGTTACCTATTTATTTACCTGCTAGAAATTTTAGAAAAATTAGACAAACAAATTAGGTCTACAATATGAAAAAAACAAACATGTTCTGGTACATCTAAACTACTCCCAATAAACACAAGTCCACACCCATGGTAAAAGGGTGCTCCTAAATATGAATAGACCTATAATATACAAAAATATAAAATAGCAACATATCACGTTGCCAGAACAAAGGGCCCTTACCAAATAGACACCTTAGAAAAAAAATATTACTCTAAAAATAGTTAGTTCATATATTACAAATATTTTTAAAATCACACCTATGCCTGTTTTGGATAAATAGTACTGTCCAACAAGTACTATGCTGGGAAGGCAGGAATGCAAAGGTCTACAGGGAGTTTGTTGGAAACAAGATAAATTACCAATACAGTACATCATTAAAATTGGCTAAGAATGGAAGCAAAACTCAGTGGGACATGAGAGGTTTGATGGAGACATTAAAGTGTTGGTTTGTTTGGCATGTCAACGTGTGCCCATTGCCTTGTGCCTAGGTACGAAGACGATCTAACGCTTTCATTTCTAAGCATAATTTGTAGATTTCTCAATTACTGATCTTCTGTTTAACTTGAATTTCTTACTAGAGCTTACCATGTGTTCACATTTAGGCAGTGGGTGTTATTTATGACTAGTGTAACATTACCCCCTATGCCTATACACCCAGAGTTTGAACGTAATCTACAAATGAGGTTTGGTGCTTAGGAATATTTGTGGCTTTGTACAGTATATTCTGTAGGTTGTTTGTACAAGTGCTCCTAAAATACTTTTAGTTTATTAAAAGCCTCAGTACTAATGCATTTAGTAAATGAACTTGACATGTTAAATTGGAAATAAGCTTTTACAAATATTTTTCCGTTGCTCTCCTATGCTCAGGGCCAGTGCTAGGGTGTTAGACACCCCCCTGCAAACAATATATTTGCGGCCTTCCTCCCAATATGTAAAAAAAGAGACAAAGTGTGCACCTCCAAAAAGGGGTGTGGTCTCACAGGAAGGGGCAGAGTCGGCCCTAGGCATAGACAAACTAGGCAAATGCCTAGAGCATTTGGAATGCATAGGGGCACATGCAGCTTATGCTGATTAAAATGATATGCAGCATGTCTATATTCTGTGTGTGACTGCGGCTGTATCTACATGCAAAATGCTACGTTATATGTATGTTATGTATTCCTGATAATCACTGTAAACAGTGGAACACAGAGGCATGTCGCATATCATTTTAGTTAGCAATACTGTTTGGTCTAATGTGAATAAAGAGCAATATGGTGTGGTGTAATGTGAATAAGGAGCAATTCAGTGTGATGCAATGTGAATAAGGGGCACTACTGTGAGGAGTAACATATATAAGGTGAAGTTGTACTACTGTGTGATGGGGTGGTCTTCAGTTTGCTGGCTGTCGGGATCCCGGCGCACAGTATACCGGCGCTGGAATCCCGACACCCGGCATACCGACACCTTTTCTCACTCCTGGAGGGAGAATAGATAGCATGGCGCGTGTAGCGCACCACCGTGCCCTCAGTGTGGCGAGCGCAGCGAGCCTGCAAGGATCTCATTTGCGCTCGCCCAGCTGTTGGTATGCCGGTGGTCGGGATTCCTGCGCCGGTATGCTGACAGCCGGGAGCCCCGGCAACCAACATACCATACTACACTCTGTGTGATGTAACGTCAATAAGAAACACTATCGCATGATAAAATGTGAATAAAGTTGCACTACTGTGTGGACTCATTTGAATTTGGGGTACTATTGTGTGGCCATGCTCCTTCCCAGCAAGAACACGCCCCTTTTTAGGCTGTGCGCCAAATGTGCGCACTGTTCCTATTTAAAATATAGGGGGTAGGAGCACCAAAAGGAGGACTGCTATGGGTGAGGGGTCATGGTGCTGGGAAAGGGGTGCAGGGTCAGAGGTGGAACTAGTGGCGGTTCTAGGGGGCACCAGCCAAAATCTTGCCTAGGGCATAATATTGACTAGTGCCGGCTCTGGGAAGGGGTGTGGCATTTACGCCACACAGTAGCACAATCTTATTCACATTATACCTCTCATACTGTAGTGCCCCTGATTCATTTTACACCACATAGTAATGTAACCCTAATTAGAGGTTAAACATATATATGTGAACAGAAATAGGTAAAAGTGAGATAACTTTATACGTATAATTTATATATTTACACTTTATATTGTTCTCTATGTTGTGATACAAGGTCGATAATGTAAAAAGGAAAAATAATTCATGTATGTACCCCAGTCATATGTATTTATATTGATATGTATTTATACACATGCTAAAATAAGAATTTACTTACCGATAATTCTATTTCTCGTAGTCCGTAGTGGATGCTGGGGACTCCGTCAGGACCATGGGGAATAGCGGGCTCCGCAGGAGACAGGGCACATCTAAAAAGCTTTTTAGGTCACATGGTGTGTACTGGCTCCTCCCCCCATGACCCTCCTCCAAGCCTCAGTTAGGTACTGTGCCCGGACGAGCGTACACAATAAGGAAGGATCTTGAATCCCGGGTAAGACTCATACCAGCCACACCAATCACACCGTACAACTTGTGATCTGAACCCAGTTAACAGTATGATAACAAAACGAAGTAGCCTCCGAAAAGATGGCTCACAACAATAGTAATAACCCGATTTTTGTAACAATAACTATGTACAAGCATTGCAGACAATCCGCACTTGGGATGGGCGCCCAGCATCCACTACGGACTACGAGAAATAGAATTATCGGTAAGTAAATTCTTATTTTCTCTAACGTCCTAGTGGATGCTGGGGACTCCGTCAGGACCATGGGGATTATACCAAAGCTCCCAAACGGGCGGGAGAGTGCGGATGACTCTGCAGCACCGAATGAGAGAACTCCAGGTCCTCCTTAGCCAGAGTATCAAAATTTGTAAAATTTTACAAACGTGTTCTCCCCTGACCACGTAGCTGCTCGGCAAAGTTGTAATGCCGAGACTCCTCGGGCAGCCGCCCAGGATGAGCCCACCTTCCTTGTGGAATGGGCATCTACATATTTCGTCTGTGGCAGGCCTGCCACAGAATGTGCAAGCTGAATTGTACTACAAATCCAGCGTGCAATAGACTGCTTAGAAGCATGAGCACCCAGCTTGTTGGGTGTATACAGTATAAACAGCAAGTCAGACTTTCTGACTCCAGCCGTCCTAACTATATATATATATATATATATTTTTAGGGCCCTGACCACGTCTAGTAACTTGGAGTCCTCCAAGTCCCTAGTAGCCGCAGGCACCACAAGAGGTTGTTTCAGGTGAAAACGCTGACACCCCTTTATGAAGAAACTGGAGACGAGTCCCAGTTCTGTCCTGTTCAAATGGAAAATTTTAATATGGGCTTTTGTAAGACAAAGCCGCCCATTCTGACAATCGCCTGGCCGAGGCCAGGGCTAACAACATGGTCACTTCCCATGTGAGATATTTGTCAACAGCATGGTCACTTTCCATGTGAGATATTTCAAATCCACAGATTTGAGCGGTTCAAACCAATATGATTTTAAGAAATCCCAACACTATGTTGAGATCTCACGGTGCCCCTAGGGGCACAAAAAAACTGTATATGCAATACATCCTTTACAATCTGGACTTCAGGAACTGAAGTCAATTCTTTCTGTAAGAAAATCTACAGGGCCGAAATTTAAATGTTAATGAACCCCAATTTGAGGTCCAAAACACTCCTGTTTTCAGGAAGTGTAGAAATCGACCTAGTTGAATTTCCGTCGTGGAGCCTTCCTGGCCTCACCCACGCAACATATTTTCACCACATGTGGTGATGACGTTGTGCGGTCACCTCCTTCCTGGCTGTGACCAAGGTAGGTATGACCTCTTATGGAATGCCTTTTCCCCTCAGGATCCGGCATTCAACCGCCATGCCGTCAAACGCAGCCGCGGTAAGTCTTGGAATAGACATGGTACTTGCTGAATCAAGTCCCTTCTTAGCTCCCCAGGCCCTTAGTCCTCTGTGAGCATTTCTTGAAGTTCCGGGTACCAAGTCCCTCTTGGCCAATCCGGAGCCACTAGTATAGTTCATACTCCTCTATGTCTTATAATTCTCAATACCCTGGTTATGAGAAACAGAGGAGGGAACACATACACAGACTGGTACACCCACGGTGTTACCAGAACATCCACAGCTATCGCCTGAAGGTCTCATGACCTGGCGGAATACCTGTCCCGTTTTTTGTTCGGGCGGGACGCCATCATGTCCACCTTTGGTCTTTGCCAACGGTCCACAATCATGTTGAAAAACTTCCCTATGAAGTTTCCACTCTCCCGGGTGGAGGTCATGCCTGCTGAGGAAGTCTGCTTCCCAGTCGTCCACTCCCGGAAAGAACACTGCTGACAGTGCTATCACATGATTTTCCGCCTAGCGAAAAATCCTTGCAGTTTTCACTGCCCTCCTGCTTCTTGTGCCGCCCTTCTGTTTACGTGGGCGACTGCCGTGATGTTATCCCACTGGATCAATACCGGCTGACCTTGAAGCAGAGGTCTAGCTAAGTTTAGAGCATTATAAATTTGCTCTAAGCTTATTTATGCGGAGAGAATTCTCCAGACTTAATCACACTTCCCTGGAAATTTTTTCCCTGTGTGACTGTTCCCCAGCCTCTCAGGCTGGCCTCCGTGGTCACCGGCATCCAATCCTGAATGCCGAATCTGCGGCCCTCTAGAAGATGAGCACTCTGTAATCACCACAGGAGAGACACCCTTTTCCTTGGATATAGGGTTATCCGCTGATGCATCTGAGGATGCGATCCGGACCATTTGTCCAGCAGATCCCACTGAAGAGTTCTTGCGGGAAATCTGCCGAATGGAATTGCTTCGTAATAAGCCACCATTTTTACCAGGACTCTTGTGCAATGATGCACTGACACTTTTCCTGGTTTTAGGAGGATCCCGATTAGCTCGGATAACTCCCTGGTTTTCTCCACTGGGAGAAACACGTTTTTCTGGACTGTGTCCAGAATCTTCCCTAGGAACAGTAGACGTGTCGTCGGAAAAAGCTGCGATTTTGGAATATTTAGAATCCACTCGTGCTGTCGTAGAACTACTTAAGATAGTGCTACTCCGACCTCCAACTGTTCTCTGGACCTTGCCCTTATCAGGAAAGCGTCCATGTTTCTTTTAAGAAAAATCCTCATTCCGGCCATTACCTTGGTAAAGACCCGGGGCGCCGTGGACAATCCAAACGGCAGCGTCTGAACTGATAGTGACAGTTCTGTACCAGGAACCTGAAGTACCCTTGGTGAGAAGGGCAAATTTGGACCTGTAGGTAAACGTCCCTGATATCCAGTGACATCATATCGTCCCCTTCTTCCTGGTTCGCTATCACTGCTCCGAGTGACTCCATCTTGATTTGAACGCTTGTATGTAAGTGTTCAAATATTTCAGATCTCACCGAGCCGGTTGGCTTCAGTACCACAATATAGTGTGGAATACTACCCCCTTCCTTGTTGTAAGAAGGGTACTTTGATTATCACCTGCTGGGAATACAGCCTGTGAATTGTGTGAGGGGGAGACGTCTCGAATTTCCAATGTACACCTGGGATATTACATGTAGGATCCCGGAGTTCCCTTGCGAGTGTTGCTGAAACTCTTGAGATGACCCCCTACCGCACCTGAGTCCGCTTGTACGGCCCCAGCGTTATGCTGCGGACTTGGCAGAAGCCGTGAGGAGCTTCTGTTCCTGGGAATGAGCTGCTTGCTGCAGTCTTCTTCCCTTTCCTCTCCCCCTGGGCAGATATGACTGGCCTTCGCCCGCCTGCCCGTATGGGGACGAAAGGACTGAGACTGAAAAGACTGTGTCCTTTTCTGCCAATATGTGACTCGGGGTAACAAAAGGTGGATTTTTCAGCTGTTGCCATGGCCACCAGGTCCAATGGACCGCCCCTTTATACGGCAATACTTCCATATGCCGTCTGGAATCTGCCTCACCTGACCACTGTCGTGTCTTCGTCTGGCAGATATGTACATCACATTTACTCTTGATGCCAGAATGCAAATATGCCTCTGCGCATCACACATATATAGAAATGCATCCTTAAAATGCTCTATAGACAATAAAATCCTGTCCCTGTCAAGGGTATCAAAATTTTCAGTCAGGAAATCCGACCAAGCCCCCTCAGCGCTGCACATCCAGGCTGAGGCGATTGCTGGTCGTAGTATAACACCAGTATGTGTGTATATACTGTTATGATATTTTCCAGCTTCCTATCAGCTGGCTCCTTGAGGGCGGCCGTATCTGGAAACGGTAACGCCATGTTTTTTATAAGCGTGTGAGCGCCTTGTCCACCCTAAGGTGTGTTTTCCAACTCGCCCTTACTACTGGCGGGAAAAAAGGGTATACCGCCCATAACTTTCTGTCGGAGGAACCCCACGTATCATCACACACTTCATTTAATTTATCTGATTTAGGCAAAACTACAAGTAGTTTTTTCCCACCCTACAAAATACCCTTATTTGTGGTACTTGTGGTATCAGAAATACGTAACACCTCCTTCATTGCCCTTAACATGTAACTTGTGGCCCTAAAGGAAAAATACGTTTGTTTCTTCACCGTCGACACTGGGGTCAGTGTCCGTGTCAGTGTCTGTCGACCGACTGAGGTAAATGGGCGTTTTTACAAGCCCCTGACGGTGTCTGAGACGCCTGGACCGATACTAATTTGTCCGCCGGCTGTCTCATGTCGTCAACCGGCTTGCAGCGTGTTGACATTATCACGTAATTCCATAAGTAAGCCATCCATTCTGGTGTCGACTCCCTAGAGAGTGACATCACCATTACAGGCAATTTTCT
Organism: Pseudophryne corroboree; assembly: GCF_028390025.1. Taxonomy (NCBI): domain Eukaryota; kingdom Metazoa; phylum Chordata; class Amphibia; order Anura; family Myobatrachidae; genus Pseudophryne; species Pseudophryne corroboree. The sequence goes on along the minus strand of NC_086448.1, from coordinate 464,272,709 downwards.
CCGTCTCCTCACCAACATTTTCCTCATACATGTCGACACACACGTACCGACCTACAGCACACACATACAGGGAATGCTCTGATAGAGGACAGGACCCACTAGCCCTTTGGGGAGACAGAGGGAGAGTTTGCCAGCACACACCAAAAGCGCCATAATGTATATAACAACCCTAGAAGGTGTTGTTTCTATATATGGGCTCTTAATATATAATTATATCGCCAATTTATGCCCCCCTTCTCTTTAACCCTGTTTCTGTAGTGCAGGGGAGAGTGGGAGCCTTCCTCACCAGCGGAGCTGGTCAGGAAAATGGCGCTGAGTGCTGAGGAGAATAAGCTCCGCCCCTTTCACGGCGGGCTTTTCTCCCGGTTATTAGGAAAACTGGCCTGGGTTAAATACATACATATAGCCTTAATGGCTATATGTGATGTATTTATTTGCCAAATAGGTATTTATATTGCTGCCCAGGGCGCCCCCAGCAGCGCCCTGCACCCTCCGTGACCGTGTCAGTGAGCCGTGTAGCAACAATGGCGCACAGCTGCAGTGCTGTGCGCTACCTCTCTGAAGACTGTGAAGTCTTCTGCCGCCTGTTTCCGGACCTCCGTTCCGCCGTCTTTCTTCAGCGTCTGTAAGGGGGATCGGCGGCGCGGCTCCGGGACGAACCCCAGGCTGACCTGTGTTCCGACTCCCTCTGGAGCTCAGTGTCCAGTAGCCTAAAACTTCAATCCTCCTGCACGCAGGTGAGTTGCAAGTCTCTCCCCTAAGTCCCTCGTTGCAGTGATCCTGTCGCCAGCAGGAATCACTGATTAGAAACCTAAAAAAAACTTTACTAAACAGCTCCTTAAGAGAGCCATCCAGTTTGCACCCTTCTCGGACGGGCACAAAAACCTAACTGAGGCTTGGAGGAGGGTCATGGGGGGAGGAGCCAGTACACACCATGTGACCTAAAAAGCTTTTTAGATGTGCCCTGTCTCCTGCGGAGCCCGCTATTCCCCATGGTCCTGACGGAGTCCCCAGCATCCACTAGGACGTTAGAGAAAATGTATTATATACTGTATGTAAACCTATTAATGTACACATTGGTTGCCAGTGACTGACAGAACATTCTATCAACTCCTTGTGCTCCTAGCTGTCAATCATCCAATGGGATGATTGCCAGTGGGTGGGGCATCACCTCAGGAGGGTCATGTGACCTCTTGGAGAGGGCGATATAAGAGCTGCCAGTCGCAGCTGAGAGCAGTCTCCTGATCCCTCCCTCCAGGGCTCACACTTCCCTCTGTGTGCCAAGCAGTGGATCTGTAACATCTTGCTGTAAACTGGCTGCTGGGCACAGGGGTAGGGGGAGTGACATCGGAGAGGGAGCTGGGGACACAGCTGGAGCTGTGATGTCCCCATTATAGGGTGGGACTCATTGGCTGCTATGCCTGCTCACTGGCCGCCCCAATGGAGATCACAGCAGCTGGGAAACTTTGACATCTGGTGATGGCAGTGGCAGAAGTGGGCGGAGCCAGTGCCACAAGTGGACAGATTCATAGCCGGCAGCCAGCTTGCCTAGTGTGCAGCCTGCAGTCATGGCCAGCTACTGTGACATGTGCAGCAGTGTCCCGGTATCAGAGTCAGCAGTGGTTTAGCAGAGGCAGAGCTCAGGGCTGTTGGTGCAGGACTATGGAGGTGAGAGAAATACTCCCTGCACACACACACAGCCTGGGGGTGGAGCTGGAGAGTTGGCCAGCCGCAGCAAGCTCAAGGTGTAGAAGCAGCAGTAAGCAGAGCAGCAGATTGATTGGCAGCTAAGGGGCGGATCCAGGAGGTAGTGTTCCCAGTGACAGGTATTCAGGAGGCTGCAGCAGAAATAGAGCTTCCCAGCTCCAGCCAGCAGAGCAGGGAGTCGGGGGAGTAATATTGGTGAATGGCACCCCTCACTATATTGTAACAGCTGTAACAGCTGCCCGGCTTATTATTATCATACCAGCGCCGCTCACAGCAAGGAGGCTCAGTCGTGGGTGAGAAATGAGGAAGCATTTAATATACAGTAATGGGCCTTCAGTCACGTTACATGGGTTAGGAGTCCCACGTTGTAGCCAAGTGTGGTATATAATTAACTGTGTCTACATTAAGCAGCAGCTTAACATAACAGAGGCGCTCTAGGAAACGCCTCCGATAGGGAGAGACATTAAACACTATATCCAGAGGAGTGGAGCTATAGTTACTGTGACTTCATTTCTGCTGAGAGACTGTGGAATGACTCGTATTGTATCCTGTTCGTTTTTTGGGATCCATTTATCCACTGGATGTGACTTCCCGTTTTTGTGTGGTCTAACATTGTTTTATTGAATACAGTCTATCATTTGGGATCCACTTATCCATTGGATGTGAATTCCCATTTTTATGTGATTGTGCTATCAACCAATTTTCCAATTTGGATTTAATGCCATGAATGATCTATGAAAGAATTCCAGCACTTCAAATACAATATTGTATGATATTTCTTAATTTCTTACCCTTGAAGAAGTCCATTGCAGGACGAAACGTGCAGGGTTTCTGGTGCTGTGGTCATACACTTAGTGGGAGGAACCTACCAATAAAGCTCAGACCCATAGGGGTTTTGGCAGCAATATACCATAACCTCAACGACATAGTGATTGTGGATATGTCTTCGCCTTTTTTATGCTGTAAGCAATTTTTTTAAATTATGTATAGTCTTTTATGTAAAGTAAAAGATTTGCCAATGAATTGCTGATTAGCCATTGGGCCTTTTTCTTGTCGGGTGATTTTTGGTAAGAGGGTATTTTTAGGAATATCCCGGACATACCAGTCCCTACAATTGTATACCCTGGGGGCTCCAAGAGCAAAGAAGTCACAGAAACAGTAAATATGACCCACTGTCTCCAATATAAGAATTTATGGTTCTTATATATAAACATTTAGTTTGTGTAGCGCTCCCTGGATTTTGTATCCATTATGCCTGTGTGTGTGTGTGTATATATATATATATATATATATATATATATATATATATATATACATACATACACATACTATGGCAGGGACAGCGTAATTCCACATGAAGTTAATGTGGAATGTCTATATATCCCAGGTTTAGCAGAGCAAAAGCAGCAGGATTGAAGGGTCCAGTCCAGGTGTTACCTCAATCAGTTGTCAGCTAGGAGCTTGGCTAATTCATTAAACTGCACCTGTGATCAGCCTTTAAGTATATGTTCAAGGCACAGAGGGCCTAATTCACATCTGTTGGCTCACTAGCGTTTTTTGCCGAGCAGCGATCAGGTAACTACTGCGCATGTGTATGCACCGCAATTCGCAGGCGCACCATATGGTTACAAAGCGGATAGTTGTTGTGCACTGGTTCTAGCGAAGAATCCATTTGCACAGCCGTTCGCAAGGAGATTGACAGGAAGAGGGCATTTGTGGGTGGCAACTGGCCGTTTTCTGGGAGTGGTTGGAAAAACGCAGGCGTGTCAAAGCGTTTGCAGGGCGGGTGTCTGACTTCAATTCCGGGGTCGAATAGGCTGAAGTGATCGCAGCGGCTGAGTAAGGTCAGAGCTACTCAGAAACTGCACAAGCTGTTTTTGTACAGGGCGGCTGCACACGCGTTCGCACACTTGCAAAGCTAAAATTCACTCCCCTATAGGCGGCGTCTATCTGTTCACAGCACTGCAAAAAATAGCTAGCGAGCGAACAGATCTGAATTAGGCCCAGAGACTTTGCTTCTGATGGTGACTAGCATCCAAAAGGGGGTGGGATTGTCAGGGCCACTGAACTATTCTGTGATATGAACCTGTGCAGCTATGCTGCTATGATTCTGTACTACTATGAGCTGATGTGAACCTGTACTGCTGTAACATACTGTATGCTGTTTGGAGAAGTACCTAACAACCTGAACTGCAAGCCTGGTGTATGAAGCTGTAACCTGCCTGTGCTGGTAATAAAGAGCATTGGACTTTTCATCCTGTATATGTGACTTCTTATCACACTGCATATATTATTACACACACACACACACACACACACACACACACACACACACACACACACACACACACACACAGATATACACTGACAGCATAATATGTGCTGAATGAGAGTCTTTTAGTTTGCAGAGCGAAAGCCATTTTGAGAGAAGGATTAATATAAGAGCTGATTTATACTCCTTGTACAGCGAGCTTTTGGCCTGGGTTATTGCCGGTTTAATCCAGGTTGCGGCTCGGTGTAAAAGGGTTTACCCAGGTCCATTGACCTGGGAATCCAACCCGGCTAGCTGGGATGGTTGGTCCCAGGAAGGACCCAGGTCGTGGTGCAGTGTAAGTAGGTAAACTGGGTCGATGCAACCCGGCACCCCCAGGCGCCATATTGCCGGGTCGGGCCGAGTCGCATACCTCCCAATATGACCCTCTCCAGGAGGGACAGAATGCTCTGCTCCTGGATTTTTCTCTTAATTTGTGATTGCCAGCTGCTGTTTTGAACAGGTTGAGATGTTTCAGCACAGGTGATGGCAATTATACATTATGAGGGAAGTCCAGGAGCAGAGTATTCTGTCACTCCTGGAGAGGGTCATGTTGGGAGTTGCACCCAGGAAGTAGCCATGTACAAATCCCGGGAGCCACTCTGCATTTAGGTATAAAAGCAGTATAGAAATGCACTTGTTACTGAGATACAAATACTATTAAATAATGAAGATAACTGTGCTGCTAAAGTGGAACTGTATTCATTGTGCTAATTCTTTGGAAAGTTAAAGCTATTGTTCTCTAGAATCAAGAAAGAGCAGTACTAAATGATAACTCTATTATGTTTGCCTATTGTGGATGCACGTACATGCATGAAGTAGGACAGTTACTACCTAGCAAGAGGGGTTCAGTATGTAATACCAGCGTCAGTATTATGACAACAGCAATCCCGACAGGGGTGAGTTAAGGGTGTTCCTACCTGTCCCCTAACTCTAACCCTAACCTCCCTTCTAAATTCCTAACCCTAATCTCCTTGCGGTGGTGACTAAACTGAAGTCCCTCTCCCCACTGCATAAATCTAACCCTCCCTTCCCTGCAACCTAACCCTTCCCAGGGGTTCCTAACCCAACCCCCCTCCTCTCTGCAACCTAAACCTCACCACCCCCCACAGCCGAACCCTAACATTCCTGGGTGGCTCCTAAACCCAAAAATGCCCCCCCCCCCCCCCCATTCCTAAACCTAACCACACAGTCTACTTACTTTGGTCGGGATGCCGGCTGTCGGGATTCTGGCTTCGGTCTCCTGACCTTTTCGGAGTTCCAGCGTCAGCATTCTGATGGATGTCGGGATTCCAGTATCGGACTTTCGACTGCTGGGATCTCGATATCTGGCATATTGACAGCATCCCAGCAAGAGAGTATCCTAACAACAACTCTGTGTTCACTTTAAGCAAATGACTGATCAGTCTGGGGTTTTGCTAGTTTGCTGAGTAGTAATCTGTTTTGCTATTCTTTGTTTTTGAGAAGGATACTGTGTGCTTAGAATTTAGTGTATTGAAGTAATTGAAAAACTAATTTCTATAGTCATAGCTAAACAGGTACTGCAGGAATTAGGAATAAAATAAGTCCGTTTAACTTCTAAAGAGAATGAGACTTAGAGACACAGGAGGGGGAGTGATGAGATTGAGAAACACATGGTGGGGAATGAGACAGAGACACTGGTGGGATGAGACTGAGAGACACTGAAGTCTAATAGACATGGAGGATGAGGCTGAGAGACACATGGGCACGAGTCTGAGAGACACAGGGTAATGAGGCTGAGATACACGGGGGGGATGAGGCTGAGAGACACAATGGTGGTAAGGCTGTGAGACACAATGGGGGATGAGGCTGAGAGACATGATGAGATGAGGCTGAGAAACACAAGATGGGTAACAAGGCTGAAAGACAAAGGGTGGATGAGAGACACGGGGGATAAGGGTAAGATGCACAGTTGTGATGGGGTTGAGAGGCACTCAGGGGAATGGGGCTTAGAGACACATGGGGGGATGAGGCTGAGAGACACAATGGTGGTAAGGCTGTGAGACACAATGGGGGATGAGGCTGAGAGACATGATGAGATGAGGCTGAGAAACACAAGATGGGTAACAAGGCTGAAAGACAAAGGGTGGATGAGAGACACGGGGGATAAGGGTAAGATGCACAGTTGTGATGGGGTTGAGAGGCACTCAGGGGAATGGGGCTTAGAGACACATGGGGGGATGAGGCTGAGAAATACAAAGTGGGCATTGAGACTGAAAGATAAAGGGGGGATGAGGCTGAGAGACACAGGACGGGATGAAGCTGGAGAGGCATAATGGGGATAAGACTAGAGACACAGGGATCATACCTGAGTGACACAAGCAAGGATGAGACCATACTTACCTACATTGAAAATCTTCTCTCCAGGAGATGCTTGGAGAGGAGAAGCAGGTGGGCAGCGACAGGGCATGGTTATGCTAATCGCGTTATTATGCCGCCTCCACTCACAGATAAATTTGCCTGATTGGCACATATTTGCATAGGGGGGTGCCGAATGACACAATTGTCACAGAAATGAGACATTAGGCCCTGCCCCTTCTCAGATTACTGTATTATTCTCTGCATACTGCCCATTTCTCTTTGTAGTAGGCAGAATTCGGGAGGGGTGCCCACTCTTCTGGGGGTGCTGGGGACTACCCCGAAAGAGTGGGGAAGTGCAGAATCCAGGGGAGTAGGAGAGTATGGATGATACTGACAGACACAGTGGAGATGAGCCAATTCCCAACTGGCCTGTTTTTACTGGGGAGGGATGGGGGACTCAAAAACATGAGTGTCCTGGGCCCCAAGATTGCTGTTGCCAGGACTGACTAAACAAAACCTCTGCTGTTGTTATGGAATACATGTGTGAACCTTAAATCATACGAGGCAGATGTACTAAGCCCTGGAGAGTGATAAAGTGGAGAGAGAGAAATTACCAACCAATCAGCTCCTAACAGCCTGTAACAAGGCAGTTAGAAGCTGATTGGCTGGTGCTTTATCTCTCTCCACGTTATCACTCTCCAAGGCTTAGTACAGATGTATCCACCATTATCTTGAGTAGTTTTCTGTGCCTAGTCACAACATGACTTAAACCCTTCAGCTATTGTTCTCAACTGCAATACAATACAGAGAACAATACAGCAGGGGATTAAGTCATTACAGCAGGGGATTAAGTCTGACTGGCCAGTCACAGTTAATCCTATTAACCGTCAAGATAAATGTGGATACATCTGTACATCACCCCCTATAAGGATTTACAGTATTATTAAGGAGCGATTCATATTAGGCATCAAGCGTTCCACTATGTTGGACAGCACTGAACTAGATGCACCCAAATTGATACTTTTAAGATACAGTTTTTGTTTTGTGTAATGTGAAAAGATCCTCTTTAAGGATTCCCTTGGAATGTATTGTCCTGGTGTTTACAACTGTCATCGTATAAATTATTGACAAGGTCACAGCTGAGACCATGCTGATCTAATCAAATGGGCTGGGGATTATTATTAGTATTTTAATGTAATCTCAGCAACTCGGTTTCACATTAAAAATGACTTTTTCTTTTATAAGAATGCTTGCCAGAAAACCTTTTTGGCTCCAATTATTTTGTTTACAAATCTCGTCTGCCAAGGCATTATTTTCTCCTTTGCTATGACTAAAGAGCGAGGTTATTTAAAAACGTAAGTGAAATGAGAGCACATGTGCGTTGCCAAAAATGTCAGTATAAAAAGAAAGCTTGGGTAATTTGCAGACTAGACATAAATCTATTTATTTTTTCCCCCTTTTAGAACCCAGGATACATTTTGTGCAGGTATTACTGTGTTTTCTGCCTATGTAAGCACTATTTTGAAAATATTGCAGGTGCAAGCAATTTTCAATCAGTCTGGATAAATCTTCAAGTTGTAGCATTTCCTAATGAGCACCTGTCAAGTGAAATGGTTTGACCCTTTCATTCTTCATTCCATGAGGGCTCTGGAAGACACATTTCAGTTTAGAGATGTGTGAGTTCCCAGAAATTGTAATTAGCCAATTTACCCGAATAGAGACAAAAACATGAATTTTTCTAAATCTTTCTAATTCAATAGTTAATGGAAAAACACAACAGGCGCCTCAGCCCAGAGCTGCCTCGATCAATCTCCTGGTTCCACCCAAGAACCAACTCTACTTATGGTATGTAAATGGTTGGGGATGGCTCTGGCACTACTGTAAGTGAATATGGGCAATTTAATGGCTATAATTCAAACAAGAAAATAAAAAAGAAACGTAAAAATTAAAAAACATCATTTACTTCCTTAATAATGGGATATGGATTCCAAATGATGGTTGTCAAAATATTCTCCCTTTTCATGGTGTTCAATTATTCACTGGGTGAAATGTCCACATATGAAGGGAAGAGATGCCACAATAGCATAAATGTAATATCAAAAACAAATTTATTTGACAATAGCAAATTCACAGAGAATATAAGATATTATAAGGATAAAGTCACATCAGCTGGTAAAGTAAGCAATGCAAACTATACTAAGAAAATCTCTCCAGTTTTGCCACTCAGGGCCGAATCTAATTAGATGGGAAATAGTGGTAATTTACCGCAATTTTCATTTTTATCGCTTTTTTCAGGGATTTTTTGCGAGCTCCCGTGATTCATCTATTCAACTGCAAATTCCCCAAAATGGGCATATCATGAAAATTGTTGCTGGCAGTGAAAAAATGGGAATTTTGCCTGTACCACCCAAAAAAGCTAAGCTAACATCGGATAACAGTATACAAGTTTATTAGTAGTCAAATGCCTGTTATATGCATTTAAAGAAAAAAAAAAACATTTTAAAAAATTATAGAAAGCTATTTTTTCAGCACTATAAGTGCTAAAATTAAATTTAGGATACATAAAAATAGATATAACTATATATTTGGGTAATTTTAGGGTTTTTTAAAAGAAAGTGGAAACAGACCAATTACTCCCACCTGCAGGTCTAAAAACACTTGTCCCACTCATTCATAAAGCACCCCTATATACCTGTCCTATACTTTGTACCCCAATTTCCATAATTTTGCACTTTTTCACCCTAAAAATGATATGTCATCATTGGGCAATTAAAAATAATTAAAAACTTCCAAGTGCCTAATTAGTCATTCCTGACATGTTTTACTTAAAATAGGGATTTTCCTCAAATTTGGTTTTTGTTTTCTTTGACAGTTGAATAGGCGCGTTTTGCTGTAAATTCACGTTTTTTACAGCAAAGCTAACTGAATTCGGCCCTCAATGTTCAAGTAAAAATATCTTACTCCTGAAATAAAATGAATTATGACAAAAAATTGTATTTGAAGGTTAAAATCTTATGTAATCTATTTTATACTGCTCAGAGAGTCATTCTCTAGTCCAGATTAGTGTTGTATTACATTTGTCGTAACACAGCATATTTTACACATTTATTTTTTGTTTTACAAGGGTGTCAGTGTCTGATGTATGTTAGATTAATCTTTTGGCCCATTTCCTGCACATATATATATATATATATATATATAAAGAAAATTCCTATGTCCCCACAGTTTTGCCCCCAGCACCATATTATGCTGCCCCACACATTAATGCCTCAATACCTGCCCATTGTCAGGGATATTGCTTGTTGTCAGGGCCCAGGGTTCTGCTCGTCCTCCCCCTCTGCCGCCGCTGCAGCCTGTTCGGCAGCCTGCTTCAAATAAAACTATTGAAAATGTCCCTCCCAAAATGGCCACCACCTTCAGGGGAGACAGTTATTAAAGATACTAGAGCCTCCTCTAGTATCTTTAATAAATGTCTCCTCTGAGGCGGCGGCCATCTTGTGAGGGATATTTTCAATAGCCTGTGGGCGTCGGGCAAACAACGGTAGTGGCAGGAGGACGGATGATGGCGGCGGGCGGCGGCATGAACGGCCCAGTCCCTCCCCTCTCAGTTAGACCAGGACAGGACAGCTGTGCTCACAGCACCCCCCTGATGGCGACCCTGGCCACAGCCACACACAATATAGCAGCATAAAAATAGGTCCAGGGTCCCGCAAATATTTTTGGATGCAACTTGGACAAATCAAATGCACACTGATGCTCTCTAAATGCAGCTTATCTAATTCCAATGCACTGATGCACTAGAGGGGTCCGGGCTGCATTGTGTGTCACCATCTGAGGGGGTGACACCAAAATAGCAGAGCTGCTCTGCTATGTTGATGTCATCCCTCATATGATGTCAGCATTTCTTGTGCTGGGACTCAGGAGAGAGGCTGGGGGCTGCCCTGCGTAATGAGAATGGGCTTAAATCATCACTCAATCCTGGGAGGCATGCCATGCTCCTGTGTGTGGGTGCTTCTCATGTGATAGACACGCCCCCAAAGTGGTGTGGCCATGCCCCCAGCATGCTGTGGTCACACCCCCTCCAGGGGGGGCCCAGGAAGTTGTTGTACCGGGGGCCCAGAATTTCTCTTGGCAGCCCTGCTCAAGTGGGCATGGCTTTGCGCCATGAGACCACACCCCCTATCGTGAGCAAGCAATACTGCCGTGCAAGGTGTCACCAAAGGTAGTGACATCTCTCCACTGATGTACTCTGAATGCAGCTTGAACAGGCTTAGAGTCACTGACACACTTACAATGCTGATTGAAATATACTAGAATGCACTAATATACTCTGAAGGCAGCTTGAAAATATAGCAGTCACTCTGTGTAATAGTCTTCTATGGCTATAGATGGCTTTAGCAGAATTAGCTTAGTATTTTAAAGATTCTTAAAGATTGTGGTTTAAAACAAAAATAGTCACTACTTGCTCAATTGAAGGCATGCTAGCTCTCTCAGGGGGGTTGGGGCTGGGAGACCGGTGCTCGGGATCCCGGAGGTCAGCATACCGAACCCGGGATCCCAGCAGCAGAATGGGGGGGGGGGGTTGGGCAGGCATAACAAAGCCTCTTGCGGGCTCGGTGGCTTGCTGTGCTTGCCACAGGTTCTATTACCACTCTATGGGTGTCATGGACACCCACGAGTGGAAATAGTCCCTGTGGGTCAGCATTCTGTCTGCCAGCATTTTGATTGCTCAGGATCCCGGTGTTGGTATGGTGACCGCTGGGATCCCAAGCGCATCCACTCAGGGGATTGTGATAAACTTGGATCTGCCCCACTATGACATGAGGAATGTGCTGCCTTGAACTACAGCCCACTGTCCAGTCACCACAGGGTTGGCGTTCCTTGCAGTGCATCTCCCCAGTGCCTGCCTCTCCACAGTCGTGTCCAGCTCAGCCTGACCTCTACTCTGCATTCAGTCTCATTTTCCTCAAGCTCCGGCAGAATGTGTTTGGTGCCAAACAGCCTCCTTTGTTGCCCTTTTGGAAGCGAATTGCCACCAGCATTTTACTCCTCTTTACAATAGCTCTGGCAGTGGTGTTACAGCCAGTCGGAACAGTTAAGTCTCTATAAACAATGGCGTATCTTGGGGAAGCACTACATAGGTACCGCCATTTTGTTTGGGCCCAAGGACCTTTTGTTCTTGTGGTGCCCTGGTCAAAGCAGACCAGGGAGCTACACTAGCATAGTACTGATTTGCAGTAATTCCAAGTCCCTCTTTTACCTTAGATAGTTATTATGTGCTGTCCCATTAGTGTTCTAGGGGCATAATAAAATGGTGCCCTATACCTACCACCTGGAGAAAGTGGGGATAGTTCAGCGAGGTGGCCCCCAGCAGAGACCTACTGTATACGTCACTCTCAAAGGTTATGGAGAGCAAGGCAAACTAGTTTTCCACAACCAAAAGGGGCAATGTTGGGAGTGAATGTGGATGGCGGACAGAAGATTGTCTAAATGTTGGGGTGTTTTGTTCCCTATAATAACGATTTTGAGGTTGACTTATAGTTGCCTTTTCTTCCTGCTCTCATATCTTCTTATTCTGACTTCTTCCTTCCTGCTCTCATTCACTTGTCCCGACCTTCTGTACTCATCTGTAAGGCTGACCCCGGTCATTTCAATCTCTTTGTCTCCTTGCTGGCTCTAAACTGCTATCTGCTTTTACTTTCAGCTTGTATAATCTGTGCCAAAGCATTACGTACTCTGATATCATTTCTATTATTACCTACATTGAATGTAACATTAATGAGCCCTACACACTTACAGATCTCACTGCACGATATGAACGTTCTCGTTCATTAATGAACGAGAACTCGTTCATATCATGCAGTGTGTAGGCACCAACGATTAACGATGTGCGGCCTCGCGCTCGTTCATTGTTGGTGCCGGGTCGCTTATGCATGCAGTCCAATATGGACAGTCTCGTCCATATTAGCATGCACTGCTATGGAGCCGGGTGACGGGGGGAGTGAAGAAACTTCACTCCCCCCGTCACCGACTGCCGGGTCGCCCGTCGGCCATATCCGCCGTCGGGCAGCTCGGTGGCGGATCGCCGAGTTTGTAAGGTCCATAAGGTGAACCAGCTATCTACTAGCAGGATAATATGGGGTTGCATGGTGTCTTCTATACAAATAACATATTATAAAGTACACATATTGTACATCAACTTGTATTAGCAGGTGCACATGTAAGTTTAAAGAACAACTCTGTGCTTTACCCTCCATGTTATCCAAAGCTCTCTGATATTTAGGGCCTAGGCCATCACTAACTCTACAATAAAACGGTACCATAGCTCTTTAGTGAAACCTACAGTAATCAACTAAATGTATTAAATGAAGTTTATAAATAATACATAAAAATAGTGATTGTGCCTACAAGATGGCTGCCTACACTGAAATGCACCTGCGATTCTTTATGAGGCTTTTATAGGATACTCATGTTGCATGCAGCTGCAGGAGACAGGAGTCTGATTTCAGGTGAGCCAGCATCAAGTGGAGTGGAGGTGGAGATATGCCGTAAGCATCAGTGTGCACCCTGTTCTATAAATGTGTGCTTGTTGTGAATGTTATTTTTACACAAATACTCAACTCCTTATTTTTATTATAATTCTCTAGAGTCTTTGCACTGACTTCATACGTTTTGTTTTTAATCAAGTGTAAAAACATTGTAAAATCTGTGAAGCAGGTACAGGACCCATGCTGCTTCTTAGGTGAAAGTTTGTTTTTGTACTGACTTAAAAAAAATTAACCTTTAAATCTGCAATACAAAAACATATAATATTAAAGATACAATTTGATCTTTCAGTTGTTATTTCAAAAGTGATAGAATGTACCTTATGGATTCATTAGAGGCAGAAGAAATGTATGCAATATACAGGGTCGGATGTAATGGAGTGAGAGATGACCGAGCTCCGAGATTTGCTGATTTAAAAAAATGTACGAGTTCGACCGGAACCTCAGAGCTCCGCCCATCTCGCACTCCATTACATCCGACCCACATTATTTGTTTTTTGTTTTTTTATGTTATATACATTAGATTTTGATGGGCTATTTAAAAAGCATTTAATCTGCTAGCTGTAAAGTCTTGTAATTTTAAACAATTAAACAAACATCTGTTTTGTTTTTGTGTCTTTGACGGCTCTAGAAAACTTATCTAAATACAAGTTTGACTGTATGAAGGCTACAGTGCTCTATTATTGGAATAATGCACACGTAGTATTTAATTCTCACATACAGTACTAGTAAGTTTTCTACCCATCATACACCAAGTCTACTCACCTTGTTTGACACAATAGAATCTGGGTTCAATCGGCCCTGGATCCTTGGGTTTTAGAAATAGTCTCCCAAGGGTACAGACTGGAGTTTCAGGAGATACCCCCCCGCCGCTTTTTCAAGTCGGCCTTGCCAGTTTCTCTTCCAGAAAGGGAAGTAGTAAATGCTGCAATACAAAAGCTGTGTCAACAGAGGGTCATTGTACCGGTTCCCCTGTCCCAACCGGGGGAAGGGTTCTATTCGAGCCTCTTTGTCGTGCCGAAGCCGGGCGGCTCGGTCAGACCAATTCTGAACCTAAAATCCCTCAATCCATACTTGAAAACTTTCAAGTTCAAGATGGAATCTCTTCGAGCTGTGATCTCCAGCCTAGAAGGGGGGATTTTATGGCATCAGTCGACATAAAGGATGCCTACTTACACGTCCCGATATATCCTCCTCATCAGGCCTTCCTAAGATTTGCAGTGCAGGATTGTCATTACCAATTTCAGACGTTGCCGTTTGGGCTTTCCACGGCCCCGAGGGTGTTTACCAAGGTAATGGCGGAAATGATGGTACTCCATCGCAAGCAGGGGGTCACAATTATCCCTTACTTGGACGATCTCCTGATAAAGGCGAGATCAAGGAAAAGTTGCTAGGAAATGTGGAACTCTCCCTGTCGGTCCTGCAAAATCACGGTTGGATTCTAAATTTGCCAAAGTCTCAGTTGATCCCCACAACTCGGCTGCCCTTCTTGGGCATGATCCTAGACACGGAACTACAGAGAGTATTTCTTCCGGCGGAGAAAGCTCTGGAAATACAGACCATGGTCAAGGAGCTTCTGAGACCGCCAAGAGTGTCGATTCATTAATGCACTCGTGTGCTAGGAAAGATGGTTGCGGCTTACGAAGCCATTCCGTTTGGCAGGATTCATGCCCGTGTGTTTCAGTGGGATCTGCTGAACAAATGGTCCGGGTCTCACCTGCACATGCACCGGAAAATAAGTCTATCTTCCAGGGCCAGGATTTCTCTCCTGTGGTGGCTGCAAGGTTCTCACCTTCTAATGGGACGCCGATTCGGAATCCAGGACTGGGTTCTGCTGACCACAGATGCAAGTCTCCGAGGCTGGGGTGCAGTCACACAAGAAAGAAATTTCCAGGGGAAATGGTCAAGCCAGGAATCTTGTCTCCACATAAATGTTCTCGAGTTAAGAGCCATTTACAACGGCCTCCTGCAAGCTAAGAACCTTCTTCAGGGTCTCCCTGTCCCGATCCAGTCGGACAACATAACAGCAGTGGCATACGTAAACCGCCAAGGCAGAACAAGGAGCAGGGCGGCAATGGCGGAGGCCACAAGAGTTCTCCGCTGGGCGGAACAGCACGTGAGCGCACTGTCAGCAGTCTTCCTTCCGGGCGTGGACAACTGGGAAGCAGACTTCCTCAGCAGACACGATCTCCATCCAGGAGAGTGGGCTCTTCATCAAGAGGTATTTGCAGAAGTGACAAGGAGTTGGGGAATTACTCAAATAGACATAATGGCGTCTCGCCTCAACAAGAAGCTTCCGAGGTATTGTTCCAGGTCAAGGGACCCCCAAGCCAGTGCAGCGGACGCCCTGGTAACTCCGTGGGTGTTTCAGTCGGTGTATGTGTTCCCTCCTCTTCCTCTCATTCCAAGAGTGTTGAAGATTTTAAGACGAACAAGGGTTCAGGCAATACTCGTTGTTCCAGATTGGCCATGGAGGGCCTGATATCCGGATCTTCAGGAGTTACTAGTAGAAGATCCTTGGCCGCTTCCTCTAAGAGAGGACATGTTGCTGCAGGGGCCATGCGTGTTTCCGGACTTACCGCGCCTGCGTTTGACGGCGTGGAGGTTGAACGCCAAATCCTAGCTCGTTAAGGTATTCCCGGGGAAGTCATCCCCACTCTCCTTAAGGCTAGAAAGGAGGTCACGGCGAAACATTATCACCGTATTTGGAGAAAATATGTGTCGTGGTGTGAAACCGAAACAGCTCCTGCGGAGGAGTTTCATTTGGGTCATTTCCTCCATTTTTTGCAGGCAGGCGTGGATGCAGGCCTCAAATTGGGTTCCATCAAAGTGCAGATTTCGGCTTTATTTATTTTCTTTCAAAAAGAGTTGGCCGTCCTTCCAGAGGTTCAGACTTTCGTGAAGGGAGTGCTGCATATCCATCCTCCGTTTGTGCCACCCGTGGCACCGTGGGATCTTGAAGTGGTGTTACAGTTTCTTATGTCTCACTGGTTTGAACCTTTGCGAAAGGTTGAGTTAAAGTTTCTCACTTGGAAAGTGGTCATGTTTTTGGCCTTGGTGTCTGCCAGACGAGTGTCAGAATTGGCAGCTTTGTCTCACAAGAGCCCATATTTGAATTTTCATTTGGATAGAGCGGAATTGAGGACTCGTCAACAATTTCTGCCGAAGGTGGTTTCTTCGTTTCACATAAATCAACCTATTGTGGTACCTGTGGCTATGGATGCTGTGGCAGTCCCGAAATCTCTTGATGTCGTAAGAGCTTTAAAAATTTATAACGGCTCCTGTTAGGAAAACGGAGGCTCTTTTTGTCCTGTATGCTTCCAACAAGATTGGAAATCCTGCTTCCAAGCAGACTATTGCACGCTGGATTTGTAATACGATTCAGCACGCTCATTCTTCGGCTGGGTTGCCGTTGCCGAAGTCGGTAAAAGCCCATTCTACCAGGAAGGTGGGCTCATCTTGGGCGGCTGCCCGAGGGGTCTCGGCACTTCAACTTTGCCGAGCAGCTACGTGGTCGGGTTCAAACACTTTTGCTAAGTTCTATAAGTTTGATACCCTGGCTGAGGAGGACCTCATGTTTGGTCAATCGGTGCTGCAGAGTCGTCCGCACTCTCCCACCCGGTCTGGAGCTTTGGTATAGACCCCATGGTCCTTTTGGAGTCCCCAGCATCCTCTAGGATTTTAATACCTACCGGTAAATCCTTTTCTCCTAGTCCGTAGAGGATGCTGGGCGCCCATCCCAGTGCGGACTGTTCCTTGCAGTTGTATTGATACTTGTTGTTTTCGGTTACACAAAGGTTGTGTATCAGTTTGATTCAACTTGTTGCTGTTATTGGTTCATACTGTTATCTGGTATTCCTGCTAATCCAGTTGCACGGTGTGTTTGTGGTGTGAGCTGGTATGTCTCTCGCCCTTAGTTTAACAAAAAAATCCTTTCCTCGAAATGTCCGTCTCTCCTGGGCACAGTTCCTATAACTGAGGTCTGGAGGAGGGGCATAGAGGGAGGAGCCAGTTCACACTCAGTCAAAGTCTTTTTAGGGTGCCCATGTCTCCTGCGGATCCCATCTATACCCCATGGTCCTTTTGGAGTCCCCAGCATCCTCTACGAACTAGGAGAAAAGGATTTACCGGTAGGTATTAAAATCCTATTATATATATATATATATATATATATATATATATGTATATATATATATATACAGTATATATAAATTTGTGTTCAAAGAAGTGGCTGCAGTCACACGTGAGATTCAATACATTAAGCACGGTAAAAATGCACACTTGATGTCAATATACTTTAACATAATCAAGTGAAAATATACAATCCAGACTGCCTCCTGGTTACGGCCATCAATATGGAGAGCATTCTTGTGACAACCATACTGCACAGAAAACACTCTACCTACCACCATACATAACTGAACTCTAATGACAGTCATACAATAAAGAGAGCATACAGTATGTGAGATTACTAGACAACAATGAAAGTGTTTTTGAGAGCGCAATACAAAACAGACAGTATTTTTTGAGACTGTCTGTATTTATGTTACACAACAGAATTCGGTAATCCTTGTATAATCATTAATTCCCTTCTCCACGTTATTAATTAATCAATCCCTGTATTATCAGTTAATTGTATTTATATTGTTGCAGCATGCTGTAGCCCAGCTTCCTCTTACTGGCTCTGGCAGCGCTAGTCTGACCAGAGCAGCTGAGGTCCTTCTGTGAGTAGGTGCCAGGCTTCTGCCATTTGGCATCCGCTGTAGTGATGTTCCCCTTCTGTCGGTTTTTCTTCCTGAGCTTCTGCAGACATCCTCTTCGGTGCACAGGTGCCTGCAAAACACAATATCACACTGACGGCTAATTTGAATCTCCTCCCTGTATAAGTATGGCTCTAGGAACTATTCTGTACCCAGCTGTCTAATGTATCTGCCTGCCCCTTCTTGGTTCCTCATGACTATTCCATTCCAAGCAATGAAGTATGTGAACAAAAAATAATAGGTGTTCTCAACTCCAGGCACCCATCTAGCCCCCAATACATTGTCTGGTGCCCCTTTCAAAAGAGTGTCTCTTGCCCCTTCCTATTCTGATGCTCCTGAGTATGAATCGATGAGGTGAGTGGATGATGGTGTATGTAACAATTTTCTGAAATATTCATTTTTTTTAATGAATGAAGGTGTTATGACCTAAGGATTATAGTAACAATGTTATTATATAGTACATGTTGGTAGTCTATTTACTGATGTTTTGTAGATTACAGTGCTGTGGCCAATTCTTACGTTTTAATAATTTAATAATGTAAATATATGTTTCTTCTAAACATAACATAACACCTTCATCCATTTGCCTCTTCACTTATAAAATCAAAATACTCAACATCTACTCTATGGGGTATACCGTATATTGTGGGTTGTTAGAAGAGGATATGTTGCCCATAGCAACCAACCTGCAATGCAACATGATTTACATAGGTGCATACAGTGGCGTAACTAGAAATTTTTCTCCCCCAAGCCAAAAAATTCTTCGGCGCCCCCCCCCCCATAATTGGCACTAGGAAAGGGACAAACATGTGCGCGCCGAAGGCGCGCGGCGCCAAAAAGGGGCGTGGTTTTGTTTAAATGGGCGCGGCTTCGCATAAAGAGGCGTGGCATTGCAGGAATGGACTACCTTATACCCCAGTTTTGCAACCTGCACGCCCAGACGTTAGCCACCACAGGAAAGAAAAATAATCCTGATTCATGCCCCTTCCATTATTTGTCATTTTTCCTCCTTATAGTAATGCCCAGTATACATTATGCCACATACTGCAAAGGCCCTCAGACATTATGCCACACACAATAATGCACATGACACAATATGCACACACCGTAATGCCCCCGACACATTATGCCACACACCGTAATGTCTATGACACATTATGACAGGAATCGCAATGCCCGTTATACATTATGCTACACACTGCAATGCCCCTGATACATTATAGCACATACCACAATGCCCATGATATAGTATACCACACACCGCAATGTCCGTGATACATTATGACACACACCGCAATGTCCGTGATACATTATGACACACACTGCAATGAACCTGAGACATTATACCACATACCACAATGCCCATGATATAGTATACCACACACCGCAATGTCCGTGATACATTATGACACACACCGCAATGCCCGTTATACATTATGCCACACTGCAATGACCCTGAGACATTATGCCACATACCACAATGCCCGTGATATAGTATACAGACACCGTAATGCCTGACACATTATGCCACACACCGCAATGCCCATTATACATTATGCCACACACTGCAATGACCCTGAGACATTATACCACATACCACAATGCCCGTGATCTAGTATACCATACACCGTAATGCCTGTGACACATACCGCAATGCCCGTTATACCCTATGCCACACTGCAATGCCCCTGAGACATTATACCACATACCACAATGCCCGTGATATAGTTTGCCACACACCGTAATGCCTGTGACACATTCTGACACACACCGCAATGTCCGTGATACATTATGCCACACACCGTAATGCCCATTACACATTAAGTCCTACATTAAGGCTTCTAATTACTTTTAAATTACCTGCTCGTTGCCAGGGGTTTCATGCTCTTGGTTCCATGCACGGTGCCAGGGGTTTTCATGCTCAGGGTGTCATGCTCGTTGCCAGGTGTTTCATGCACTCGGTGTCATGCTCGTTGCCAGGGGTTTCATGCACTGGGTGTCAAGCTCATTGCTAGGGGGTAGTGCTTGTTGCTAGGGCTGTGCTCCCAGTGCCACATATGTCCTCAGTGCCAGATATTCCCCCACGGTGCCAGGTACTCACATGCCCCCAGTGCCAAATATAGCCTCTCCCCACAGTGCCACATATGCCCCCAGTGCCAGATATTCCCCCACAATGCCAGGTGCTCACGTGCCCCCAGTGCCAAATATAGCCCCCCATGTGCCAGGTACACATACAGTGCCATATATGCCCCCTCAGTGCCCCCCCAGTGCCATATATGCCCCCTCAGTGCCTCCCCAGTGCCATATATGCCCCCTCAGTGCCATATATGCCCCCTCAGTACCCCCCAGTGCCATATATGCCCCCTCAGTGCCCCCCCAGTGCCATATATGCCCCCTCAGTGCCCCACCAGTGGAGTGCCCCCCAGTACCATCTATGCCCCCTCAGTGCCCCCCAGTGCCATATATGCCCTCAGTGCCCCCCAGTGCCATATATGCCCCCTCAGTGCCATATATGCCCCCTCAGTGCACCCCGCAGTGCCATATATGCCCCCTCAGTGCCATATATGACCCCTCTGTGCCCCCCCAGTGCCATATATGCCCCCTCAGTACCCCCCAGTGCCATATATGCCCCCTCAGTACCCCCCAGTGCCATATATGCCCCCTCAGTGCCCCCCCAGTGCCATATATGCCCCCTCAGTGCCCCACCAGTGGAGTGCCCCCCAGTACCATCTATGCCCCCTCAGTGCCCCCCAGTGCCATATATGCCCTCAGTGCCCCCCAGTGCCATATATGCCCCCTCAGTGCCATATATGCCCCCTCAGTGCACCCCGCAGTGCCATATATGCCCCCTCAGTGCCATATATGACCCCTCTGTGCCCCCCCAGTGCCATATATGCCCCCTCAGTGCCCCCAGTGCCATATATGCCCCCTCAGTGCCATATATGCCCCTCAGTGCCACCCCAGTGCCATATATGCCCCCTCAGTGCCCCCCCCCCCTGTTCCATATATGCCCCCTCAGTGCCATATATGCATACCTCCCGCAGTGTCCCGCGATGGGGGGGGCAGTTGCATAGCAGAGCAGTAGTGAATAGACGCTGTGCGCATGTGCACAGCGTCTATTCAGCGCAGACAGTGGGAGAGAGGGCATGCCAGCAGCTCACAGAGCGCTGGGCATGCCCCCTCAGTGACGAAACGGGGGCGTGACCCGCGATCGCGGGTCCTCCGCGAAGCCACGCCCCCTTTTCATAGGACACGCCCCCCGACACGCCGGAGACTCAGAGGGACACAGGAGAGGCGCACGCTGTGCCCTCCGTGTCCCTACTTCACAGCGGGGGACTAGTGACAACAGATTGACGTGCGGACGTTCGTCCGCATGTCAATCTGCTCTAAATCAGTGGCGGCGCCCCCGCAGCCCCTCGCCCCCAAGCCACCGCGAGTAGTTACGCCACTGGGTGCATAGTTACTTGCTCTTTCTTGCCTTATTCCATAATTACCTACATTGCCTATTTCCTCTATGGGAAGTGCCCAGAGAGGAGAAGCAAGTGGGTGGGGATGGGGCTGGGCTAATTTGTCATTAGGCCCCATCCCCTCGAGGGAAAATGTTGCAATTGGGGCATATTTGCATAAGGGGTGGGGCTAAAATTACACGATTGGTAAGAATTGCGTTGTTAGGGCCCACCACCTCTGCAGGCACCGCGGATTCACTCTTTATCTCCACTAGGAAGTGGGCAGAATGCAGGAGGGGTGCCCACTCTTCCAGGCATGCGGGGACTACCCAAATTATCAGGTGTCTTCCTCTAAAACCGAGAGAGTAGCCAACTGTGTGTACTGTATGCTTTATTCCCAAACCAGAATCAGGCTTCCTGTTTCTTGCGTGTAATAGATCCACCTAGGAGGCGCTTTAAGAGAGGAGGAGGCCCGTGTTCAGCCTCCTCCGTCGGGCCCCCTCCTCTCTGCCCGGAGCGCTGTAGAGTCTGAGCACACCGTGAAAATGGTGCGGCGGACATTTTCCCTGAGATTTCTCTACTGCGCATGCGCAGAACTCCGTGAAAATGATGGCTGAGTCATTTTCACAGTGTTTTAACAGCACTGCGGATGCCGGCGCTGGACTCTGGAGAGTTGAGTATTTTATAAATGGGTGCAGCGTGTGCGGTGGGTGCCCCCTCTGGATTCAGGGGTCCGTGTGCACCCATTATAGAATGCCAGTGGATCCACCTAACCTCAAGGATGTTTTCATATCATAACAAAATTATTCTCTTTGTTTTTGTTCAGGTTTCTGCTATAACAAAAGTATCAATATTAGATGGTTAATTTATTTAGTCTATATAATTATGTGGAATAATTAACATTCTTCTTATTGTTCTTATTACTTAATTTATGTTAGCAAAACAGTAGACTATTATATTTAGATTTTCAGTTATGAAACACGAGTGCAGACTTCATTCATTCCTCCTTCAGAACACAGAAATGTGTATTTTCTGGCAGAATGCCTTTGGGGGTTTTCTTTATTGGTCAACAGCATCCTGAACTCCTGCTCAGAAAACATACCGTACATATGGCCTGCAATCTTTCTGGTGAGATCAGCCCCATGTAAGCAGTGTGAAGAGTGCATCTTGTAGGAACCATTAAAATAGTTCTTGAATGCTTTCCAAGAAAAACAAAATCCATGCAGAGTTGGAAGCCTAAAAAATGTACGCTATGTATTGGTGTTCTATAAATATACTGGTTATAAAGAGATTTACTCCAAATCACTTTACTGGATGTACTTCCTTTATGTTCAATGCTGCCTTTTGTGCCATAGTTCAGTCTGACTAACAAATAGTATTCAGTATAAAGCAGGCAGGAAAGAGAAAGTAAACATGAAAATACTTTTGTTATGTTCAAGTGACAACATTTTTATACCACTCCCAATGACTGACAGTATATTTATACACCGATATACAGGAGTGTCTGCATACTAGATATTTCATTCCCTCCCCTTCACCTGAGATTATAAAGTAATACATGTCCCTACACTTAGCTAAGGGCGGGATTCCGGTCTGGTCGCAGTGGCAGAATGTTCCGTAGTGTGCATGTGCAGGACTCATACTGCTCATGTGCTGGATGGGTTCTGTGATGCCGCTCGCAAAGTGGCTGCAGATGTCAGGTGATTGACAGTCATGCAGCCACTTGGGGGCGGGGAGGGGGTAGTGATGGTCTCCATTGGGAGTTGCTGAGTGCCAACTTCCGACGGAGATTTCCTGGCCTCTGTGACGGAGCAGTGGAGGCCAGTCTGTATAACCTTGTGTCTGTGTCAGGGTTACTCGGCCTGTTGATGGTGTCGCAGAGTGATCAGCAGTCACGCAGCAGTGGATCGCACATGCATAAAGAAGGTTTCTACGCCTCCTGCTGCATTACCATGAGAAATCACAGTGACTTCACTCTTTTCACTGCTTGATACATTAACCCTTACATCACTTAAAAATCATACTTCCCAACTTTTCTTATACCTCCACCAGGAGAGTACCAGAGGGCAGTGGTGGATTTCCCAATAGGCATGTGAGGCACGTGCCTAGGGGTGACACTTGATTTGAGTTCACCCTTTGTAACTTTTCCTGTCTGATTCCTTTTCTGCATAGTTATTTAATTACATTATAAGGTATTGTTTTTTACTTTAAATACCATGGCAATACAATTCATACAGTTGTGTCATAACTCATGGCAATGTAAAAAAACAAAATACTGTATCTCTACACATGATAAAACCAAATGGCTAAAACCATTAGATAGAAGTTAGATATAACAAAACAACTATTTGGTAAGTTTAATGATATATATGTTAATCAGATGTTTGTTTGTTTGTTTGTTTGTTTGTTTTTTAATCTAACAACCCCCCCAATTTCTCTCACTAGGCATTAGTTTGCTTGGATACACTAGGCATTTATAAGCAATGGCCCCTATTTACGAAAAGGGAGAAAAGCCCTTTCTAGGGTTCTCCCTATTTAACAAGTATTCGGGCAGTAATAGGTTTTCTACAGAATTGTCTGGGGAAGCCCTCCATATTTACATACCTCACAACTGTCCCGCTTTCAGCAGGACAGTCTAGTTTTTCTGGGACTATCCCTCCATCCCACCTGTGTGCCTTAATGCCCCCCGGGGGGAGAGGGATATTTGGGGGGGAAATGGTCACCGCTTCTTTGCAGGTAAATAGATGTGGTGCTGATGGCATCTATTCATAGTGTATTTCCATGTTTTTTGATCCACTTACAATTTTTAATTTCTCCTTCAGTTACTTGTATGTTTACTTGCAGTATTCACAAACATCTTCATGCACATGCTGAACCTATATCATTTTGTCTTTACACACCTGCAAATCCAGTCTGAATTACCTTTTGCTTTTTGCTAACACTGTCATGTCTTCTCATATCTAATACCTCCTTCTGCTTCAATTTCTGCAACTTCATAAACTTTCTGCTGTAACCAAATTATAATGCCACTGAACACTTCCAACACTGTACTTTCACCTGCATTTCTGCTATCCTACTGCTCTGTTCATCTAACAACCACCACTCCTATTTCCAAATGTATCATACTATTTGCCTCCTCCACACTACAGCATGTCTAGCCTGTCACTATCACCCCCCAACACTCCTTGTTTGCCCTATCCTTTTCTCTGTGCCCTGTTCCCACCTCTATCCTTCTCCTCTAGTCTCCTACATTTCCTCCTCTCCCCTTCTTTGTCTTCCATCCACTCCACTGCCTCATTTCCACTCCTCCCCTAACACCCCACTGTCATTCACCTCTACCCTACTTTGGGCCCAATTGTTCACCACTCTACCCTGCTCCCTCGCTCCCCTACCTACCTCACCTCATACCCCTTTGTACCACAATTTACTCCCTCCATGCTCAACTGCTGCAGTGTCCCTTCCTAGCCCAGGAGCCAGCACCCTCACTACACCCTCTGTATCCCTGTCTTCTAAATCCATCTCACCTCCAGGGACGTGCGGTGAGCTAAATGGCTCAGGAGGCACTGGCTTTCCCCAGAGCCAGATTTACACACAATATATGAACCAAAGCGTACATCTGGGCATTATACACAGTTGCAGCAGTATAAATTCCAGGAAATTTGGTGAATTTTGATCAGAGATGTGCGGAAAAGTTAGCCAGGTGAGGCACTGCCTCACCTGCTATAGACTTTTTACTCCAGAGTTTTGGCTATAAATATGATTAGAATAATGCAAAGAAGATATGTATAACATATTGTTTGTATTTTTCATACACTTTACACAGTCAAAACTCTGGCACAAACTCCTTGAGCGTATTGTCTACAACCACCTCACTGTCTTTCTTGCTTCCCACTCACTGCTTGACCCTTTCCAGTCTGGTTTCCGTCCTCAGCACTCCTTTGAAACTGCCCTCATGAAAGTCTGCAATGACCTCCTTGCTGCTAAATCCTGGGGCCACTACTCTCTGCTTATTCTCCTTGACCTTTCTGCTGCTTTTGACACTGTAAACCACCCTCTTCTCCTGCAAATCCTTTACTCCCTTGGTTTGCGAGATACTGCTCTGTCTTGACTGTCCTCCTACCTTTCTGACCATTCCTTCTCTGTCTCCTCTCATGACTCCACCCCCCTTCCCCACACACACACACACTTCCTCTACCGGTAGGTGTCCCCCAATGTTCTGTTCTTTGGCCCTTCCTTTTCTCTCTCTACACATCCTCATTAGGTGAGCTCATTAGCTCTTTTGACTTCAAATATCATCTCTACGTTGACGATACTCAAATCTACCTTTCCTCCCCTGACCTCTCCCCTGCTCTCCTCACTCGTATCTCCAACTGTCTCTCTGCTATCTCCTCCTGGATGTCCCAGCGCTTTCTTAAACTTAACATGTCTAAGACAGCTGATCATTTTCTCTCCCTCCCACATAACCTCACCTCCCACAATTTCATTATCCATTGATGGCATAACTATCTCCTCTAGCCCCCAAGTGTGATGTCTTGGAGTAATCCTTGACTCCTCCCTCTCCTTCAAACCACACATTCAGTACCCTTTCAAAAACCTGCCATTTCCATCTCAAAAACATCTCCAGGATCAGACCCTTTCTCACCCAGGATGCTACTAAGACCCTCATCCACTCACTGGTCATCTCCAGATTGGACTACTGCAATCTCCTCCTATCTGGTCTCCCTCAAAAATGCCTCTCTCCACTTCAATCTATCCTCAATGCTGCTGCCCATCTCATCTTCCTCACCAAACATACTACATCCACATCCCCTCTCTTGCAGGACCTTCACTGGCTACCCTTCCCATTCAGAATCCAATTCAAGCTTCTCACACTCACCTACAAAGCCCTCACCCACTCTTCTCCCTCTTAAATCTCTGACCTTATCTCTTTTTACATTCCCACCCGTCCTCTTCGCTCTGCTAATGCACGCCATCTCTCCTGCCAACTGATTACCTCCTCCAACTCCTACCTACAAGATTTTGCATGTGCTGCTCCCTGTCTCTGGAATGCTCTACCTTTCCCCATCCGGCTCTCCACCTCTCTATGAAATTTCAAACGTGCTCTCAAGACCCACTTCTTCACCAAACCCAGTCAACTCTCCTCCTAACCCTCTTGTCTATGCTTACTGTCCACCCCTTCTGTGTCACTCCGGCCTGTTAGCCCTTCACCTTTTAGATTGTAAGCTCGCAAGAGCAGGGACTTCTTTACTCATGTGCCTTTCCTTTTCTTACTTACACTATCTTATACCCCATACTCCCTTTGGTAGCACCTAACCCCGTGTTTTCTATACCTGTCCTACATTGTCTTGTACTGTAAGTGCTGTTTTCTTGTTTGCTCATTTGATTATGTACTGTGTAATGGGCGCTGCGGATCCCTTGTGGTGCCATATAAATAAAGGATAATAATAAATAGGGACGGCCTAGGTGAAGCCCAGCATCTCAGAGAAATTTGTCTTGCTTGATTTCTTCCAGCTGTGGGCGTGTAGCCTGTTGAATGACCGGATACATTTGGGGCAGCCCCAGGCAATTTCCTACCATGTGGGCTGTGCAGCTTTTTGCTTTCCTTTTCACTCTGCAGGAACACAAGGGTTGGGTATGAAATGCCGGTGGCAACCATGGCATCCCGACAGTAAGAATCCCGACACTGGAAGGGGGAGTATATTTTACCCCTCTCCCCTACCCTAACTCTCCAGGGGTGTTGGCTAGGACTAACCTTTCTGAATGTGTCAGCTATGGCTAACCCTCCGGGGGGTAGGCTATGGCTAGTGCCTAACCCTAACTCCACCTAGCGCCTAACTCTAACCCTCCCCCCTTGGCCCTAACCCTACACCCCACCCCGATACTCACTTTCGGGATGTCGGCTGTCAGTGTCCCGGTGTCGCCCTCCTGAGGAGTGTCAGGATTCCGGCATCGGTCACATGCCCTCCGGCATCCCAACCGCCGGGATGCCGAACGCATCCCAGAACTTGTCCTGCATCATTGCCTTTTACCAAATAGTTTATAAAAATACTTGTCACTCTTTTGTCAAATGTCCTCCTTATCCTTTCTTCATGTCTGAAGCTTCTCAATGCATGAGAAAAAGGAATGCAAGCACAACATAGTGTAATAGTCTTCTCAGAGGATCTCAACAACCTAGTGAACAAATTGACAAGCTTTAATCCATATTCCATTTTCATGCGTACACAGTCTCTGCCTCTCTTTCCAGGATTCTGGCTTAGATTGCAGTGCTGGCCACCTAGTAGATCTATTGACCAAAGGCAACAGTATCTGATCATACATAGTAACTTCAATATTATTTTCCTCTTCTTATGGTGGTGGTATCTGAACTTCTTCCTTAAGCTGTTCTGCTTGTGTCGTTTCATGAAATGATTGATACAGTACACTGAGGTCTCATCAATAACAACACTTCTCCTTATTGTCACCTGGTTGGCAGAATGCTGTAACCTTTTTGTGATTCACTGTAGTCTACAGGCACGCCTTCCTTTGTACAAGCATCCTATATTATTTTTGGCATTTGTTCTTTGCAACATGTACAAATGCTTTACTTCAAAACAGTCATGTAGCCAGAACTTTGTGGACTCCACATTTTGAAAGACTACTACTAGAGACCTCTCTCCACATAACTTTTTCTTTTTACGCCTTAGTTCATTTTATGAATGAAAATGGTGCCCTAGTTTATGTTATGTCCCGTAGAAGTGCCCTTTTTCACATTATACCATACAGTGCACTTAGTTCTTACTATACCATATTATAGTGCCCCAAGTTAACACTATGCCACAGAGTGCTTAGTAGGCAATTCCGGGAACCTGGTAGATAACTTTATGACTTTGGTGCAGTTGAGACAGGCCCCAGAAATGGCCACCCTGAGCAGGACCAGATTAACAATAGGACGGATGGAGCTACAGCTCCAGGCCCCAGATAAACATAGACCCATCACCATAACAGTTTGATGATGATTAACTGCCCAGCTGGTCACATGGGTGCCATAAATTATAAGAATTTAAATTATATTTCTAATTTCCTCACAAAGTGATGCCGTTATTCTACTTTTACATATTTTGGGAGACACTGGGGCTTATAGTGTAGATAGTGTACACACCCATGTGTCACTGGCCACACCCACACATTAGCCACCCCCCCTCAACTTCTCACAATAGGCCCTTGATCATTTTCAGCCCCAGGCCCATGTAGACCTTAATCCGACCCTGCCCCTAAGCCTCTGGGCCTCTCAGCAGTGGCAATCTCTGCACTCACTATAGCTACACCCATTGCCGGACTGGCCATCTGGCACTATTGGCACATGCCAGAAGGGCCGATGGGCAGGTGGGCCGAATCGGTCACTCAGAGAGCCAGGAAGGCCACGCGCAGCGCAGCCTCCGGCTCTCTGGTTCCATCGTCTCCATGGAAATGGGGGCATGCCGCGAGTCCACGCCCCCGAACTCGCAGAGCGACCCCGTCCCCAGCAACCGTCGGCATGGTAATGGGGGTGTGCCACGAGTCCACGCCCCCATATGTCGCGCAACACGCCCCCTGTGACGTGCGCGTGCTCACAATTGCCAGGGCCGAATTAAGGCCCCAGTCTGTCCCTGGCTACACCCATGTTTCCAAATGTTTTTGTATGTTGTAGGTTAGGTTCCACAGTTTATATTTATTTTTTTCAATTGTTTTTACCAATAATTTGGAAGAGAGCAGGCTGTTGAGTTAGCTTCCTCCCAGTAAATTGCTGGCACATCTGTATCAAAGATCATGCTCCTGCCCACTTTCACAGGGTGTCTGCTTCATCCTTTCAGCGACATCATTTAGCTCTGGATTGTGTGGTACTATAGTCTGGAACATAATTCCATATCTTTTCAGAATGGCTTATGACTTGCCACTTGTACATTCAGGGGCAGATGTATTAACCTGGAGAAGGCATAAGGAAGTGATAAACCAGTGATATGTGCAAGGTGATAAAGGCACCAGCCAATCAGATCCTAACTGTTAATTTACATATTGGAGCTGATTGGCTGGTGCCTTTATCCCCTTGCACATATCACTGGTTCATCACTTCCTTATGCCTTCTCCAGGTTAATACATCTGCCTCTCAGTCCCATTATCTGCATGCAGTGTATTTGGAATACACTGAAACTTGTTCTTTACTTGAGCGAGATATCCTTCAAGTTTTTCTGAGACTTCATCCTTACTGTGGTTCATCTATAGTGTTGTGAACTTTAATCATCAGTGAATGTGAGAAAATATTTATTTTGTCTTGGAGTAACATTTTCCATTGGCCAACACTCCACATACATTCTGTGTGAATAAGGTCTAAACACTTCTTAGCTCTGTTGTTCCTGGTATTTTGAAAAAATAAATCTAGTTATTTTCCATTTAAACAGCTTACACATTCCACTACTTGGATATAGGGATCAATTCTTATACCATTTGCATGCTGTGGGCTTCTGGATTTCTGTGCCCCTGACAACGGTGCTATACATGAATACCGTTAATAGGCTCCTGCTTAGCAGTATTAACAGCTTCATTACAGTTTAACTGATACAGTTGATTTGTGATTCTTCCTTCTGCCACTGTGTGTTAACCATTTGTAATAATGCTTGTATCACTTTTAAATGTCACAATATGTCCTTACTTGATAAGCTCTTTCACAGACAACAGATTGCTTTCAAGATTAGTCACACACTCTTCTTAAGTAGGCTTCCTATAACATCCCCTTAATCTGGTGCACATATGATTTACACAGCTTCTGTGGCTGGCTAAATTCAAGACTGCATTTCACCTGGTTTTAATCAGCCACAGAAACTGTGTAAATCTTAGGTATCCCGAATTAAAGGGATATTATGGAAAATCTATTCATAAGTATGTTTCTGGTAAATTTGGAGAAACAACGGTAAATATAAACTTTTATAATAAAGACCACATAGTGACCATTAGCTGTGTATATTATTTTGTAATTACTTTGGTCTTCATATCATTTGTCATATGACTTGTAGCTCTTACACCAAGTATTTATCATTTTACAGGTGTTTGTATTGAAAGCAAATTCAGTATTAGAAGTATTGTGCAGCTCCTTTATAGCACACTTTGCTCTTTTTTGCGTTGCACCTTGTTTCTTTAACTGATTCATTCTAGTTTTCCAGACTCTGCAACCTGCTTTTTAGTGATCATGTTTCTTGCACTTGTTCTCTGACTAGTGTTATTAATAATACAGTCCTGAACTCTCAATGCTGTGTCATGCTTATTTGCACATTCTATCTTGTGATTGAATTCAGGCATGTTTCCCTTTAACATAATTACTCTAAAGTCAGTTTAGCATCTGGCTTGGCATCAAGAGCTGTGATTGGAGAAAGGTCTCATACATGGGAGAACAATGACTAGGAGGTACTGTATGCTAAATAAAAGTCTTTTATTTCTTCTCCTATGCAGTGCAGAAATTCTACCATTTCTAAAGTACATTTTATATAATCCTGTATTTGCTGGCCTTTCAGCAATTTAGTCTAGTACAACTTTATTATTAAATACAGATTATTGCTTAAATTTGCTCTCATGCACTTTCCGCAGCACATTACACATTTCTTTTGTGGTGTGATATTTACATAAATGTACAATCTGATCATCATCTGCACTGGGTAGTGGCGTCACTGAGTTTGGTGACACCTGGTCCCCCCACCCCCTCAATACAGAATACAGGACATGGGGCCTGCCTTCATTGGGAAGGGGCGTGGCCACAATATAATACCAATTCATATTACGCTGTACAGAAGCCTCCATTATTCAAATTACAATGTACAGTAGCGCCACTTACACACATTACACCAGGTAAAGCCCCGTCACACATTACGTCAGGTAGAGACCCCTTTTACATATTAAGGAAGGACTCCTCAGTGCCAGAGGCGCAGGATGGCTGCAGACCTGGCTGGTGCTTGAGGGCAGGTGGGCGCCGTCGCTGCTGCTCGTTGATCTGCTCCGCTCCTCGGTCACCCTGCGCCGCCGCTGGGGCTGCTGCTGCTCGTCGATCTTCTCCGTTCCTTGGTTACCACACGCCGCTGCTGGTCACCATGCGTCGCTCCTTGATCTTCACTGCTCCTCGGTCTTTTTCCACCACCGCATCCGCTCCCAGAATGCCGTGGGCGATGATGTTGCGCCCACACCGGCATTGTGGGAAGGTGGGGGGGTTTGGGGGGAATAAGGAGATAACAGAGAGAGGCGGTGGGAGTGTAGAGTGGGAGGCAGGACTGCTCAGCAGGCAAGGGGACAGCCAGACCGGGCAGCCATGCATAAAATAAGCCACATTTTATAACTGTCATGCTGCGTCCTGTATTTAGTGCCGTGACTCCCGGCAGACTCCTGGCTGTCCTCGCAGTGCAGCGGGGGACTCTTCATCACCAGCAAGATGCGCTCACTCTATGAGTGCGCTGTGTGCAACGCACACTCTGCACACACCTAGTTACGGCCCTGCTGACAGCTCTTATATCCTCCTTCAAACAGGTCACATGATCTGCACTGCCCTGTAATAGGGGTCAGTTTTCCCGCCTCCCCAACCCCTGCAGGGGGAATGATTGACAGCTGGGTGAGTGTGCAGCCTCTAGAAAGTTCTCCCTCAGCCTCCTCAGCACATTAACTCTACTGGTGTGTTTAGGCATACTGTACCTAAGCTTTTGGCTGTCATAATAATAACATCCAAAATTCCAAATACATATGCAAATAAATCAATTAATTAATTAATTTAACAGAAATATCTGTTAACCCTCTCTGTGCCATAAAGAGCAAAATCTCAGCATATACATGCAAACCGTCACTAGGGTATGAATATATGAATATATATCAAACTTATGTAAATACATAAATTGACATAAATTTTGCATGCTACAGGTCAGTACATAAATTAGATATGCGTTGTTTTACCTCACACATGTTATATGTACACTTATTTATATATAAAATCTCATTTAACCTCTTCAGAGGGTTACATGATGATGAAATTGGATATATTCTTACGCAAACAGACGTCTTCCAGACTATGTAGTTGCCTACTGTACATGAAAAGTGAATATTGACTGAAGTGATCGTCTGCCCAGGGAGGATCCGTTTCTTTAAAGTTGGTTGAAACTTAAGCCAACTGACCTGAACGTAGCGGGGAGGGATGGGGCGGGAGCCCCAAGAATAATTAGTGTACTGGGCCCAAAGATTTTTGTTGCTGGCCATGCTGCTGTGCATGGATGATTCTACATGTCTCCAGCCAGCAGCAGTGCGGCAATAGCTGTCATGCTGCTGCTGCTGCTGCTGCTGCTGGCAGCAAGGAGGAGGAAGCACACTTACAGCGGGTACAGCCAGGGCGACATTGTTAACAAGAGAGGGAGGCCCCTCATCTTAAGCACACCAGACCCGCAAAGGCTTAATCCGGCCCTGGTCACATGATTCTGTCATGGGCATGTTGTTCATTTTATGAGGGGCACTAACAGTTACACCACTGATAAGTACTATAGAGGAGCAGCAGAAAACATAATCAAACAGGAACTCTTTATTTATGTATAAACAGGATCAAACACATATTACTTTTTTAACATGGAGGAAAGGGTAATAAGGAACCCCTATATCAGAGCCTGGATAAACATCCCCACTAGCTACTGGGGTTTTTTTTTTCACTAACTTTATCAACAATGAGGACATCTGCTTGTACCATAAATGCAGTTGATAACAGTTGTTGCAGTAGCAATTGTATGGTGGTTACAAATATGGGCTATTTATTGTGTATTGATCAGAAGGATGCTTTAAGTTATTTTTTTTCTTTATACTGCTATGTAAAATGTATTTTAAACCCTGCCTACTTTTGTGTTCCCTGCCTACTTTTGTGTTGACAACGACTGTTGATTTAGTCCTGCCTACATGAGACCACTTTCATAATTTTTTAAATGTCCACTTAAAAGGTGCATACACACGGTGCGATTCTGGCTAAATGCCGATTTTGACTTTGTGACTTTCCTTGAACCTCCGGAGCCCAGAACCACCGATATTGCCTATACACATGGTGCAATTTTGGCTAGTACAATTCTAACTTTATACAATTTTGACTATACTAGAAACTAGATTGTAAACAATAAAGTCATAATTGCCATGCCTGCACAGTCTATTCTTTCTTGTGATACCGTCCCCGTGGGATCGTGCATCAGTATCGCAAGCTGTATACACACAGTGCGATAAGTGCTAACTTTTCTTACGATTTTGACTATATAGTCAAAATTGTAAGCACACATCGCACAGTGTGTATGCACTTTTAGTTCACAAAATACCCCTGTCTATAGACTAAGGTGCTTATTCTGTATAACTGTACAATGAAAAAAAAAAATGGCTTATGCAGTAGGGTTTAATCTGTATCCCCTTCGCCAAAAGGACTCGGATGTGACATCAGGTGAGGGCCTATGCAGTAGTGCAAAGTTATACCTTCAGATCACAAAATAGATTACACAAGCACTGACTCCTATTACCAGAGGTTAAAGTGAGCCGGAACGGGGCGGAGCTTCGTTCCCTCAGTTCCAGTTGGAGACCGAACGCAGTTCCGCCTCCTCCGGCTCACCTAACCCAAAAGGTGAGCCCGGAGCAGCATGGGGATGCTGGGCGCCCACTGAGGTTGTGTTACCAGCGGGCACCGGCACCTTCCACTCAGCGGCAGCCGGAGCTCACTCTGAGCTCCGGGTTCCACTGTGTGTGGCTGTGCGGCGCTGTGGGAGAGACGTCATGACGTCTCTCCTGTAGCTGCGAGGAGTGGGCGCCAGGCGGAGGTCAGCGGAAGCAGGAGTGGGGCTGGTGAGTATTATGGGGGGTTTTTTATTCGTGTTTTTTTTTGTGTGTGCGTGTGAAGTGGTGCTACTAGGGGGCATCTTCTGCTGGTGGCAGCTGTACTGGGGGCATAACTACAGGGGGTATCTGTACTGGGGCAGCTTCTGCTGGGGGCATAACTACAGGGGGCATCTGTACAGGGGGCATCTGTACTGGGGGCATAACTACAGGTGGCAGGTTCTACTGGGGGCATAATTACAGGGGGCATCTGTACTGGGGGCAGCTTCTACTGGGGGCATAACTACCGGGGGCATAACGACAGGGGCAGCGGCGTTTCTAGAGAGGAGGGGACTCGTGCGCAGACTCCGTGTGTGGGCCCCCTCCTTTCCTGTAGCCGTCACTGCCTATTACTTATTAATGATATTTGTGTTATCACTGAGCAATGGAATAGAACAATTTTAATTGTGTTACTATACTACAGAGGTACTGCTGCAGTATATACAGTAGTGACTTGTAAAGTCCTTTGGGAATGTCAGATACAGCAGCAGGGCCTCACAGGGTCAATAAGCTTAACCCAGCTTATTAAAGATACATGTAAACTAACATATTAAGTATATATATGCTTTTAATTAGAGGCAGCGCTGCCAGTACAAAATAAACAACCTCTAGTCACACTACCAGGCCACCCAGTAATAATCTGTGTCTCATTTCTAATGGACTGTATCTGTAAACAAAACAGCATTTGCTACAAACTAATTGGTTTATGGCCTAAACACAGGTTTTGGGCAATTGCAAAAAAAAAGGAATGTAACAATTTAAAGTATCAAGTAAAAAAATAATTTAAATAAATACATCATGCAGCAGCCAATAAACAGCACAACAGTCCAGTTCCTTTGTACAATTTTCCTCAGCTAGTTTTATTTAGCAACACAAGAATAAACAAAACATAAAGATAAATCCTGACCTGTCCCAACACTAGCTAAACACAAGTATCCCTCTGTAAGGGTGGAAGGATCTCATGTCCAACTTACACAAAACAGAACTTAAATACAGTACTTATATAACAGTATATAAGGAGGACTTACCAGACAGAAGTTAGAAACCTGGTACTTGCTGAATGCTTGACACTCTGGGCCTGATTCATGTTTGTAAGTAAAGCAAAAAAAGCACACAACTGGGCAAAACCATGTTGCAGTGTAAGTGGGGAAACATGTGCATGAGACGTATATTTGGGTGGGTCATATTGTTTCTATGCAGTCCGGGGCCATCTGTCCAATCCTTTCGGTCTCACAGATTTCGATCTAAGGCCAGAGGTGCCTCCAATGCGACTAGAGGCACCAGAGGTAAGTCCAGAAAACCTGCAAGCACCGGTTCTCAGGAACAGTCCACCGAGTCTGCTTCCACTAAGGCCTCAGCATGACAGTGCCCACCCACCCCGAGGGGATCTCGAGGTGGGAGCTCGACTGCGTCACTTCAGCCGCATCTGGGAGGCTTCCTGCCAGGATGCCTGGGTCAGAGATCTCGTTTCTCAGGGCTACAGGCTGGAGTTTCGACAGTACTCCCCCACAACGATTTTTCAAATCAAGCTTACCAGCTTTGGAGGATATGCAAGTTACGTTGCAACAGGCAATCTGAAAGTTGGTTCAGTACCGCATCATTGTTCCAGTACCACTAACGCAACGCGGCAAGGGGTTTTATTCAAACCTGTTTGTGGTGCCGAAACCAGACGGTTCGGTCAGACCCATTTTGAATCTCAAATCCTTGAAGCCGTACTTAAAGGTGTTCAAGTTCAAGATGGAATCCCTGCGATTAGTGATTGCGGGCCTGGAAGAACAGGAATTTATGTTCTCCTTGGATATCAAGGACGCCTATTTCCATATTCCGATTTGGCCGTCTCATCAGGCGTACCTGCGGTTTGCCCTACTAGACAATCACTTTTAATTCCAGGCACTACCCTTCGGCCTGTCCACAGCCCCGAGGGTATTCACAAAGGTGATGATTGAGATGATGTTCCAACTCTGGGTCCAGGGGGTCAATGTGGTCCCTTATGTGGATGATCTACTGATAAAGGCATGATCCAGGGAGCTTTTGTTGCTTCATATCGACCGCACCATCCATCTTCTGTCGGATCATGGGTGGATCCTCAACTTACAGAAGTCCCACCTGGAGCCAACTCAGAGGCTCATGCTCCTGGGGATGTTGCTCGATACTGTGGCACAGAAGGTGTTTCTGCCAGAGGACAAGGTGAAAACACTTCAGGAGATGGTCCGCATGGTGCTCCAACCTACTTGAGTGTCCGTCCATCTTTGCATATGATTGTTGGGAAAGATGGTTGCCTCATACGAGGCAATCCAGTATGGGAGGTTCCATGCCAGAACGTTTCAGTTGGATCTCCTGAGCAAGTGGTCTGGATCGCCTCGGATGATTCGGCTGCACCGGATTATTCAGCTGTCACCTCAGGCCAGGATTTCCCTCCTGTGGTGGCTACAGTCCTCCAATCTCCTAGAAGGCTGAAGTTTCATGATTTAGGACTGGACCCTTCTCACTACGGATGCGAGTCTATGGAGATGGGGAGCTGTCACCCAAGAGGCGCAGTTCAAGAGCAGGTGGTCAGCCCATGAAGACCTCCTTCCAATCAACACTCTGGAACTTCGGGCGATTTACAATGCTCTGCTTCTGGCCTCTCCTCTGCTGAAAGATCACACGATCCAGGGACAGTCGGACAATGCCACGGCTGTGGCGTATATATCAATCGACAAGGAGGGACAAAAAGCAGAGCCTGCATGCGAGAGGTGTCAAAAATACTCCTCTGGGCGGAAAGAAATGCAAGAGCAATGTCAGCAATCTTCATTCCAGGTGTGGACAACTGGGAGGCAGACTTCCTGAGTCGTCACGATCTCCACCCGGGGGAGTGGGGGCTCCACCATCTGGTGTTCCAGCAGATCATCGACCGTGGGGGTTGCCCACAAATAGAATGATGGCTTCTTAGCTCAACAAGAAAGTTCCCTGGTATTTCTCACGGACCAGGGACCCTCAGGTGAAGGCAGTGGACGCACTAGCGTTACCTTGGCTGTACCGGCTAGTCTACCTGTTTCCCCCGATTCCATTGCTCCCAAAGGTGCTAAAGAGAATCAGGAATCAAGGTGTCCAGGCAATTCTGATCGCCCCGGATTGGCCTCGGAGGACGTGGTACGCAGATCTTCTGAACATGTCCGTCGAAGATCTTCTGGACATGTCCCTTGGCCTCTACCACTACGAAGAGATCTTCTTCAACAAGGAACGTTTGTCTACCTGGACTTACGGCGACTTCGTTTGATGGCATGGAGGTTGAATGGAACATCCTAGCTCACATGGGCCTTTCCAAGAAGGTTATTGCTACCATGGTTCAGGCCAGAAAACCTGTGACGTCAAAACACTATCATCATATCTGGAGATATGTCTCTTGGTGCAAGGACCGCATGTATCCGTCTGCAGTATTTCACTTGGGATGTTTCCTACGTTTCCTGCAGGCTGGTGTGGATAAGGGCTTACGTCTGGATTCCATTAAGGTCCAGATTTCAGCCATCTCCATTTTCTTCCAGAAGAAATTGGCAGTGTTGCCAGAAGTTCAGACCTTCTTGCAAGGGGTACTCCACATACAGCCACCTTTTGTGCCATCTACGGCACCCTGGAATTTGGATGTAGTGTTGGCATTTCTACAGTCCTCCTGGTTTGAACCTCTGATGACGGTAGAAGATAAGTACCTTATGTGGAAGACGATGATGTTACTGGCCCTTGCTTCTGCTCGACCTGTTTCAGAATTGGGGGCCTTATCATGTAAAAGTCTGTATTTGGTATTTTACGAGGACAGAGCGGAGCTCCGGACTAGGCAGCAGTTCCTGCCGAAGGTTGTCTCCGCGTTTCATCTGAATCAACCTATTGTGGTTCCATCCAGTTCTGATGCTTCTGCTCCTCCGGAGGCATTGGATGCTGTGCATGCCTTGAAAATCTTTGTCAAGTGCACAGCTTGGGTCAGAAAAACGGATTCCTTGTCCGCGCTCTATGATGCACAGAAAAAGGGTTGCTTCAAAGCAGTCCATTGCTCGTTGGATTAGGGTTACTATCCAACAGGCCTATGTGTCGGGAGCCTTACCTGTTCCTAAGTCTGTAAAGGCCCACTCTACAAGATCAGTGGGCTCTTCCCGGGTGGCTGCCTGTGGAGTCTCGGCCTTGCAGCTATGCCGAGCTGCTACCTGGTTGGGGAAGAACACTTTTGTGAAGTTTTACAAATTTGATACCCTGGACAAAGAGGATACCCAGTTTGGGCAGGCGGTGCTGCAGCTGTCTCTGGCCGCGTTCCCGCCTGTTCTGGAAGCTTTGGGACGTCCCCATCGTACTAGATTCCCCCAATATCCCTTATGGGTGCTAGAGAAAATAGAATTTTAATGTCTACTCGTGCATCCTTTTCTCGAAGTCCATAAGGGATATTGGGCGCCCGCCTCAGTGTGTGGACTTTTCTGCAGGTTCTTGTTGTATAGTTACCTGTTCAGCTGTTGTTGTTACCAGCCGTTGCTGGTTGTTGTATGGTAGTGGTGTGCTGGTGTGTAAATCTCACCACCTTTTTCTGTTATCATGTTCCTTCTCTCATACAGTATATGTCCTTTCTCCTTCGGGCACGTTTTTAACCTATAACTGCCTGTGGGAGGGGGCATAGAGGTGAGGAGCCAGCACACCCAGTTGAAGAAATTTAAAGTGCACTGGCTCCTTTGGACCCCGTCTATACCCCATCGTACTAGATTCCCCCAATATCCCTTATGGACTACAAGAAAAGGATTTACCGGTAGATATTAAAATCCTATTTTTGGACAAGATGACTGGAAATTAATGTTGTCAATGTTAAATATACTATAGGAACAAACACAGGTCCAAGTTACATGATTTTAGCTGTTTTTATCTATTATTTTTTTTATTGATTTTTAAAGATATCCAGATCCAAAACCAGAACTCAAAACGCTTGAGGGTGGTTTTGCAAAACTAAAACATGTCTATGATTTAAAACCAACAAAAAAACAAAAACATGTGGGTCTCTGCACATTTTCCCCATTAACTTTATGGCAGCGTTAAGTCAGCTTACAGCTGATGATTTCAATGACAGAGAAAATTAACAAATAAACTAAATACAAAACTCCACCCAGGAAGATGTATTTTGTCTGCCTCCACTATAAAATATGCAATTCTCATTCTCCAGTTCAGTCTCTCATTCACCTGGTGCTAATTGATGGTCAAAATAGTGTATGCCTTAGTGGAATTCCTTCTTTTTTTAATTTCCTGAATTATTTCAAATGATCTATCAATAGTAGAGATGTGCACTTGAAATTTTTCGGGTTTTGTGTTTTGGTTTTGGGTTCGGTTCCGCGGCCGTGTTTTGGGTTCGACCGCGTTTTGGCAAAACCTCACCGAATTTTTTTTGTCGGATTCGGGTGTGTTTTGGATTCGGGTGTTTTTTTCAAAAAACCCTAAAAAACAGCTTAAATCATAGAATTTGGGGGTCATTTTGATCCCAAAGTATTATTAACCTCAAAAACCATAATTTCCACTCATTTTCAGTCTATTCTGAATACCTCACACCTCACAATATTATTTTTAGTCCTAAAATTTGCACCGAGGTAGCTGTGTGAGTAAGATAAGCGACCCTAGTGGCCGACACAAACACCGGGCCCATCTAGGAGTGGCACTGCAGTGTCACGCAGGATGGCCCTTCCAAAAAACACTCCCCAAACAGCACATGACGCAAAGAAAAAAAGAGGCGCAATGAGGTAGCTGTGTG
Organism: Pseudophryne corroboree; assembly: GCF_028390025.1. Taxonomy (NCBI): domain Eukaryota; kingdom Metazoa; phylum Chordata; class Amphibia; order Anura; family Myobatrachidae; genus Pseudophryne; species Pseudophryne corroboree. The sequence goes on along the minus strand of NC_086448.1, from coordinate 464,233,002 downwards.
AGTAAGCTAAGCGACCCTAGTGGCCGACACAAACACCGGGCCCATCTAGGAGTGGCACTGCAGTGTCACGCAGGATGGCCCTTCCAAAAAACACTCCCCAAACAGCACATGACGCAAAGAAAAAAAGAGGCGCAATGAGGTAGCTGTGTGAGTAAGATAAGTGACCCTAGTGGCCGACACAAACACCGGGCCCATCTAGGAGTGGCACTGCAGTGTCACGCAGGATGGCCCTTCCAAAAAACACTCCCCAAACAGCACATGACGCAAAGAAAAAAAGAGGCGCAATGAGGTAGCTGTGTGAGTAAGCTAAGCGACCCTAGTGGCCGACACAAACACCGGGCCCATCTAGGAGTGGCACTGCAGTGTCACGCAGGATGGCCCTTCCAAAAAACACTCCCCAAACAGCACATGACGCAAAGAAAAAAAGAGGCGCAATGAGGTAGCTGTGTGAGTAAGATAAGCGACCCTAGTGGCCGACACAAACACCGGCCCATCTAGGAGTGGCACTGCAGTGTCACGCAGGATGGCCCTTCCAAAAAACACTCCCCAAACAGCACATGACGCAAAGAAAAAAAGAGGCGCAATGAGGTAGCTGTGTGAGTAAGATAAGCGACCCTAGTGGCCGACACAAACACCGGGCCCATCTAGGAGTGGCACTGCAGTGTCACGCAGGATGGCCCTTCCAAAAAACACTCCCCAAACAGCACATGACGCAAAGAAAAAAAGAGGCGCAATGAGGTAGCTGTGTGAGTAAGCTAAGCGACCCTAGTGGCCGACACAAACACCGGGCCCATTTAGGAGTGGCACTGCAGTGTCACGCAGGATGGCCCTTCCAAAAAACACTCCCCAAACAGCACATGACGCAAAGAAAAAAAGAGGCGCAATGAGGTAGCTGTGTGAGTAAGCTAAGCGACCCTAGTGGCCGACACAAACACCGGGCCCATCTAGGAGTGGCACTGCAGTGTCACGCAGGATGGCCCTTCCAAAAAACACTCCCCAAACAGCACATGACGCAAAGAAAAAAAGAGGCGCAATGACGTAGCTGTGTGAGTAAGCTAAGCGACCCTAGTGGCCGACACAAACACCGGGCCCATCTAGGAGTGGCACTGCAGTGTCACGCAGGATGGCCCTTCCAAAAAACACTCCCCGAACAGCACATGACGCAAAGAAAAATTAAAGAAAAAAGAGGTGCAAGATGGAATTGTCCTTGGGCCCTCCCACCCACCCTTATGTTGTATAAACAGGACATGCACACTTTAACCAACCCATCATTTCAGTGACAGGGTCTGCCACACGACTGTGACTGAAATGACGGGTTGGTTTGGACCCCCACCAAAAAAGAAGCAATTAATCTCTCCTTGCACAAACTGGCTCTACAGAGGCAAGATGTTCACCTCATCATCATCCTCCGATATATCACCGTGTACATCCCCCTCCTCACAGAATATCAATTCATCCCCACTGGAATCCACCATCTCAGCTCCCTGTGTACTTTGTGGAGGCAATTGCTGCTGGTCAATGTCTCCACGGAGGAATTGATTATAATTCATTTTAATGAACATCATCTTCTCCACATTTTCTGGAAGTAACCTCGTACGCCGATTGCTGACAAGGTGAGCGGCGGCACTAAACACTCTTTCGGAGTACACACTTGTGGGAGGGCAACTTAGGTAGAATAAAGCCAGTTTGTGCAAGGGCCTCCAAATTGCCTCTTTTTCCTGCCAGTATAAGTACGGACTGTGTGACGTGCCTACTTGGATGCGGTCACTCATATAATCCTCCACCATTCTTTCAATGGGGAGAGAATCATATGCAGTGACAGTAGACGACATGTCCATAATCGTTGACAGGTCCTTCAGTCCGGACCAGATGTCAGCATCAGCAGTCGCTCCAGACTGCCCTGCATCACCGCCAGCGGGTGGGCTCGGAATTCTGAGCCTTTTCCTCGCACCCCCAGTTGCGGGAGAATGTGAAGGAGGAGATGTTGACAGGTCGCGTTCCGCTTGACTTGACAATTTTCTCACCAGCAGGTCTTTGAACCCCAGCAGACTTGTGTCTGCCGGAAAGAGAGATCCAAGGTAGGTTTTAAATCTAGGATCGAGCACGGTGGCCAAAATGTAGTGCTCTGATTTCAACAGATTGACCACCCGTGAATCCTTGTTAAGCGAATTAAGGGCTCCATCCACAAGTCCCACATGCCTAGCGGAATCGCTCCATGTTAGCTCCTCCTTCAATGTCTCCAGCTTCTTCTGCAAAAGCCTGATGAGGGGAATGACCTGACTCAGGCTGGCAGTGTCTGAACTGACTTCACGTGTGGCAAGTTCAAAGGGCAGCAGAACCTTGCACAACGTTGAAATCATTCTCCACTGCACTTGAGACAGGTGCATTCCACCTCCTATATCGTGCTGAATTGTATAGGCTTGAATGGCCTTTTGCTGCTCCTCCAACCTCTGAAGCATATATAGGGTTGAATTCCACCTCGTTACCACTTCTTGCTTCAGATGATGGCAGGGCAGGTTCAGGCGTTTTTGGTGTTGCTCCAGTCTTCTGTACGTGGTGCCTGTACGCCGAAAGTGTCCCGCAATTCTTCTGGCCACCGACAGCATCTCTTGCACGCCCCTGTCGTTTTTTAAAAAATTCTGCACCACCAAATTCAAGGTATGTGCAAAACATGGGACGTGCTGGAATTTGCCCAGATTTAATGCACACACAATATTGCTGGCGTTGTCCGATGCCACAAATCCACAGGAGAGTCCAATTGGGGTAAGCCATTCCGCGATGATCTTCCTCAGTTGCCGTAAGAGGTTTTCAGCTGTGTGCGTATTCTGGAAACCGGTGATACAAAGCGTAGCCTGCCTAGGAAAGAGTTGGCGTTTGCGAGATGCTGCTACTGGTGCCGCCGCTGCTGTTCTTGCGGCGGGAGTCCATACATCTACCCAGTGGGCTGTCACAGTCATATAGTCCTGACCCTGCCCTGCTCCACTTGTCCACATGTCCGTGGTTAAGTGGACATTGGGTACAGCTGCATTTTTTAGGACACTGGTGACTCTTTTTCTGAGGTCTGTGTACATTTTCGGTATCGCCTGCCTAGAGAAATGGAACCTAGATGGTATTTGGTACCGGGGACACAGTACCTCCAACAAGTCTCTAGTTGGCTCTGCAGTAATGATGGATACCGGAACCACGTTTCTCACCACCCAGGATGCCAAGGCCTCAGTTATCCGCTTTGCAGCAGGATGACTGCTGTGATATTTCATCTTCCTCGCAAAGGACTGTTGGACAGTCAATTGCTTGGTGAAAGTAGTAAAAGTGGTCTTACGATTTCCCCTCTGGGATGACCATCGACTCCCAGCAGCAACAACAGCAGCGCCAGCAGCAGTAGGCGTTACACGCAAGGATGCATCGGAGGAATCCCAGGCAGGAGAGGAATCGTCAGAATTGCCAGTGACATGGCCTGCAGGACTATTGGCATTCCTGGGGAAGGAGGAAATTGACACTGAGGGAGTTGGTGGGGTGGTTTGCGTGAGCTTGGTTACAAGAGGAAGGGATTTACTGTTCAGTGGACTGCTTCCGCTGTCGCCCAAAGTTTTTGAACTTGTCACTGACTTATTATGAATGCGCTGCAGGTGACGTATAAGGGAGGATGTTCCGAGGTGGTTAACGTCCTTACCCCTACTTATTACAGCTTGACAAAAGCAACACACGGCTTGACAAATGTTGTCCGCATTTCTGTTGAAATACTTCCACACCGAAGAGCTGATTTTTTTGGTATTTTCACCAGGCATGTCAACGGCCATATTCCTCCCACGGACAACAGGTGTCTCCCCGGGTGCCTGACTTAAACAAACCACCTCACCATCAGAATCCTCCTTGTCAATTTCCTCCCCAGCGCCAGCAACACCCATATCCTCCTCATCCTGGTGTACTTCAACACTGACATCTTCAATCTGACTATCAGGAACTGGACTGCGGGTGCTCCTTCCAGCACTTGCAGGGGGCGTGCAAATGGTGGAAGGCGCATGCTCTTCACGTCCAGTGTTGGGAAGGTCAGGCATCGCAACCGACACAATTGGACTCTCCTTGTGGATTTGGGATTTCGAAGAACACACAGTTCTTTGCGGTGCTTTTGCCAGCTTGAGTCTTTTCATTTTTCTAGCGAGAGGCTGAGTGCTTCCATCCTCATGTGAAGCTGAACCACTAGCCATGAACATAGGCCAGGGCCTCAGCCGTTCCTTGCCACTCCGTGTGGTAAATGGCATATTGGCAAGTTTACGCTTCTCCTCCGACAATTTTATTTTAGATTTTGGAGTCCTTTTTTTACTGATATTTGGTGTTTTGGATTTTACATGCTCTGTACTATGACATTGGGCATCGGCCTTGGCAGACGACGTTGCTGGCATTTCATCGTCTCGGCCATGACTAGTGGCAGCAGCTTCAGCACGAGGTGGAAGTGGATCTTGATCTTTCCCTAATTTTGGAACCTCAACATTTTTGTTCTCCATATTTTAATAGGCACAACTAAAAGGCACCTCAGGTAAACAATGGAGATGGATGGATACTAGTATACTTATGGATGGACGAGCGACTGCCGACACAGAGGTAGCTACAGCCGTGGACTACCGTACTGTGTCTGCTGCTAATATAGACTGGATGATAATGAGATGAAATCAATATATATATATATAATATCACTAGTACTGCAGCCAGACAGGTAGATATATTTATTATGTAATGACTGATGACGGACCTGCTGGACACTGTCAGCTCAGCAGCACCGCAGACTGCTACAGTAAGCTACTATAGTAGTATGTATAAAGAAGAAAGAAAGAAAAAAACCACGGGTAGGTGGTATACAATTATGGATGGACTGCCGAGTGCCGACACAGAGGTAGCTACAGCCGTGGACTAACGTACTGTGTCTGCTGATAATATAGACTGGATGATAATGAGATGAAATCAATATATATATATATATATATATATATATAATTATATTATATCACTAGTACTGCAGCCGGACAGGTATATATATTTATTATGTAATGACTGATGACGGACCTGCTGGACACTGTCAGCTCAGCAGCACCGCAGACTGCTACAGTAAGCTACTATAGTAGTATGTATAAAGAAGAAAGAAAAATAAAAAAAACACGGGTAGGTGCTAGGTGGTATACAATATTATATATATATATTATATACAATTATATATATATATATATATATATATATATATATATTAAACTCATAAACTGGTGGTGATTATTAAACTGGTGGTCAGGTCACTGGTCACACTATCAGCAACTTGCAAGTAGTACTCCTGAGTCCTAAGCAGACAATCACAATATATATTATACTGGTGGTCAGTGTGGTCACAAACAATGGCAGTGTGGCACTCTGGCAGCAAAAGTGTGCACTGTACGTTATATGTACTCCTGAGTCCTGCTCTCAGACTCTAACTGCTCCCCACTGTCAGTGTCTCCCCCACAAGTCAGATAATACAGTCACACTATCTCTATCACTTCAGCAAGTACTAGTAGTAGTAGTACTCCTCCTAATGCTCCCCAAAATTACTACTGTGTCTCTCTCTGTCTCACTCTCTTCTCGAATCTCTATAAACGGAGAGGACGCCAGCCACGTCCTCTCCCTATGAATCTCAATGCACGTGTGAAAATGGCGGCGACGCGCGGCTCCTTATATAGAACTTGAGTCTCGCGATAGAATCCGAGCCTCGCGAGAATCCGACAGCGTGATGATGACGTTCGGGCGCGCTCGGGTTAACCGAGCAAGGCGGGAAGATCCGAGTCGCTCGGACCCGTGTAAAAAAAACTGAAGTTCGGGCGGGTTCGGATTCCGAGAAACCGAACCCGCTCATCTCTAATCAATAGCCCAACTAATTTAATAGTATATCAGCAGTAAAATAAGTTATGACATGTGTGTTTGGTATTAATGTACCGTATAAGGAAAACACCAGTTTTCTTTTAATACAGACCTATGCAAGTAGGCATGCCATTGTAAAAGCCAAAATTATTCTGATTATTCATGTGATTTTTCATAAGAAACTTTAACTTTGTTACTCTATCAATCATATTAATGCAGGCAACATTTCCTGGGATTCTTTGGTGATTTCCTGTTACACACGCCAATATTGAGAGTCTGGATTTTACATAGTAAGTGTGATTAATGCACGCAATATCCTGTGATTAAAATGATAACAATTTTAAAACTACTAAGAAGGTAAAGGACACGTTCCGTAAGCTCTGAAGATGCTGGTTCAGCAATTTTGGAAAACAAGACAAATCCCTAAAGTTAAAAATTGTCACACACTTAAGGCAGGTCTGTTGTCATTTTAGTCTTGGTTGGACTAGAAAAATCACACTCGCACAGTGTGCCAAAAACAAGCAACTATTCAATGAATGGCATCTCCCTGTGATAAAAACACAAAATATGTTGCAAAATGAAAGCAAAAACTATGAAAAACTCAATATTCAATAGAAATCAATGGCCTCCTTGTGTGATTATTCTGCTAGAAGAGATGCATTCACTGTTTAACACCTATTTCTCATACGTCCTAGAGGATGCTGGGGACGCTTCAAGAACCATGGGGTATAGACGGGATCCGCAGGAGACATGGGCACTTTAAGACTTTGAATGGGTGTGAACTGGCTCCTCCCTCTATGCCCCACATCCAGACTCCAGTTAGATTCTGTGCCCAGTGAGACTGGATGCACACTGAGGAGCTCTCCTGAGTTTCTCTGAAAAAGACTTTATGTTAGGTTTTTTTATTTTCAGGGAGACCTGCTGGCAACAGGCTCCCTGCTTCGTGGGACTGAGGGGAGAAAAGCAGACCTACTTCTGTGAGTTTCAAGGCTCTGCTTCTTAGGCTACTGGACACCATTAGCTCCAGAGGGTCTCATCGCTAGGTACGCCTAGATGCTCGTTCCCGGAGCCGCGCCGTCACCCCCCTTGCAGAGTCAGAAGACAGGTGAGTAGAAGAAGATCAGAAGACTTCAGTGACGGCTTTGTGGTACCGCGCAGCGGCCGCACTGCGTGCCATGCCCCCACACACACAGCGGCACTACAGGGTGTAGGGCGCAGGGGGGCGCCCTGGGCAGCATAAAACCTCACAAATGGACTAGCAAAAGAGGTATAAAGTGCTTAGGCACTAAAACCAGACGACGCCAGTTTAAATATGTGGAAAATAGCGGGGCTGAAGCGCGCCATTGAGGGCTTAGCCCTCACAGCTCTAATCAGCGCCATTTTCTCTTCACAGAGCTGCAGAGACGCTGGTCCTGGCCTCCTACACTGCTGTATCAAGTAACAAGGTGCAAAATGGGGGGGGGCACAGTAATTTGGTGCTGTTTTATTAATATTAAAAGCGCTAACAGGTCTGAGGCATTATATTAAACGTTTCAGAACCGGGATAGGCGCTGGGTTGTGAGCTGGCAAAACTCCCTCTGTGTTTCTCTAACAGGCTTTGCTGTGGGTCTGTCCCTTATAGCCCCAGTGAGGTTGTGGGTGTCGGTACGCGTGTGTCGGCATGTCTGAGGCTGAGTGCTCTTCCCAGGAGGAGGCTGGAGTGGGGACAGAAAAGACTGTGGAAGTGACCCTGTTGGCACCGCCGACTGCTGATTGGGTAAATGTTTTGAGTGTTTTGAATGCAAATGTGGCTCGATTGAATAAAAGATTAGATAAATCTGAGTCTCAGAACCAGGCATGGAGAAAATCCATGGAGGATGCATTGTCACAAGTCCAGACCCCCTCGGGGTCACAGAAGCATTCATTTACCCAGATAGCGGATACAGATACCGACACGGACTCTGACTCCAGTGTCGACTATAGTGATGCCAGGTTGAATCCTAAACTGGCTAAGAGCATTCAGTACATGATTGTGGCGATAAAAGACGTCTTACATATCATGGAAGACCCTGCTGTTCCTGAAACAAGGGTCTGTATGTATAAAGGAAAGAAACCTGAGGTAACGTTTCCTCCCTCTCATGAACTGAACACTCTTTTTGAAAAGGCTTGGGAAAATCCTGACAAAAAATTACAGATTCCCAAGAGAATTCAGGTGGCATATCCGTTCCCCTCTGGGGACAGGGAAAAGTGGGAGTCAACTCCCACTGTGGACAAGGCTCTATCGCATCTGTCCAAAAAGGTGGCGCTTCCGTCTCCTGACACAGCAGCCCTAAAGGATCCTGAGGATCGTAAGCAGGAAAATACATTGAAATCCATTTATGTCACTACGGGTACGCTGCTCAGACCTGCCGTTGCATTGGCATGGGTGAGTAGCGCTATTGAGAAGTGGGCAGATAACTTGTCATCTGATATAGATTCCCTGGATAGGGATAGCATTCTTTTGACACTGGGTTATATCAAGGACGCTGCAGCCTACCTAAAGGAAGCTGTGAGGGATATTGGCCTTTTGGGATCAAGGGCCAATGCTATGGCAGTCTCGGCTAGAAGGGCATTGTGGATTCATCAATGGAATGCTGATGCTGACTCTAAGACGGCTATGGAGTCTCTGCCGTATAAAGGTGGTGTCTTGTTTGGTGACGGCCTCGCTGACCTGGTATCTACGGCTACCGCGCGTAAGTCATCATTTCTACCTTATGTCCCTACACAACAAAAGAAAACGCCTCACTATCAGATGCAGTCCTTTCGGCCCAATAAATACAAAAAAGGACGAGGGTCTTCCTTCCTTGCTACTAGAGGAAGAAGAAGGGGAAAAAGGTCACCGGCTGTGGCAGGTTCCTAAGAGCAGAAGTCCTCCCCGGCTTCTGCCAAATCCACCGCATGACGCTGGGGCTCCTCTGCGGGAGTCCGCACCGGTGGGGGCATGTCTCCACCTCTTCAGTCAGGTCTGGGTTCGCTCGGCCCTGGATCCTTGGGTATTAGAAATAGTAGCCCAAGGGTACAAATTGGAGTTTCAAGACGTGCCCCCTCACCGATTTTTCAAATCGGCCTTGCCAGCTTCTCTTCCGGAAAGGGAGGTAGTATGTGCTGCAATACAAAAGCTGTGTCAAAATCAAGTCATTGGCCCTCATTCCGAGTCGTTCGCTCGGTAATTTTCATCGCATCGCAGTGAAATTCCGCTTAGTACGCATGCGCAATAATCGCACTGCGACTGCGCCAAGTAATTTTACAATGAAGATAGTATTTTTACTCACGGCTTTTTCTTCGCTCCGGCGATCGTAGTGTGATTGACAGGAAATGGGTGTTACTGGGCGGAAACACGGCGTTTTCGGGGCGTGTGGATAAAAACGCTACCGTTTCCGGAAAAAACGCAGGAGGGCCGGCGAAACGGGGGAGTGTCTGGGCGAACGCTGGGTGTGTTTATGACGTCAAACCAGGAACGACAAGCACTGAACTGATCGCAGATGCCGAGTAAGTCTGAACCTACTCTGAAACTGCTAAGTAGTTTGTAATCGCAATATTGCGAATACATCGGTCGCAATTTTAAGAAGCTAAGATACACTCCCAGTAGGCGTAGGCTTAGCCTGAGCAACTCTGCTAAATTCGCCTTGCGAGCGATCAACTCGGAATGAGGGCCATTGTCACGGTACCCCCGTCACAGCACGGAGAAGACTTTTATTCGAACCTGTTCGTGGTCCCGAAGCCGGATGGCTCGGTCAGACCGATTCTGAATCTAAAATCCCTCAATTTCTATTTGAAAAAATTAAATTTCAAGATGGAATCTCTCCGAGCAGTGATCTCCAGTCTAGAGGACGGGGATTTCATGGTGTCGGTCGACATAAAGGATGCCTACTTACACGTCCCCATATATCCTCCACATCAGGCTTACCTGAGGTTTGCTGTTCAGGATTGTCATTACCAATTTCAGACGTTGCCGTTTGGTCTGTCCACGGCTCCGAGGATTTTCACCAAGGTAATGGCGGAAATGATGGTTCTCCTGCGCAAGCAAGGAATCACAGTTATCCCCGCTGTGATCAGGTCTGAATTAGCCCCCATGAGTGTACTTAGTTATTAATAACACTGTCTGGACATGTACTGAACTGATCTTGAATTGTGTAATGTAATGTATTCATTACCATATCTCCTGGTGTTTACCAGTTACATATTTTACTGGTGTCCCCATGTGTAAAACTCTGTAAGCCATGCAAAATGTACCATTTTCCAGGGCATATTTTGCACTTGAGATTTAGAATGTAGCATGAGTTCCTACATGTGCCCACTGTCTGTTCTATCATTTGCTCGCTGCTCCATGTTTTAGAAGCACAGCATGTAGTTTTTGGGGATAACTGAATACAAAGCAATGAATGTCCTCAATATGGTAGAATGTCCTCAAAATTATGGTAGAACAGCATCATTAATTTCACTGTCATGGTAAAATGAGCAATGTTGTGGTCATAGGGCTCGATTCAGACTTGATCGCTGTTGTGCGAAATTGCACAGCGGCCGATTATCGATAACCGAACATGCGCATGCACTGCAATGAGTATGCGCGTCCCCAAACAGTGACTGGTGTGAAAATTTTGATCGCCCGGGCATTTACACGGTGATTGACAGGAAGAGGATGTTTGTGGGTGGTAACTGCCCGTTTTCAGGGAGTGTCAGGAAAAACGCAGACGTTCCCAAGCATTTTCAGGGCAGGTTTGTGTGACGTGCACTCTGGCCCCGATCAGCCTGTTTATATCACACTGTAGGAGTACGTCTTGGGCTACCCACAGACTGCACAGACTGGAAAAATTATTTGATAGTGAGTAAGTGAGTTGCAAATGGATTTGCAGCTGTCCGCTGTCTGGCGGAATGTTTGCATGCCGTACACATGCATTCACACACTTGCACAGTGCGGGTTTTCACTCTCTATAGGCGGCGGCTATCTGATCGCAGGCTTCTGCAAAAACGCACAGCAGCGATCAGGTCTGAATCGGGCCCATAGTTATTAGCGTTCGCCAACATCACGTGGAATTGAACTGCCACCTTCAGTCCATTTTGTGAAGAATCTAAACTATGATGTCAGAACAGGAAGAGAGGCCATTTTCTGATCTATAGTCATACAAGATGGTGAAGTCCATATAATTAAGTAAGAAACATAAATAATCCAGGAGATAAATAAGGATATCTTGAAAACTGTTTAAATAACATAATATTCAGATTTTCATGACAGAACAAAAGCATAGTCACCTACTTTTATTACCTCTCCTAAAGGAGATGATGGAGAGAAGGAGAAGCTGGAGCTGCAGAAGCGTGTCTCCACAATACAATCTGCAGTGCCAAGGAAGGCAGTGATAATTTCATTCAATGCAAATTGTGTCTTCAAATCTCCTGACAGCTCCCTTCCCCCGTGAATGAGGATTAGTCTACTGGAGTGTCTTGGAGTAGGCTATTATGACAATGTTCCTATACACTAAACCCTGCCGAATCTGACAATATATTTATAATCCTGAGATTTAGGTTTATTACCATAGAAAATATTAGGGAATATCTATGCACTCAACTGGTCTGAGATCTTAGTGTTTTAGAATGCTCCAATTATAAACTTTATTTGCACATTATTCCAGTTACTACGTAGATAACAAAGAAATCCTTGCATTTATGGTTGTGTTTAACCTAAAGTGTACATGTCATTATGGAACATATGTAAAATGAGTCATATCACTTTACAGATGTAGCCATACTCATCGTGGCTGCGATTCGGCGAGGTCGAGCATCATTTGCTGCGACGAGTGCACACGCCAGTGTACGCGTGCATCTTCGTGGCACCTATTAACATTACAATGAGCGGAAAAAGCTGCAGCCTGGCGCGGGTTGGACTAGGCACATAGAGAGTGCCCATGCGGTCGCTTAAACCACAATGAGCGTGGCTACATCAGTATCTTACCTACTATTAGAATCAGGAAAAGCCCCGTACACACTGGGTGACCTCCTCTAATTAGCAATCAGTGCTATATCACTGATTGCTAATTAGGGTAGATTGTCAGTGCATGAACGATATCGCACAGTGGCGTCATCCCCCCTCACTCCCCTAACATGCAGCTCAACGATATAGTTAAAGTTAAGCTGCATGTTTGGTAGATAATGCCTGAACGAAAATGACCTGCTGGTGCGCACATCATTCATTGTTCAGGGTGGTCTTCAGTATGCCGGCTGTCGGGATCCCGGCGCACAGTATACCGGCGCCGGAATCCCGACAGCCGGCATACCAACACTTATTCTCTCTCGTGGGGGTCCACGACCCCCCTGGAGGGAGAATAAAATATTGTGGCGAGCGCAGCGAGCCCGCAAGGGGCTCATTTGCGCTAGCCTCACTGTCGGTAAGCCGGCGGTCGGGCTCCCGGCGCCGGTATGCTGGTCGCCGGGAGCCCGACCGCCGGCATACCATACCACACCCCATTGTTCAGGCATACACACTAATTGATATGAACAATAGACCTTCATTATCATTTATATCGTCTAGTGTTATCGCCCAGTGTGTACAGGGATTTAGAATCAGGAAAGACTATCTTACCTGCTATTAGACAGAATTGGGAAAGACTTTCATACCTACTACAGGTTGAGTCTCCCTTGTCCAAAATGCTTGGGACCAGAGGTATTTTGGATATGGGATTTTTCCGTATTTTGGAATAATTGCATACCATAATGAGATATAATGGTGATGGGACCTAAATCTAAGCACAGAATGCATTTATGTTACATATATACCTTATACACACAGCCTGATAGTAATTTTAGCCAATATTTTTTTATAACTTTGTGCATTAAACAGAGTGTGTGTACATTCACACAATTCATTTATGTTCCATATACACCTTATATACACAACCTGAAGGTCATTTAATACAATATTTTTAATAACTTTGTGTATTAAACAAAGTTTGTGTACATTGAGCCATCAGAAAACAAAGGTTTCACTATCTCACTCTCACTCAAAAAAGTCCGTATTTCGGAATATTCCGTATTTCGGAATATTTGGATATGGGATACTCAACCTGTATATAGAATTAGGCAATTAGGCAGAATCTGGCCATTGACAAAACACAACTAAAACATAAACAACTACTATAAAAAATATATATAATTTAGTTATTATTTGATGTATCTGAAATCCCTGTTGTAGCATTGTAATGGCTAATGCCTGCTGTACTCTTGTGGAATTCCCTGATTGTATTAAAAGCACATGGCACTGCAGCCTTGTCTGTTTATATGATCATACAGTATGTTCTTATGCCCTTTCAGACATGTGACTAGGTCTAGCAAGCAGGCAAATTCCGGGTCTCAGTCCGAACCCTGGTAAACAGAAGGGTCGGGGACTCGGGACATAGGGGTCTATTCATGAAGCAGTGAAAAGTATGGAGAAGTGAGCCAGTGGAGAAGTTGCCCGTGGCAACCAATCAGCATTGAAGTAACATTTATAATTTGCATACTATAAAATAATACAGAGAAGCTGAGTGGTTGCCGTGGGCAACTTCTCCACTGGCTCACTTCTCCACACTTTTCACTGCTTCATGAATAGAACCCTTAGTCCCGGGCAGTGGTGGCTCCAGAGGTAGGGCTGCAGGTCAGTACAAATTTCAAACAGGTGAGCCACACCAACTGCCACTATCTGTCATTTCAAACTGACTCACTGACAGATGGGGGTAAATTTACTAAGATGGGAGTTCTGTTTAAGATGAGATGTTGCCCATAGCAACCAATCATATTCTACTTCTCATTTATCTAGCACCTTCTAGAAGATAATATCTGGAATCTGATTGGTTGCTATGGGCAACATCCCATCTTAAATAGAACTCCCATCTTAGTAAATGTGACCCTATTTGAATTTTGAACTGAACTGCAGCCCCACCTCAGAAGCCACCACCGGTCCCGGGTAGTTTGCATTCACACATGCAGAAATCCCAGGTTGATGTGCATTGATGTACAAAAAGTAACCCAGAATTTAACTGCATGTGTGACAGGGGTATCATTTACAGTACAGTATACATAATCCACTATGTAATTGAACAATAATGACTAAACTAGTCATTCAGATAAACAAGTCAAGCTTATAATGAGCTAACTCATCAGGTAATATAGCCATATAATTGGATTAGCTCTTTTTGAAATATACACTATAAACATTTGATGTTGGATATACTGTAGCATACACTGAAACTGTTAAATAGGTGGTTTTGCAACGACTTACTATATCGGGAATACCGGTAAGCTGTTTTACAAGTATAGCAACCTTCTGTAGACTAACATCCATAGGATAGTGAGCAGCCTCAACCGTCTGATAATGTAGTAGTTAATATTATTATCCTTGTGTACTATAAAACAGAAGACAAACAGCACAATTCATTGGTTTCACAAAGTGGGCCTAATTCAGACCTGATCGCTAGGCTGTGTTTTCGTACAGCCTGCGATCAGGTCTGAACTGCGCATGCGTATGCACCGCAACCACCGCAATGTGCAGGCGCATCAGTCCGCAGCACCGAGGAGCGCCGGGCAGTGACGGGATGGTGCGAGAAAAGTGATCGCAAAGTGACTGACAGGAAGAGGCCGTTTGTGGGTGGCAACTGACCGTTTTAGAAGAGTGTCCGGAAAAACGCAGGAGGGACCAGGCGTGAAGGGAGGGTTTTTGACGTCAGCTCCAGCCCCGATCATCGCACTGGAAGAGTAAGTCCTGGTCTGTTTAGAGACTGCACAAACTTCTGTTTGTGCAGCTCTCCTGCACATGCGATCGCACCCCTGCACAGCGATTTCCCCCTCTCCCTGTAGGCGGCGACTACAGTACCTGATCGTAGGGATGCAAAAAATGCACCCTAGCGATCAGGTCTGAATTAGGCCCAGTATCTTGACTGTATGGTGCAAGCCTGAATTTACTACTTGTCCAGTGACATACAAGGAGTGAGCAGGATTAGAACAGCATGCCTGAGCCATTAGCATACAATCAGTGTGCTCCACCTGTACCATACGGTCCCCTTGAGCTGAACAAGCTAACGTAGAGACATATTGAACGCAATGAAGAAAAATGCTTAAAAGCTAAAGCTTAAAATATAAAGTATAGATGAGAATGAAATGCAGAGTATAAGTATTTGCTTTGTACACTAGACCAAATATCCATAAAGGTACAATATCCATAAGGGTACAATATCCATAAGGGTACTATTTTAAAAAAAAACGTACGAGTTCGGCCGGAGTCTCGGAGCTCCGGCCATCTCGCATTTCAATACACTCGGTCCCAGATGTTGCTTGTGGACATATCAGGACTCACAACATTTAACAATAATTTTAAAGGGACTGTGGCCTTAAAAATAATGTTTGCTTAATTGTGCCTACCATAGGGGTATCTTATTTGTAAGGCACCATGTTATGTTATTTCTCTGTGCATGTTATGAGCAAATTTAGAGCTGTGCTTGCCACCCCTTTGCCTGTCCTCTCTTTTATATTTGTGTTTATTTCCGAATGTGTCTAAAATAGCATCATATACTGTAGTACCTTGCTGCAACAACGTCTTCAGAATAAAATTGACAGCAGGTCTTTGGGAGAATGAGAAAGCAAACAGTGGCAAATCTACGGTATGTTGGGTTTGGCCAAACAGATTTTAGAAACTAAGTATAAGTCCTAGAACAAGATTATTTTTAAACATTCAGCTGCCTATTGTATCAATCTAATTCATGCAGAAACATTTTGTCCACATGATTAAAGCAATCTAAAGTATCAGGGCTATTTAGCAAATGCTGGACAGGAGCTATCAGAGTTACTGTATTTACTGCTATGAACACCGCAGACCGCAGTCCCCTTGTGGAGGGGGACTGTAATCTGGAGCCATATAACCAGCCCTGAAAAGCTTATCTATTAGGAGCTTTTACTGGATAGCTCTGCCATGAACATGTCTACCCTGTAGGCTACAGCATAGCTGGTGAAGGATCTTCAGATTCCTCACTGGCAGGCTGGACACCAGATCAGAAGCTGGAAGTTCTTTTGATGCCAGGATAAGAAATCGGTTAAAAGGCTGTCTATAGTGTGCTCCGTTCCGGTATGACATTATTGATACATTGGTCCCTAAATTCATCTATTATCACTGCAAATAGCAGCAATGACATTTGATAGTTAAAGGTATGCATACTGTAAATAGGGCCCTCAGAGTAGTAATGTTTTATTATTCTGTATTCTTTTTCTTTTTTTCTGAATTGTGCGTACAGTTTCACTCAGCGCTGTACACAGGATTGTTCTCTGTCAGCTGTAGTTGAGTGGTTTCATCTGCTACACTAGAGGAAATCAGGGTACTTACTGAGTGAGATAAACTTCCCAAACACTAGGCAATTTGGAAAGCTTTCTTGAAATTTTAAGGTGCATGAGGTTTTGGTTTTGATCATCCAGTGTTTCATTACATATGTTACATATAGGTTATGGAAACAAGTTATTTGTACCAATTGTATGTTTCTTACCCTGGAAATGTTTTTAGAAGTGGCCTGACATGGGCAGAACCAAATGTATAACATACCATGTAGCCACGGCAGCATTGCTGGATGGCAGAGTTGCTCTATTGCAGAGATGAAATAACAGAATGGAAGGGACAATGCAGTGTAATGTGTGCCGGTGGGCTGTTTGTCAATTGGGTAGGAGGGCCACATGTCAGCAAACAAAACAGGCCTCGCAGATAGGTTGGAACTTGTGCTCCTGTGCTTCCTGATTGCTGAGTTTCATGTGCTCTTCTGATTGCTTAGTTACCTGTGCTCCCCTGATCGCTAGGTTACCTGTTCTCCTCTGATCTGGTGGGTTCTGCATTGTTCTAATTTCCAAAAAAGGAGTTACTCCTCTCTGCTCAGGGCAGGCTCTTTTAAAACTCTGGGACAATTCAATCAGTGTCAATGGCAACAAAGTGCCAGAGAAAAGTTCAGAACTCTGGCACCTCACGACAGACAGTATCATACAGTTTCCTATGCATTCATAGATGTGTGCAGAAAAATGTGCAATGTTGAGGTACAGTAATTTTTGTTGATGTGCACAGCAGGCAACTGAATTGTCCTGTAACAGCAGAGTTGCCAAAACTCATGCCCCGTGTACTCTTTACCCATCTAAATGTTAATAATATGACTTGACTGATTGATATAGAGCTTAGTATACTACCCATACAATATGATTATCGCCTCAACTAAGTCAACTGAAATAAAGTAAAACAAACATGACATCAATATGTGTTACCTGGAATGGTACTAAGAGGTTGTGTCTCACAGGAGACACACATCTCTTTATACACAAACATAGACTAGTAGTTCTTATTAATAAATGGCCTAATAGTACTAATAACTAGAATGCAGTTTATACACTTAGCTAGCCAAGTGAGACAGATTCAGCGCTATCAGTCTATCCAATAGAAATGCAGTTTTGAAAACGCTGTCAATTGTTCTGCTCTATATCCTGGGAATTTCTGCCAAGCTTACATTGTGGAAAGGCATTTTACTCCCTGTGTTTGTTCCTGTTAAGAAGAGACAAGCTCTTGGGATTTCCTGAAAGCAAGCCAAAATAGCAGACGTTGTTACCTAGGGAAAATAATGGGGAAGACATGATATATTTGAACTGATATGTACAAGCAGGGTTGTTATAGAGAACATATGGTCACCATCATTCCTATTCCAAATGTTATTGAAGACGCAGCCAAACATATAATAAAAATATATCCAAAGGAAATATAATTGTATGTTTGTTCACTAGCATTGAAATGTGATAACCCAAAAAGCATGTTGTTGCTATACACTTTGGAGAGCTAGTGCCATTTACTATAATAGAGTGAGCTGACGTTCTTAAAAGTTACTCTATACTGCGTAATCCATTAAGCTGAAGTAGTTGTATTACTTGTGGTGCTTACTTACAGTCAAAACCTTTCCTTTCCTAGGTAACATTCCTTCTTTTTTACATTTAAATTATACTTTTATTTCTCCTTTCTTAGCAGCGCTCAAAATCAATAAATTAAAATTTGATGTATTTGGCAAGTAAACAAAAGACACATTTAAATGTGACATCTTAGTGGTAATACTATACTCATTTTTGCTGACAACTACATTTTGCCCTCCTGGAGATCCTGGATGTAATTTGGGGAAGTGGGGGCTAGTCTACCCAAGGAGTCAGGCTAACCCATCAAGTCTTTCTTTTCAAGCAGACTGCATGACTATTCAATTTTATGGAAAGTGGAAAAAATATCTGATAGCAGCGCCTCCTGCTGTCTAACATGATAAGCATACTGGCATACTGGACTTCTCTCCCAGAAGCTGTGGGAGATGCCAGTTTTCTTGGGTAGTTCTCTGCACCCCCTGAAAGAGTAGGTGGACCTCTCGAATCCCACCCACTTTTTAAGTGGGCAGAATGGGAAGATAATGCAAGAAATCTCGGGTCTGTAGGGAGTGGACGGGGCTAAGTTACACAAATTGCATCATGATGTGAGGTTACGGCCTGCCCACAGAGCAGTTGGAAAGTATGTGTGTGTAGGGTAAACACTACCTGCTTTTTCACCTAGCACAAAAATACTGGGAAAATTAAATCTGTATGTTCACTATACCTTTGCACCCCCTGCAGCGCAACATGGTTTTGCCAAGGTAAAAGTTTAAGACATACTGCATGTGGCCAGTTGTGAATTTTCCATTAGGCACGTGCCTAGGGGTGGCATTTGTTGTGGGGCGGCACTTAGATGCTTGTGTTGGTACTGTCCCAGTAACTGTAAAATATTTCTACTGTACTGTACCATATGCCATCTTGAATGAAGTGTAAACAGGTAGGACATGTACATATTGCCCCTTTATTTAGTAAATAAGTATACATAATAAAAAATGTCATAGTTAGTGGCTTTTGTTTAATTATTCTATTACATTGAACATCATCAAATGAGGGCTTAGAACTAACAAAACAAATAATAAAATAAGGGGTGGGGGGGCTCCCGATTACAGAGTACATAAACAAATAAGCAAAACAAGACACTTAACTTACAGTTCAAGACCAGATAGGACAAGTACAGAGTATATTAACTTAAGGGCCCTACATATTGAGCGATCCGCCGCCGAGCTGCCCGACGACGGATATGGCCGATGGGCGACCCGGGGGCGGGGGGGGGGGGCAGTGACGGGGGGGAGTGAAGTTTCTTCACTCCACCCGTCACCCGGCCAGCTCCATAGAAGTGCAGGCAAATATGGACGAGATCGTCTATATTGGCCTGCATGCACAGGCGACGGGGCACCAGCGATGAACGAGCGCGGGGCCGCGCATCGTTCATCGCTGGTGCTTCAACATTCAAAGATATGAACGGTATCTTGTTCATTAATGAACAAGATCGTTCATATCTTTGAGTGTTATCACCCAGTGTGTAGGGCCATAGGCGTGCGCAGGGGGGGTGCCTGGTGCGCACAGGCACCCCCTAATCTCTGGCACCCCGATCTCATATGCCTGATGCAGCGATTGCCAAGCAGGCTGATTACTGTCCCCTCTGCGCTGCACCCTGTCAGGACTGCACTACTGACCAGATGCCTGGGTTAATCAAGGGTGCCACTGCCACTGGCTTTCAAACTCCCGGCTCCACCTCCATGTACAAAAACAGTGTGATGTGACGTGATGATGTCATGCTGCTCGCACGCCCACCCGCCACATGAAAAGAGAGGGGGAGCCAGACCAGGCTGAGGAGGAGCAGTGTAATTGCAGTGAGTGCCAGCAGGGGTATTTGTTTGGTGCACACCACAACATCTGACAATGTATCTGCATTATTAGGATTGGTACAAGGGTAGATATTTTATATTGTGTTGACCGTTAATAGATGGTGCTAGACACACCCAAAAGGCGGTGCTATGCACACCATTCCGGCGGTGCACCCCCTAATAAAATGTGCTGCGCACGCCTATGTGTAGGGCCTATTAGTTGCATCAGCAGATGACACTGAAATAAGTTTCAGGGGGGCAGAAAAAATGAGGGATTTGATGCTGTTGAAGGGAGTATGGAACAGAAGATAGTTTAAGTAATTGAAAGAAAAGCACATAAGGGAAGAGGACCCTGCTCATGAGTTTATCACTGTCTTTTAATTATGTTATGTATAATTTCACTTCAATGTGTTTATGCAGTCAATTATTATATTATCAGTCTATACAAAGTCAATACAGTTTCTAGTAGAAAATGTTTGCAGAAACAGGGCTGCCTTAAGTATTACAGAAGTTCAGGAAGTTTGTTTCTAAATGGGTTAAAATAAAATGTTCTACAAAAGTTAAGATAACATTCTCCAAAAAAACAAAATTATGACATGAAAGTGTTTACCATATACTAAAATTGGAACGATACAGGGAAGATTAGCACAGCCCCTGCATAAAGATGACTTGCAAATTTGTAAAGCGTTCCATGGAAGTGTTTATCATTAATACTCTTTAGCCCTGTAGGAAAAGCTATCTCCTTACACTTTGTATTCATTCCTATTTAATACATTAGAAGTAACCTGGCTTTCATTCACACCCACTTAGAGGCATGATTACATCTGCTGCCTCTTGTGATGTATCCATACTAGAGATGGCCATCAGAGCACCCTCCATCGATGATTACCATTGATGACAATGATGGAATGTACCATTGATGGTTCCTACCTATTTGGCCCTATACCATCAATGGTTTATACCAGTGGTGGTCCATACATGTGCAAGAAGCCTTGGGGGTAGGGCCTGGAGTCTAGGTCAGCATCCTCGCACCAGGCACACTTTATGTGTGTAAGAGCTGAAGACAATGCAGGGCTGCTGACTGACAGTTGAGCTTGTCAAGTAAGGTATAGAGCAGAGCATGTCATCAGCATCCGAGCATACTGACTTTATGTCACTCACATACAGTGTGCTGGGTAGCCGATACCCCGTCTCTCTATAGCTGACTTTACAGGCTCAGCTGTCAGTCGGCAGCCCTGCAACACCTCTGGCTCTTACCCACAGTGCAGCACTATGGAAGGGGTGGGGTGGGGGGACAGAACATCTGGCCTATGGCTACCATCAATGGCGGGAGACCATCTGAAGCTCCAACATCAATGGTAGAAATATTCACCATCGGCTGGAGACCACTGATGATTTTGAAACATTGATGGTGGATGGACAACCCTAATACATACCCTCACTGCAAGATGGCTATGCCCATCCCTGATTTCATAAATTGGAATGTTTGGAAGTACTGTATGCTCTATATATGCACACTGGGAACATTTCCTGAATTAATATGTACAGTATTGGGGGGTTTTCAGGAAGTTTTTTGCTTTTATAGGTCTGTCTGTGTATATGAATACCCTCCACCTTCACAGGTCGGTTACACGGATTCAGTATGTAATAACGATGGCCGGGATGCCAGGCATTAGTATACCGACAGCGGCATCCCGGACACCAGGATGCCGCAGCAGGGTGAGCCCTATTAAGCCACTTGCGGGCTCACTGCACTCGCCACACTGCGGTGAGGTTATATTCTCTCTCTGTGGGTGCTGTGGACATCCATAGGGGGAGAAAAGCCTGTGGTGCCGGGATCCAGCACAGCGCTATAATGCTGACGTCGGCATTGTGATCGCCGGGATCCTGTGCGGCGGGATCTTCACCGCTTCCTGGTTACACAGCAATATTTAGAAAATCTCATAACATAGATTGATTTTTCTCTCTTCACTGAGGCATGCATAAATCCCACATTGGTGTAGCTCTCAGCCTGGAGGGTTTAGTTACTAGAACTCTATTAAAGGACAATGGATGACTTAGAAAACAAGTTAGTGGGCTCTTCAATACAGGTAACAAGAATCTCAATTAAGACAATTGAGGACAACTTGCATTAACATTATGGGGGATATTCAATTATCCGCAAATTCGCGGCAATTTTTCGCCCGAAAATTTTTCGCGGCAATCGGCCGAAAATTGCCGCGAAAACGCTCCGTTTTTCAATTTTTCGCAAATTCGCGGCAATTTTTCACCCGAAAATTTTTCACGGCAATCGGCCGAAAATTGCAGCGAAAACACTCCATTTTTCGACCTATTCAATTCCGACCGGGTTTCACATGAAAATTCTTGCAGTGAAAAGTGCAGGTGAAAATGGGGAAATCAGCCTGTACCCCAAAAAATGCTAAACTAACATAGGAAAACAGAAGAGAAGTGTGTTAGAGATCACATTAGAGAGTTTTTGGGGACTTAAATTGTGTGAAATGGCGGTTATATGCATTTTTTTTTAAATGCAAAAAAATGATAGAAAGCAAGTTTTTTTGAGCAAAATAAATGCTCTCATTAAATTTGGAGTACATGAAAATGGGTATAAGTATATATTTGGGTCATTTTAGGGTACTTTAAAAAAAAAGTGGAAACAGACCGATTACTCCCATCTGCAAGCCTAAAAAACACCTGTCCCACTCATAAAGCACCCCAATATACCTGTCCCATACCTTGAACCCCAATTTCCATCACTTTTTACTTTTTCACCCCAAAAATGACATGCCATTATTGGCCAATTAAAAATAATTAAAAACTTCAACGTGCCTAATTAGTCATAAAGGGGGGTGTCCCAGGAGTTCTGTACCATATCCAAACATTTTTACCTTAAAATAGTGACTTTTCCCAACTTTTCACCTGCTTCAGAGAAGGTGAAGTGAAATTAGTGAAAACATGATCACCGATAAATTTTCCAGGATAATTGAATAGGCTGTAATTGCATTTCACGTGAAAAGTCCGGTTTTTCACCCGAAAACCGGACTTTTCACGTGAAAAGTCCGTTATCACTGCTAATTGAATATAGCCCTATGTCTTCCATCTAGTTTAATAGGATAGCCAATTAATTGCTAAGATTTTAAGTGATTCTGGGGAGGGAATGTACTTGAAATACAAGGGCAAAAGCGCACTTGATCTTGATTTTTAGTATAAATACAGACCGTGAAAGCGGGGCCTCACGATCCTTCTGACTTTTTGGGTTTTAAGCAGGAGGTGTCAGAAAAGTACATACAACGGTTTGGCAATTCACCTCATGATAATTATCACCTAAAAAAGTAATTGATTTGCACTGATATTTACTTTTTGCATTTGGATTGCAGTTAAAATGCTGGCTGTCAGGACCCCGGCGTTCAGAATACCGACGCCAAAATTCCAATAGCCGGCAATACCGACAGCCAGAATCCCGGGGGCATCAGGGCTATTCCCATTTGTGGGTGTCCACAACACCCATAGAGTGGGAATGGCTCCTGTGGCGAGCACAGCAAGCCACCAAGCTCACAAGGAGACTCAGCGCTCGCCCCACTGCTAGCATGAGGTGTAGGGTCCTCATTTTTTTCAACTGGTCAAAAAATCCAGCAATTTGCTGGCATTTTCTCCCATTTTTAGGTTAGTTTTTGCCCATGCCGATTCAACAATAAAAAAAAATATAACGAAAAGGCATGGCCGAAAATGGATCCAAAAACGGGCGAAAACACAGTCTATTGACTACACATAGGTCGAATTAGTGCCGATTTTCCTGACTGTCTGAAAATTCGGCACTAATTAAATATCCCCCTAAGATGTAAAACAGGTGGCTGTCCCACCAAACCTGGATACAGTTATTTAATCTGCTTGTGTCTGTCTAGTTTGTAGTCTGTCTGTAATCTTGAGGGGAAAAAAGCAGTTGTTGCCAGTTTGACACGCATGCAATGCCATAGTAACGGGCACGTTATATGCACAAAGCACCACTAAATAGGAAGAATATGCTTTACCACAGCCCACTTGATTTTTCCATTCATTCATTTAAAATAAAATTAACAATTTTAAATTAGACATCATTCTGGCTAAAGTGAATGCAAATTTGCTGTGTATTCAGTAAAACGCTCCAAACCTTAGTTACAGTAGCAATTTAAAATATTGGTTACTAAAATCTGAAACAAGTGTATTGCCTTAGAGCTCTTACGAATAGCAGTAACCTGACGTGACGTTGAAAGTTAGACAAAATGACATAGGAAACAAACTGAAATGCTAGTTCGTAATGCAAAGGTTACTCCTATTAAATGAGATATGAAAATAAATATTTGAGAGGAAAAATGTTAATACACAGTATTTGACGCTCTCCAGAAACCCAAATATTTTTCCTGGCTGAGTTCACATACAGGAAAATGTGAAAGACAGAGGTCTGGTTACTCTTTTTTTGCCAGGTGGCAAACTTGTAGTGTAGAATTCACATATTGGGCATTATTTGTGAACAGATGGCACAGTGCAAAAACCACATTATTCTGGTGTTGTGCATTATGCCAGACTTTATATCGATGTGTAAAATAATGCATTGCAAGATCTTGGCTTTTGTGGAGGTTTAAGTAATATTTGTGTGAGAGATGCATGGATTACAACAATTAATGTAATGTCCTTTGAACATAGGTTCTCAAACTCGGTTCTTAGGACCCCAAACAGTTTATGTTTTCCAGGTCTCAACACAGAATCGCAAGCAAAATAATTAGCTTCACCTGTTTATCTTTTAAAATGTGTCAATGATTTACATCCTCCTCAAGCCAATCCTCCTCACAGGTTACCGCTACTTGGTTTGATTGGTTGAGCTTCAAGAAAACACTGACATATGCTGCTCACATGGAACCTTCTCCCCCCGCTGTGCCATGAGGTTGTAATGATGATGAGTATATTCTTTCTTCCTACTACTTCTGCCTTTTCTCTAAACTTGTGCTTTTCCTTCTCATTATTCTCTTCCTTCTGCCTCCTTTCTTTGCCTATTTGATAAAGCTCCTTCCTTCTCTTTTGCTTTTGTAACTTTTTCATTATTTCTTTCACCATTGTTACAATAAGATGATCCAGGTTGTTGTTCCATCCTATGCAGACCGGGGACTCATTTTGAGTTCTAATCATAGCATTCTTGCCTACTCTCCCGGAAGTAACGGGAGGATCAGGATTTTTGGGGTAGCCCCCTGCATCCCCGGAAGAGCAGGCAGATCTCTGGCATCCTGGCCACACCCTAGTGAAGCGGGCAGGATGGAGAGATAATCTCCATCATTTGCGGGTCCGTGGGGTGGGGGTGGGGCTAAAATTATGCTAAAATTATGCGAATTGCAATATTTTAGCCCTGCCCCCTCCCCACAGACCCGCAAATCTTGGCGGTTTCCTGAGGTAGGGGCGGGGATTGATGATGTCAGGCCAGGCTGCCCCCCTTTGAAGTTCCCCCGCAGTTCCTCCTCTCCGGGCTTCTCTTTACTTATGCAAGTTAAAAAAATTAAAAAAGTGTCAAAGAGTAATAAACACCTGTGCACCTAATGGGTGACCTGGAAAACGTGAACTGTTTGGGGTCCTGAGGACTGAGTTTTAGAACCTATGCCTTAGAACAATTCTACATGTGTACAGTGCAAAATTCCAAAGAAAAGATTCTACTTCTGCACATGAGAAGTTGGTGTACAGTATGTAGGGAAAATTAGACAGTAATTAAAAATAGCTTAAAGAGTCATATGAGCAGTGCTTGGAAATAAATTAGGTAAATATGAATGTAATGTAAGAGGAAAAAAGAGAGCAGGTACTGCTTTGATTTATATTAGAATCTTCGTGGGGTCAATCATATTACTTGTGGGTCCTGCAAGCCGTTGTCACGGCAAACTCGTGCCTTGAATTACATTTGCAATCCAATTTCCAAATCACATGGCATTTTCTGCGTTTTTTGTGTGCACCCCCCTGAGCAGGTGAAAAGGTAGGGAATATCTTTATTTCAAGGTAAAAATGTGAGGACATAGTGCAGAACCCCTGGTGCACCCCCAAATGACTAACCATTCACAGAAAGGGTAGTGGATAAGTGGAATAGCCTCCCATCAGAGGTGGCAGAGGCTAACACTGTAGAGCAATTTAAACATGCTCGGGATAGGCATATGAATTAAGGTTCAAAAAGGGTTGAGATTGCCTAAAGGATAAAAAAAAAGGGGGCAGACTAGGTGGGCCAAGTGGTTCTTTTTTTTTTAAACATTAAATTTTTATTAAAGGGTTTACACACAAAAATGGGGAACTGAAAAAAGAGAGGTAGGGGGAACACAGGGGAAGTCCAGAATGGTTACCATATGCAGATTATAAACAGCTCACAGTCGGATGAATATACAATTGGCTACATTAGGCTTTCAAATACATGAGAAGGAGAAAGCATTGAGAAAAAACAAGGACTAAAATATATTAAACTTAGAAAATACCTGATAGCACAACCTTCTTGTAGAGGTCAATCTAGGATGGGTGAAGCACAGACACATCAATTGGAGAGCTATAAACTGTTAGCCTACCCTCTCTACTCCTATAGTCGGACCATCCTACCCATTTCAGGTGGATAGAGTTAGCCGAGGAAGAGTATTTAGCCTCCACTGTTTTGAAAATGAAATGTTTGTGAGTTTTATTTTGAATAAACGCTAAGGTAGGAATATTCTCAGACTTCTACAATTGTGCTATAGCAGCTTTAGTGGCTATCAAGATATGTCCCAAGACGTAGCGATCACCTACGGAGAGGCGGTCAACGTATAAATGGAATAGCGCCAGAGCTGGGTCCATGGGGATGTTGAGCCCTAACACTATGCTAGCCATGTGTAAAACTTCTCTCCAAAGTGGTTGTATATGAGGGCATGCCTAGAAGATGTGATAGATATCCCCCGTAGAGCCGCATTTTCTCCAACATGATTTAGATTGTGAAGGCCAGATCCTGTGTTGTTTTGCAGGGGTAAAGTAGGCCCTCTGTATAAGCTTGTAGAACATTTCAGAGTGGTTAACACATTTGGAGACTTTAAAACAAGATCTAAATATACTGTCCCAATCTGCATCAACAAAGGACCTATTCAAATCTCTTTCCCATAAAGTCTGAGCTTTTAATTTTGTCTGTGGGCCATTAGTCAATTGAAATTGGTACCACCACGTAATCCCATATTTATGCGAGGACGATTCCAATCGGCTTATAATATAAGCCGGAAGAGAAGGTTTGTGGAGATGTGAGGGAGTAAATGAGTGTAACCAACTTCTCACCTGCAGGTATTTGAAAAAATCTTGAGTCCGAATCCCAAATCTCTCTTGCAGTTGAGAAAAGGACATCAAGACGTCGCCTACAAATAAATCGCCCACAGTGGAGAGCCCCCTACGAATCCACTCCTCTAGGGAGACATTAGGAATCGATGACATAAGGGCAGATAACGACAGGCAGGGGGCAGGTAAATTAATCTCTTCCGAAGAGAGCACTAGTTTATGCCATGAATCTAGGGTCGTTTTAATAGACTTGCAGGATCCGGCCCTACTCCGAGCAGCAGACAGTGGTAACCAAAACAGGTCAGGGAGAGAAACAGTGTCTAAGCATGAAGCTTCCAGGATAACCCAAGGTTTCGGACTCGAGGTGTCGAACCAGTCACTAGACTGACTCATCAGGCATGCAGCATGGTATTTTTCTATATCTGGGAAAGCTACCCCTCCAGACAATTTGGGCAAAATGAGAGTTTTTTTTGCAATTTTTGGTCTAGAGCCTCCCCACACATATCTGATCAGGACCTGATTAAATTTATTATAAAAGAGTCTAGGAAGGGGCCTAGGTATGGCGCGAAACAGGTACATTAATTTCGGCAATAGGACCATTTTGGCAGCAGCAATCCTACCCAACCAAGACACCTCCTGTAGCATCCACTCCCCAGTCAGCTCTGTAAACGCTTTTAATAACGGGGCGTAATTACACTCAATCAAATTATCTTCTCTGGTTAAATTAATTCCTAGATATCTCAAAGAGTAGGACTTCCAGGCATATTTGTACGAATCCTTCAACCTAGAGACCACGGTCGGAGTTATATTGAGTGGGAGGGCTTCAGTCTTATTTGTATTTAATTTATAAAAGGAAACATCCGAATAACTTTGTAGGACGTCATGAAGAACTGGCAAGGAAGCCTCGGGGTCAGAAAGACATAGCAGAATATCATCCGCAAACAAACTAATTTTGTGGGAAATGCCCCCTATAACCGGGCCTCTAATCGAGTCCCGGGATCTAATGCAGGTAGCCAAGGGTTCTATCGCCAATGCAAAAATAAGAGGAGATAGCGGACAGCCCTTAGAAATATTGAAGGGTGAAGAAAGGCATCCGTTAACAAAGACCAGCGCACTGGGTGTGGAGTAGAGAGCCAGGATAGAGCCTAATATCCTTCCAGAGAAGCCAAATTTGTCCAGCGTTAATCTCATAAAGTCCCAGTTCAATCTATCGAACGCCTTTTCGGCGTCCAGAGACAAAACTAGGAGGGGTTCTCTTCTACAGGCAGAGTGTTCAATAACATTAATCACCCTACGCGTATTATCCGGGGCCTGTCTGTTTAAAACGAAGCCCACTTGATCAGGGTTGATAAGCGAAGGGAGAAGGGGACTGATACGGTTAGCAATTAATTTGGCATAGATTTTTAGATCCGTGTTTAATAAAGCACTTGGTCTAAAATTTTGGACTGAGGTAGGGCTTTTTCCCGGTTTGGGAATGGTGATGATTTGAGCTTCCAGCATCTCTTTGGGGAAGTGGCCAGACTCTGAGGCTTCATTAAACACTATCAAGAGGACCGGGGCCAAGTTCTCCTTAAAGGATTTAAAAAAAAACAGAAGGGTAACCATCGGGTCCCGGGGCCTTATCCGCTGGAAGGGAGTCAATAGCCTTTTCGACTTCGGCTAAAGTCCAAGGCGCACTGAGTGAGCTACATGACTCCAACGACAACGAGGGGAGAGGAATGTTACTCAGAAAATTCTGAACATCTATGTCTGTAGGTTGGAAAGTAGAAGAATCCCCCTTTAAGTTGTATAATTTAGAGTAATAGGATGCAAAGACATTTGCAATTTCGTCGGGATCGTAGACTCTCTTACCCCGATCTGAGTGGACAATATGGATTTTTTCTTTCGCCCTCTTCCCCCTCAGCTTCCTCGCCAGTAATCTACCAGCTCTGTTGCCATAAACATAAAATTTTTGGTTCAGTCTATGTAGGTTGCGTTGGACCTCCGCTAGATAGAAAACATTAACCGCCTCCCTTGCTTCTCAAAGTTCTGCAGCCGAAGAGGCCCAGTCCAGCTGAAGGCCCCGCTCAGGAGAGGTGTGTGTAGAAGAACTTGCAGAGTTCCATGATGCTAGGATCTTTTTACCCTCCTCGACATTCGTTATGACAACAGTAGAACCTTCTCGAGAAATAAGTAACTTAGTGGGATATCCCCATCTGTACAGAATGTTCTCTTTACGTAGCACTGATGTGATGGGGTAAAGAGAACACCGTTTCGCCAAAGTAGCAGGGGACAGGTCTCCGAATATCTGAAGTGAGCCCAAAGCCTCCGATGCAGTATCCGAGGGTCTAGCAGCTTTCAAGATTGCCTCCTTCACGTGGAAATAGTGTAGCCTCATGAGGACATCGCGGGGGACACCGTCAGGAGCGTTCCTGGCTTTAGGAAGCCTGTGGATACGGTCAAGTAGAAAGTCCACTGAGCGGAACGAAGGAAGGAGTTTGCTGAAGAGGTCAACTGCAAAATCTTTTAAGGCGCTATTAGCGACAGCTTCCGGCACACCACGTAGCTTAATGTTGTTACGTCTCGCTCTGTCCTCAATATCCGAGAGTTTGTCCCTGAGCGCCGTGACCTCATTTTGGAGCAGATCATGAGAAGAGATCAGGTCGTTGTGTGACGACACCACCTCACCCATTTTCGTTTCTAGGTGATCGGTGCGGCCACCTATCTCGTCAATAGATCTCTGACATGCCTTCATAGTAGCTCTGAATTCTGCCGCGACTTCATCCTTAAATTGTGTTAGAAGATGTTTCATAGCACCCACCGTAAGCGAGTCACCATCATTGATGGGGCTGGGGTGTGCTGTGGCAGGGGCGGGCATGTCTCTAGATGGCGAGGGCACCGGGACAGCAGGTTTAAAGGCACCACCCAGTGCTTCCTTTGCTTTAGCGGCCTGAGGAGAAGGTTTAAAGAACGCCACCTGGGAGACAGTTTTAGCGGCCTTATATTTCTTGGGAGGCATGGCTGCGCTGAATGATAAAAGTAGAGGAACGGTTGGTACAGGGCTTCTGAGGTATCAATCGAGGAGGGATCCACGCAAAAGTCAAGTTGTCATATCATGCCATAGGAGCCTTCGGGTGTAGGCAGAGTTATCTCAGAGCGATCACTTCATGATATCCTGGTTATTCAACCATGAGGACATCACGGCCGATCGTCTCGGTGGGTGCCGGGATATCTGCGGTCCTATGATTTCTGCAGCGAAATATGTATTTTATATCCAGCACACTGTATGAGAAATGTATGCTATTACACCCAGAGGCCACTAGATGGGGCGGTTGCAGTAGAAAATATTAGTGCCAAGTATAAGGCTATTTCTCCCCACACAGGTGTATGCACAAATCCCTCAACAGGGGCCCCAAAGTAAGAGCAGGAGGAGAACAGTGCTAGAGGGCCACCAATCCTGGTGTAGCCCTAATCCAGAGACCCCAGCAGGTACACAGGCACACTGATACCTCAGTTTCTGCTCCTCCAGTGTAATCAAAGATGGCCGCCGCTTCTCCCTGGGCCTCAGAGCCGCCGCTCTCTCCCGCTGCCAGGCGTCTCCCCGATCTGCTGCCTCAGGGGGTATCCACCCTGGGGGTCAGGGGAGGCTTCTAGATGGTCCGGCGCTACTGTGTGGGGTCCGCGCCGCTTCCCAGCGCCGCGTCTCCGCTGTGGAGCTCGAATCGCGGGTGCCGGGAGTACGCGAGTCCCCGGCTTAAGGCAGTGTATAGGCCGCAACCTGCGAGAGCAGTGAAAACTGCTCCCCGGCTCTGCGGCAGTCACTGCAGGGCTTAGGAGGCTTGTTGGGAGGGAAGGGGAGCCCCCGGAGAGGGTACACAAAGGGAAGGCTTACTAAATATGGGGATATAAAGCACTGGAGAGAGGAGGCCAGCAGATGCACGTCTGCTCTCCTCTCCAGTCAAGCCACGCCCCCCGGCCAAGTGGTTCTTATCTGCCTTCAAATTCTATGTTTCAAATTCTATGTTACTTCAATGCTGATTGGTTTCCATGGGCAACTTCTCCACTGCTTAGTACATCTCCCCATAATTTGGCTAGTAAGGAAGCGTCAGTTTTCAGACCTTGGAGAAACAACCAATTCCATCATGTCAAGTTACCTCACTTTCATCATAACATAATTTTTCTACGTTTCAATACTCTATTTTAATAAATATCAACTTATGATGCCTAGAAATTAAGAATAGATGGTAAGAATTGCATCAAAGAGGCACAAATAAAAAAAAAATATATTTTAATGTGCCACTCACTACAATAATGAAAAAGAGGAACATTTCCTGGGTCAAATAATAAGATTTTACTTACCGGTAAATCTATTTCTCGTAGTCCGTAGTGGATGCTGGGGACTCCGTAAGGACCATGGGGATAGACGGGCTCCGCAGGAGACATGGGCACTTTAAGAAAGAATTTTAGGTTCTGGTGTGCTCTGGCTCCTCCCTCTATGCCCCTCCTCCAGACCTCAGTTAGAGAAACTGTGCCCAGAAGAGCTGACAGTTCAAGGAAAGGATTTTGGTAATCCAGGGCAAGATTCATACCAGCCACACCAATCACACCGTATAACTTGTGATAAAGTTACCCAGTTAACAGTATGAACAACAACAGAGCATCAGGTCAACCCTGATGCAACCATAACATAACCCTTATTGAAGCAATAACTATATACAAGTATTGCAGCAGAATTCCGCACCTGGGACGGGCGCCCAGCATCCACTACGGACTACGAGAAATAGATTTACCGGTAAGTAAAATCTTATTTTCTCTAACGTCCTAGTGGATGCTGGGGACTCCGTAAGGACCATG
The DNA here is from genome assembly GCF_028390025.1 of Pseudophryne corroboree. Taxonomy (NCBI): domain Eukaryota; kingdom Metazoa; phylum Chordata; class Amphibia; order Anura; family Myobatrachidae; genus Pseudophryne; species Pseudophryne corroboree. The sequence goes on along the minus strand of NC_086448.1, from coordinate 464,201,266 downwards.
GGGATTATACCAAAGCTCCCAAACGGGCGGGAGAGTGCGGATGACTCTGCAGCACCGATTGAGCAAACACAAGGTCCTCCTCAGCCAGGGTATCAAACTTGTAGAACTTTGCAAAAGTGTTTGAACCTGACCAAGTAGCCGCTCGGCAAAGCTGTAATGCCGAGACCCCTCGGGCAGCCGCCCAAGAAGAGCCCACCTTCCTCGTGGAATGGGCCTTAACTGATTTAGGCAGCGGCAATCCAGCCGCAGAATGAGCCTGCTGAATCGTGTTACAGATCCAGCGAGCAATAGTTTGCTTTGAAGCAGGAGCACCAAGCTTGTTGGAAGCATACAGGATAAACAAAGATTCTGTTTTCCTGACCCTAGCCGTTCTGGCTACATAAAGCTTCAAAGCCCTGACCACATCAAGTAACTCGGAATCCTCCAAGTCATTAGTAGCCACAAGCACTACAATAGGTTGGTTTATATGAAAGGATGAAACCACTTTCGGCAGAAATTGTGGACGGGTCCGCAATTCTGCTCTATCCGCATGGAAAACCAGATAGGGGCTTTTATGTGACAAAGCCGCCAACTCTGACACACGCCTAGCCGAAGCCAAGGCTAATAGCATGACCACCTTCCACGTGAGATATTTCAACTCCACCATTTTGAGTGGTTCAAACCAGTGGGATTTCAGGAAACTCAACACCACGTTAAGATCCCAAGGTGCCACTGGAGGCACAAAAGGGGGCTGAATATGCAGCACTCCCTTTACAAACGTCTGAACTTCAGGTAGAGAAGTCAACTCCTTTTGAAAGAAAATGGATAGGGCCGAAATCTGGACCTTAATGGAACCCAATTGTAGGCCCAAATTCACTCCTGACTGTAGGAAGTGAAGGAAACGGCCCAGCTGGAATTCCTCCGTAGGGGCATTCCTGGCCTCACACCAAGCAACATATTTTCGCCATATACGGTGATAATGTTGAGCTGTCACTTCCTTCCTAGCCTTTATCAGCGTAGGAATGACCTCATCCGGAATGCCTTTCTCTGCTAGGATCCGGCGTTCAACCGCCATGCCGTCAAACGCAGCCGCGGTAAGTCTTGGAACAGACAGGGCCCCTGTTGCAACAAGTCCTATCTTAGAGGAAGAGGCCACGGGTCCTCGGTGAGCATTTCTTGCAGATCTGGATACCAAGTCCTTCGTGGCCAATCTGGAACAATGAGTATTGTTCTCACTCCTCTTTTTCTTATTATTCTCAGCACCTTGGTTATGAGAGGAAGAGGAGGAAATACATAGACCGACTGGAACACCCACGGTGTCACCAGGGCATCTACAGCTATCGCCTGAGGGTCTCTTGACTTGGCGCAATACCTCTGTAGTTTTTTGTTGAGGCGGGATGCCATCATGTCCACCTGTGGCAGTTCCCACCGACTTACAATCTGTGCGAAGACTTCCTGATGAAGTCCCCACTCTCCCGGGTGGAGGTCGTGTCTGCTGAGGAAGTCTGCTTCCCAGTTGTCCACTCCCGGGATGAACACTGCTGACAGCGCGCTTACGTGATTTTCCGCCCAGCGAAGAATTCTGGTGGCTTCCGCCATCGCCACCCTGCTCCTTGTGTCGCCTTGTCAGTTTACATGAGCCACTGCGGTGATGTTGTCTGACTGAATCAGAACCGGTTGGTCGCGAAGCAGGGTCTCCGCTTGACGTAGGGCGTTGTATATGGCCCTTAGTTCAGGATGTTGATGTGAAGGCAAGTCTCCTGACTTGACCACAGACCTTGGAAATTTCTTCCCTGTGTGACTGCTCCCCACCCTCGGAGGCTTGCATCCGTGGTCACCAGGACTCAGTCCTGAATGCCGAATCTGCGGCCCTCGAGAAGGTGAGCACTCTGCAGCCACCACAGGAGAGACATCCTGGCCCTGGGGGATAGGGTGATTAACCGATGCATCTGAAGATGTGATCTGGACCACTTGTCCAGTAAGTCCCATTGAAAGGTCCTAGCATGGAACCTGCCGAAGGGAATGGCCTCGTATGATGCCACCATCTTTCCCAGGACTCGAGTGCAGTGATGCACTGACACCTGTTTTGGTTTTAATAGGTTCCTGACCAGTGTCATGAGTTCCTGAGCTTTCTCTATCAGGAGATAAACCCTTTTCTGGTCTGTGTCTAGAATCATGCCTAGGAAAGGCAGACGAGTCGTAGGAACCAACTGCGACTTTGGAATATTTAGAATCCAACTGTGTTGCCGTAACACTTCCAGAGAAAGTGCTACGCTGATCAGCAACTGCTCTCTTGATCTCGCTTTTATGATGAGATTGTCCAAGTATGGGATAATTGTGACCCCTTGCTTCCGCAGGAGCACCATCATTTCCGCCATTACCTTGGTAAATATTCTCGGAGCCGTGGAGAGACCAAACGGCAACGTCTGAAATTGGTAATGACAATCCTGTACCACAAATCTGAGGTACGCCTGATGAAGTGGATAAATGGGGACATGAAGGTATGCATCCTTTATGTCCAGAGACACCATAAAATCCCCCCCTTCCAGGCTTGCGATGACCGCTCTCAGCGATTCCATCTTGAACTTGAACCTTTTCAGGTACATGTTCAGGGATTTTAAATTCAATATGGGTCTGACCGAACCGTCCGGTTTCGGGACTACAAACATGGTCGAATAATAACCCCTTCCTTGTTGAAGGAGGGGAACCTTGACCACCACCTGTTGAAGATACAATTTGTGAATTGCAGTTAACACTATTTCCCTCTCGTAGGGGGAAGCTGGCAGGGCCGATTTGAGGTATCGGTGAGGGGGCATCTCTTCGAATTCCAGCTTGTATCCCTGAGACACAATATCTATTGCCCAGGGAGCCAACTGGGAGTGAACCCACTTGTGGCTGAAATTTCGAAGACGTGCCCCCACCAGGCCTTGCTCCGCCTGTGGAGCCCCAGCGTCATGCATTTGATTTTGTGGAAGCCGGGGAGGACTTCTGTTTCTGGGAACTAGCTGTGTTGTGCAGCTTCTTTCCTCTGCCCCTGCCTCTGGCAAGAAAGGACGCACCTCGGACTTTCTTGTTTTTCTGTGATCGAAAGGACTGCATTTGATAATACGGTGCTCTCTTAGGCTGTGAGAAAACATATGGCAAAAAATGTGACTTTCCAGCAGTAGCTGTGGAGACCAGGTCCGAGAGACCCTCCCCAAACAATTCCTCACCCTTGTAAGGTAAAACCTCCATATGCCTTTTTGAGTCGGCATCACCTGTCCATTGCCGAGTCCACAGGACCCTTCTGGCAGAAATTGACATAGCATTTATTCTAGAACCCAGCAGACTAATGTCTCTTTGAGCATCTCTCATATATAGGACAGCGTCTTTAATATGCCCCAAGGTCAACAATATAGTATCCTTGTCTAAGGTATCATATTCCTCAGATTAGGTATCCGTCCATGCTGCTACAGCACTACACACCCAGGCCGACGCGATCGCCGGCCTCAGCAAGGTACCCGAATGCGTATAAATGGACTTCAGGGTAACCTCCTGTTTGCGATCCGCAGCATCTTATAGGGCAGCCGTCCCCTGTGACGGCAGTGCTACCTTCTTGGATAAGCGTGTTAAAGCTTTGTCCACCTTAGGGGAGGATTCCCAGCGTAACCTGTCCGTTGGCAGGAAAGGATACGCCATAAGAATCCTTTTGGAGATCTGCAGTTTTTTATCTGGAGATTCCCAAGCCTTTTCACATAACTCATTTAGTTCGTGTGAGGGGGGAAAGGTTACCTCCGGCTTCTTTTCCCCATACATATGTACCCTCTTGTCAGGGACCGGGGTTTCCTCTGTGATGTGCAACACATCCTTAATTGCTATAATCATATAACGGATGGATTTAGCCAATTTAGGCTGTAACTTTGCATCATCGTAATCGACACTGGAGTCAGAATCCATGTCGGTATCTGTGTCAACAATTTGCGATAGTGGGCGCTTCTGAGACCCTGACGGCCTCTGCGACATAGGATCAGGCATGGGTTGAGACCCTGACTGTCCTGAGGCTTCAGCTTTTTCTAACCTTTTATGCAAGGAATTAGCATTATCATTTAAAACCTTCCACATATCCATCCAATCAGGTGTCGGCGCCGTCGGCGGAGACACCACATTCATTTGCTCCCACTCTGCTTCCACATAGCCTTCCTCGTCAAACATGTTGACACAAGCGTACCGACACACCACACACACAGGGGATGCTCTTTTTGAAGACAGTTCCCCCACAAGGCCCTTTGGAGAGACAGAGAGAGAGTATGCCAGCACACACCCCAGCGTTATAAACCCAGGAATAACACAGTAACTTAATGTTAATCCAGTAGCTGCTGTTTATATTGATATTTGCGCCTAATTATGTGCCCCCCCTCTCTTTTTACCCTCTTCTACCGTGTATCTGCAGGGGAGAGACTGGGGAGCTTCCTCTCAGCGGAGCTGTGGCGAAAAAATGGCGCTGGTGAGTGCTGAGGAAGAAGCCCCGCCCCCTCGACGGCGGGCTTCTGTCCCGCTTAAATATACATTTTCTTGGCGGGGGCTCATACATATATACAGTGCCCAACTGTATGTATGTTTACTTTTGCCAAAAAGAGGTCCAAATGCTGCCCAGGGCGCCCCCCCCTGCGCCCTGCACCCTTACAGTGACCGGAGTATGTGAGGTGTGTGGGAGCAATGGCGCACGGCTGCAGTGCTGTGCGTTACCTCAGTGAAGAACGGAGTCTTCTGCCGCCGATTTGAAGTCTTCTTGCTTCTCATACTCACCCGGCTTCTGTCTTCCGGCTCTGCGAGGGGAAGGCGGCGCGGCTCTGGGATCGGACGGCGAGGGTGAGATCCTGCGTACGATCCCTAATGGTGTCCAGTAGCCTAAGAAGCAGGACCTAGCTTCAGAGAGTAGGGCTGCTTCTCTCCCCTCTGTCCCACAATGCAGGGAGTCTGTTGCCAGCAGAGCTTCCTGAAAATAAAAAACCTAACAAAATACTTTCTCTCAGCAAACTCAGGAGAGCTCACTGAAAAGCACCCAGCTCGGCTGGGCACAGTATCAAACTGAGGTCTGGAGGAGGGACATAGAGGGAGGAGCCAGAGCACACCAGAATCTAAATTCTTTCTTAAAGTGCCCATGTCTCCTGCGGAGCCCGTCTATTCCCCATGGTCCTACGGAGTCCCCAGCATCCACTAGGACGTTAGAGAAATATAACTTTAAATTAGAGACATTTGGCAAGTATGGGACAGTGCCTGTTCTACAAAGTATTCTGTAGAACATTTTTCTTAAATGTCCCCCAAATGCAGTATATGATGTTATTGCAGAAAGTACATTGGGAACCTTATAGGCTTATAATTGAATTAACGGGATCCCAGTTAGGTGGTCGGGATCTTGGCAGTCGAAATACCAATGCTAGAATCCCAACACTGCTCGGAATGCCGGCGCCGGCATCCTGACAAGGATCACAATCCTGGCACCGGAATTCCTACTGTTGGGATACCGAATGAGCGTTTGCCGACCCATCTGATAGGTAAGCTGCAATGAGGGGGTGTTTAGATTTAGGCTGTGGGTAGGGGGGCCAGGAATAGATTGAAGGGGGGGGGGGGTTGGTTTAGGCACCTCCAGGCAGGGTTAGGATTAGGCTGCGGGGGAGGGAGAGATTGGTCTAGTCTGCGAGAAGGGGAGGTTAGGTTTAGGCACCACCAGGGAGGGTTAGGGTTAGGCTGCAGGAGGTGGAGGGTTATGTTTAGTCTGCGGGAAGGGAGGGTTAGGGGCCATTAGGGTAAGGTAAGTATACTTACCTTGCCTCTGTCGGGATTCTAACCATCTGGGATTCTAACCATCTGGATGCCGCGGTTGGTATTCTGACCACCAGCATCCCGACCCCCAACATATCAATCCCAACCTGAATTTCCACATGCTTCTTCAGTACCCTGTAGGAGATAGTTGCATAGGAATTTTTATTTATAGCATGTTCTCTTTACACTGTGACTATTTTGTGTTGCATCAAAGATGGAATATTCATTCTATTCCTCGTTTGAGCATGCAATTTCCTCCATCATTTTTGTTCCTCCTACATTTCCCTATAACTTGGGCTGTAACTTTGCTTACAGTATCTCTAGTTTTCAGTATCTCTGGCACAGATTGTCCTACAACTCTATTATATATGTCTGGTAAACATTCCACAGTCAAAATTGCTCTTGTAATCTCACATTCTAATACAATAGAAAGTTGTAATTTATTTTGCTGGGAATGTTGCACAATAATCTTTTAACATTCCTTCATACACACTGCACCTCCTCTCACTGCACCTCCTCTCACACAAAACTAATATAACTGCCTGCAAGAAAGCTGCTGACAGGATATAAATAAGCATGATTTCTTTGTACCCCACTGGTGTGCAGGGAAAATCAGTGTTCTGCTCCGTCATTTCACAGAGATGCTCTTAACAGATGTCTTTGATTTGTTCATCTGTTGAGAAGAGGATTTATATGATTTGTGTGTTTACATGAGTGTTATATTCTCCAAAGGAACGTTTCTAAACGCCCCTGTGAGAAATAGAAAAAAATGGAATTAAGAAAGCTGATTTAAGTTACCTTGTACTTTCATTCTCCTGAGATAAATGACGTCAGACCTATTCATTATTTGTGGAATGCCTCTTCATTCTGAAGATTTGTAGGATACATTTTTCTGAACATACATAGTTTTACCTGTAGATTCATGCAAAACACATTATCACACCACTTTTAAACTAACAACTGCCATTTAAAGGCCAAATGTAATTTGAGGGAGGGTAAAGTATTGGGAGAGTTGGCAAAGATTGGAATGTGGTAACAAATAAATACAAGAATGTGTCCTAAAGTCTTGTAGAAGTGCACTGAAACAAAATTAATAAACATTACTAAAACTTTATTTATGAGCCTGGTTTGTCTAATATGGGTGTAGTTTTATACAGCCAATGAAATATATAGAAAATAGTTACTTCAATAAGCTATAATTAGACACAATATCATGTGTGTTGACCAATACTCATTGCTAATTCTAGTGACCTCTGTTCAATACAGTGAGCATCTCAGTGACCATATACAACACAGAGAGCATTCTAGTGAAAGCAATCAGAGACTATTGTAGTGATTGACATACATATATCAGGGCTGCAAGTTGGGGAGTGGGGGTGGAGTCACATACCCAGGGAACCGTATTTGAGGAGGCGCCGAGAGGTAGGAGACAGTCTCAGTTATACTAAATAACCATATTTTCCTGTTTTTTGGGGGAGAGGGGTTGTCACATGCCCCGGGCACCGTATTTGAGGAGGCGCTGAGAGGTAGTTGACAGTCTTAGTGAGAATAAATGATAATATTTTCCCTGTTTATGCATGTAGAAGATGTATGGCCATCATTATTCCCCCGACACAACCTATTGGTCCAGCCGCATGAAGCCATCACGCAGACAGCTCCTCTCCTCCAATAAGTGTCTTATTCTCCTAAGAAGAGTTTCGGGGGCAAAGTATACACAGTGAGATGGCCGCAACATGGGCGAGAATTAGTGCTTTTAGCAGATAGCTGCCTCCCCGGAGACACCCTCATCATCTGCCCCCCTACTGCCTGCAGCATCTGGTAAGTATCCTTGGCCACAGAAGCTGGAAGTCAAGTCATCAAATGCAGCCTTTTACCTTAAAAGTCATGGCTTTTATATATATATATATATATATATATATATATATAAAAATCCTTAAACGATAACTCCAGGTAAAACTGGGAGATTTTTGCCACCCTTGCCCCAGTTTTGTCATCCTAGTTTCGGCCCTGCATATATACAACATTCCAGTGATCACTATACAAAACACAGGGAATTCCAGTGAAAGTAACAGTAATGAAGGACACTATAAATCACTGGTGGTTTTACAATGGAGATTAGTTTCTTCATTTTTGGACCTTCACTCTAGAGATAACGCAGGGGAGAGCCAACCTGCATGTATGGGGGATGTGATGAGTCAGAATTTGGGAGTTTTCAAGATATTCTGCAAAAAATTGTGCATTTATTTTGTGAAGAATAGGCAAACATTACAGATCATATAGGGGCTTATGTAATAGTCTGCGAAATGCAGGTTGTGCGGGAATTACAGTGAGTATACCCATATTTAAAAAAGCAGGCAACCTGGCTTTGCCTTGTAAATGATTGCTGCTTTAAAAAATAAGGGCATTCTCGTCAGAATTACTGCACAGACTGCATCTTGCAGGCTATTACATAGCGTAAGCCCCGTAAAGCGTAATGGCATAAAATGTATATTATTTCTTGAAAAATTCACCTTTGATCATGTCTACAGATTAATCTAAATATTGCTGAGTAGATGAATATTAGTGAGAGTATTAACCCCACAAGCACTGGCAGGAGCATGCGCCCTGTGCACTAGGACATCACACTAAGGCAGTTTGCCAGACTCCACCATTACAGTCCAGGTTTTAAAGATATCCATGCATGAGTCCAGATGGTTAAATCAAATTGACTGATGTACTAATCAAGTCACCTGTGCTCAAGCATGGCTATCCTTAAAACATGGACTGTGATGGCAGAGTTTGGGAAACTCTGCACTACGTAAATGTAAACCTTTCAAATAGGATTCTGATTGGCTATGAAAGATCTCATTATGATTGTGTCACGCAGTCTTACAGCCACGCAAACATCGCATTTAAATAATAGATGCAAATTGCAATCATACCATTACTTACTGTAGTACTACTGATGTTACAGTTCAGAAAACAGCATGCCAGGTCTATGTGAGCGCTACAATAGAATAGATTACCAGCTGAGGAGAGTATGCATCATTTGCATTTACCTTATTCTTTATGTAAGCCATTGAGAATTTAGAAAATGTTTTACAACTAAATGTTGTATCTAATTTTACTTTAAACTGTTGTTTTGGGGTTTATTTTTTTATTTTTTATTGGAACCAGAAAACTACTGAACATTTCATCTCAGTGAGAACAATTGAATTTGGCAGAGCATGTATTTTAATATTCCATGAATGTTTTTTTAACATAAATGACCAAGAAAGTAATTTGTATTATATTAAAATTATGTTAAAATTGTGATTCCAGAATAGTATGTGATGGTGTAAGTATTATTCCTCGGATTACTCTGATATACTATTTACAGCGTGTCTGTTGTTGATAATCTGTTTGTCTGGCTCCATCATTTTATAGTAACTGTGGTTCCCATCATTTACGTACTTGTAAATCAGCAAGTCATAAAATGCAGCTTTTTACCTTAAAAGGATTCTGGGATACTGGATTCTGCAGCAGTGTTGATTTATATTTAGTTTGCATGATTCCAGCACCCTGGCTTCTTCCACTTTCCTTCATTCACTTCTATTGCTTCTTTAGCACTTATGTGGTAGATAGTTTATTGCACAGGTTCTCAAACTCGGTCCTCAGGACCCCACACAGTGCATGTTTTGCAGGTAATCCAGTAAGTGCACAGGTGTATCAATTACTCACAGACACATTTTAAAATGGTCCACAGGTGGAGCTAATTATTTTACTTGTGATTCTGTGAGGAGACCTGCAAAACATGCACTGTGTGGGGTCCTGAGGACCGAGTTTGAGAACCTGTGGTTTATTGTATTCAATGCATACTTGCCTACCTGACCATCTCCATGAGGGAGAAAATGCTCTGTTCCTGGACTTTCCTGGTAATGTATGATTGCCATCACCTGTGGTGAGCTAGTTAATTGATAAGAAAGGTGTTTCACCACAAGTGATGGCAATCATACATTACCAGGAAAGTCCAGGAACAGAGCATTTTCTCCCTCTTGGAGAGGGTCAGGTAGGCAAGTATGATTCAATGACATTCCTCACGTGGCTAGTTGAAAATCCACCACTGACTAGCCCCAAGTCCAAAAAGGAAACAGCTTGGTGCCCCTAGGCAAACCATGTTGCACTGCAGCGGGGGCTTATATATTTATTTATTTTGCACATCCCTCTCACATCTAAATCTCTCTGCACATGTTTTTGCCCAGGTGCAAAGTTACTTGTCCTTTTTTTTGCTTTGCTTCCAATTCAGAATCTGGATATGTGTAATATTTGCTATTGCTCCCTACAAGTCACTGAAGGGTAGGGTGTCTCCACCATGGCACCTCTGTTCAATGAAGGGTAGATGGTCTCCTCCATGGTACCTCTGAGTCTGAGCCATAACTGATTTAGGGGAACATTTACCAATTATCAGGACTTTAGCACATATGTGGAACTACAAATCCCAGCATGCCCTGGCAGCCATTTAATAAATCCAAAAGGTATCCCTTGCTTTTGTCCTGGCTAAAGTGTAGGTTTGTGATTTCACGTACTGACTCATGAATGTCAATTGACTTCAACCAGGGTTTTTATTTTTAACATATTGGATTACTCTATATCAGGAGAATAATTGCCCTGTTTGCACCTAGGCACAATGGGGATCATTCCGAGTTGTTTGCTAGCTGTTTTCGTTCGCAACGCAGTGTTTAGGCAAAAAAGCGGCACTTCTGCGCATGCGTATGCGGCGCGACGTACTTTCACAACAGCCGAAGTAGTTTCACACAAGGTCTAGCGACGCTTTTCAATCGCACTGCTGGCCGCAGAGTGATTGACATGAAGTGGGCGTTTCTGGGAGGTAACTGTCCGTTTTATGGGAGTGTGTGGAAATACGCAGGCGTGTCAGATACAAACGCAGGCAGGCCTGGGGAAACACTGGCGTGGATGGCCGAACGCAGGGCGTGTTCGTGACGTCAAAACAGGAACTAAATAGTCTGAAGTGATCGCAAGCGCTGAGTAGGTCTGGAACCTTTCGTTCGCACTTCTGCTAAGCTAAAATACACTCCCAGAGGGCGGCGGCTTAGCGTTTTCACGGCTGCTAAAAGCAGCTAGCGAGCGAACAACTCGGAATGACCCCCAATATGCAACAGTAAGGCTGGAAACTAACCATTTCTGTTCCTGTCACATAACACCCATTCTCCCCTTCCTTCACTGGTTGTCTGTAAGTTTGTGAATCTGTTTCAAGTTTGGTCTATTAACTCTCAAAGCCCTTTCATAACCAGGGACTAAGTTACCTAAAGCAGCTGCTGGCACACTATAATCTGCAATGAATGACCATTAGCACTAAGAGAGTCTTAGAATTTCCTTACTTCATTTGGGTTGAGCTTTCAACGTTGCAGCTCCCACTCTCTGGAACTCGCTTCCTTGTTACAGCAAGTCTCTTTTTTGTTGTTCTGCAGTCCAAGAGGCCCATACTCTACAAACATTTAAGAAACAGACTTAAGACTTAATTAATGCTCCTTTAGTTTCTAAACAAAAAAATAAATAGATAACCCAAATTCTGTTCTATTTTCTGCAGTCTATTAATACTTAAATTATGTTATTTTGTACCATGTGGTTTTTAATCTGCAAATATATAGTACTTTGGGCTTTATTTATAAAGAGGCGACTTTTGTAAGCCGCCACTTCCTAACGAGTTGGAGATGAAAATGTAAAATGCCACTCACAGTCAGTGTAAAGTCATGCATGCTTACTACCCCTTTTCCACCTAAATCCTGGGGCGGCCACTTTCACGGTGCAGTGCTTCTGTTTCCTTGATGTTTACAGATGTCATCGTCTCCAAGCAGCGGTGATCCGGCTCTCCCTATGCTTTTAATGGAACCCGGGTTGGATGGCTTAGGTCGGATCACCTGTTTACACTGCCCCATTACCCGGATCCTTCCGGGTCCAACGATCCTGTTAGCTATCCCGATCAGATTCCCAAGTCACTGGACCTGGGTTATATTTCAGGGATTCTTTTCCACTGAGCCGTGACCTGAATTAACCTGGCAATAACCCAGGTTATGGTCTGCAATGGAAAAGGGGTATTACACTGCCTGTGAGAGCTGTTGGAAATTTCCACCACCAATAAGTCAGGAAGCAGCATCTTTCACTTTGTAAATAAAGCCTTTTGAGTCCTATTGGGAGGAAAGCATGTAAATGAAATTATTATTATTACTCTAGGGGTAATCATTTACTAACTAGCTGATGTGCCCAGTTTCAACTAGGCAAAGATTTACTGGGCAAAACATTTTATCCCTTTTCACTCCCTTAGGAGTCGAATTTAGAAAATCCTTACTTACAGTAGTGAGTGGCTGCAAAATAACTATCCCAGTTTCCAGAGCACCCCTGCAGGTCACATATTCCAGGTCACCCAGCAGGTGCAAATGTAGAGTTCAAATGTCCCATTTTCCAGAGCACAATGGTGATGCATTGTATTTGGCAGGCGGACGTTTTGCCACAGAACTCCAAAACTAAGCAACCAATTTAACGCCAATATTTTTCTGAAAATCAAAGAACCAAGACCTTTAATTTGGTATATGATGTGCCCTGCTCAGACAATGGCATCATAGAAATAATAAGATTTTACTCACCGGTAAATCTATTTCTCGTAGTCCGTAGTGGTTGCTGGGACTCCGTAAGGACCATGCTGGGACTCCGTAAGGACCATGGGGAATAGCGGCTCCGCAGGAGACTGGGCACAACTAAAGAAAGCTTTAGGACTACCTGGTGTGCACTGGCTCCTCCCACTATGACCCTCCTCCAGACCTCAGTTAGGACACTGTGCCCGGAAGAGCTGACACAATAAGGAAGGATTTTGAATCCTGGGTAAGACTCATACCAGCCACACCAATCACACCGTATAACTCGTGATACTATACCCAGTTAACAGTATGAAATATAACTGAGCCTCTCAACAGATGGTTCAACAATAACCCTTTAGTTAAGCAATAACTATAAACAAGTATTGCAGACAATCCGCACTTGGGATGGGCGCCCAGCATCCACTACGGACTACGAGAAATAGATTTACCGGTGAGTAAAATCTTATTTTCTCTGACGTCCTAAGTGGATGCTGGGACTCCGTAAGGACCATGGGGATTATACCAAAGCTCCCAAACGGGCGGGAGAGTGCGGATGACTCTGCAGCACCGAATGAGCAAACTCTAGGTCCTCCTCAGCCAGGGTATCAAACTTGTAGACTCTTGCAAAAATGTTTGAACCCGACCAAGTAACAGCTCGGCAAATTTGTAAAGCCGAGACCCCTCGGGCAGCCGCCCCAGAAGAGCCCACTTTTCTCGTGGAATGGGCTTGTACAGATTTAGGGTGCGGCAGTCCAGCCGCAGAATGTGCAAGTTGAATCGTGCTACAGATCCAGCGAGCAATAGTCTGCTTTGAAGCAGGTGCACCCAACTTGTTGGGCGCATACAGGATAAATAGCGAGTCAGTTTTTCTGACTCCAGCTGTCCTGGAAACATAAATTTTCAGGGCCCTGACTACGTCCAACGACTTGGAAGCCTCCAAGTCTTTAGTAGCCGCAGGCACCACGATAGGTTGGTTCAGATGAAAGGCTGATACCACCTTAGGGAGAAATTGGGGACGAGTCCTCAATTCTGCCCTATCCATATGGAAAATCAGATAAGGGCTTTTACATGACAAAGCCGCCAATTCTGATACACGCCTGGCCGAAGCCAAGGCCAACTTTCCACGTGAGATATATCAATTCCACGGTCTTAAGTGGCTCAAACCAATGTGACTTTAGGAAATCCAACACCACGTTGAGATCCCAAGGTGCCACTGGAGGCACAAAAGGGGGCTGAATATGCAGCACTCCCTTAACAAAAGTTTGAAATTCAGGTAGTGAAGCCAGTTCTCTCTGGAAGAAAATTGATAGAGCCGAAATCTGGACCTTAATGGAACCCAATTTTAGGCCCATAGTCACCCCTGACTGTAGGAAGTGCAGGAAACGGCCCAGCTGAAATTCTTCCATTGGGGCCTTCCTGGCCTCACACCACGCAACATATTTTCGCCATATGCGGTGATAATGGTTTGCGGTTACTTCTTTCCTAGCTTCAATCAGCGTAGGAATGACTTCCTATGGAATGCCCTTTTCCTTCAGGATCCGGTGTTCAACCGCCATGCCGTCAAACGCAGCCGCGGTAAGTCTAGGAACAGACAGGGCCCCTGCTGCAGCAGGTCCTGTCTGAACGGCAGAGGCCATGGGTCCTCTGAGATCATTTCTTGAAGTTCCGGGTACCAAGCTCTTCTTGGCCAATCCGGAACAATGAGTATAGTTCTTACTCCTCTTCTCCTTATTATCCTCAGTACCTTTGGTATGAGAGGAAGAGGAGGGAACACATAAACCGACCGGTACACCCACGGTGTCACTAGAGCGTCCACAGCTATCGCCTGCGGGTCTCTTGACCTGGCGCAATACTTTTCTAGCTTTTTGTTTAGGCGGGACGCCATCATGTCCACCTGTGGCCTTTCCCAACGGTTTACAATCAGTTGGAAGACTTCTGGATGAAGTCCCTACTCTCCCGGGTGGAGGTCGTGCCTGCTGAGGAAGTCTGCTTCCCAGTTGTCCACTCCCGGAATGAACACTGCTGACAGTGCTAACACGTGATTTTCCGCCCATCGGAGAATCCTTGTGGCTTCTGCCATCGCCGTCCTGCTTCTCGTGCCGCCCTGTCGGTTTACATGGGCGACCGCCGTGATGTTGTCTGACTGGATCAGTACCGGCTGGTTTTGAAGCAGGGGTTTTGCCTGAGTTAGGGCACTGTAAATGGCCCTTAGTTCCAGAATATTTATGTGCAGGGAAGTCTCCTGACTTGACCATAGTCCTTGGAAGTTTCTTCCCTGTATGACTGCCCCCCAGCCTCGAAGGCTGGCATCCGTGGTCACCAGGACCCAGTCCTGTATGCCGAATCTGCAGCCCTCTTGAAGATGAGCACTCTGCAGCCACCACAGCAGAGACACCCTGGTCCTTGGAGACAGGGTTATCAGCCGATGCATCTGAAGATGCGATCCGGACCACTTGTCCAACAGGTCCCACTGAAAGGTTCTTGCATGGAACCTGCCGAATGGAATTGCGTCGTAAGAAGCTACCATCTTTCCTAGGATCCGCGTGCAGTGATGCACCGACACCTGTTTTGGTTTAAGGAGGCCTCTGACTAGAGATGACAGCTCCTTGGCCTTCTCCTCCGGGAGAAACACTTTTTTCTGTTCTGTGTCCAGAACCATCCCCAGGAACAGTAGACGTGTCGTAGGGACCAGCTGTGACTTTGGAATATTTAGAATTCAGCCGTGCTGTTGTAGCACCTCCCGAGATAGTGCTACCCCGACCAACAACTGCTCCCTGGACCTCGCCTTTATCAGGAGATCGTCCAAGTACGGGATAATTAAAACTCCCTTCTTTCGAAGGAGTATCATCATTTCGGCCATTACCTTGGTAAAGACCCTCGGAGCCGTGGATAGACCGAACGGCAACGTCTGGAATTGGTAATGACAATCCTGTACCACAAATCTGAGGTACTCCTGGTGAGGATGGCAAATGGGGACATGCAGGTAAGCATCCTTGATGTCCCGTGATACCATGTAATCCCCCTCGTCCAGGCTTGCAATAACCGCCCTGAGCGATTCCATCTTGAACTTGAATTTTTTTATATATGTGTTCAAGGATTTCAAATTTAAAATGGGTCTCACCGAACCGTCCGGTTTCGGTACCACAAACATTGTGGAATAGTAACCCCATCCTTGTTGAAGTAGGGGCACCTTTACTATCACCTGCTGTGAATACAGCTTGTGAATTGCCTGTAACACTGCCTCCCTGCCTGAGGGAGTGGTTGGTAAGGCAGATTTGAGAAAACGGCGGGGGGGAGACGTCTCGAATTCCAGCTTGTACCCCTGAGATGCTACTTGAAAGATCCAGGGATCCACCCGTGAGCGAGCCCACTGATTGCTGAAATATTTGAGACGGGCCCCCACCGTACCTGGCTCCGCCTGTGGAGCCCCAGCGTCATGCTGTGGACTTAGAGGAAGCGGGGGAGGACTTTTGCTCCTGGGAACTGGCTGTATGCTGCAGCTTTTTCCCTCTACCTCTGCCTCTGGGCAGAAAGGACGCGCCCCTAACCCGCTTGCCCCTATTGGGCCGAAAGGACTGTACCTGATAATACGGTGCTTTCTTTGGCTGTGAGGGAACATGGGGTAAAAATGTAGACTTCCCAGCTGTTGCTGTGGAAACTAGGTCCGAGAGACCATCCCCGAACAACTCCTCACCCTTATAAGGCAGAACTTCCATGTGCCTTTTAGAATCTGCATCTCCTGTCCACTGCCGAGTCCATAACCCTCTCCTGGCAGAAATGGACATTGCACTTATTTTAGATGCCAGCCGGCAAATATCCCTCTGTGCATCCCTCATGTATAAAAGTGCGTCTTTAATATGCTCTACGGTTAGCAATATAGTGTCCCTGTCTAGGGTATCAATACTTTCCAACAGGGAATCTGACCACGCAGCTGCAGCACTGCACATCCATGCTGAAGCAATAGCTGGTCTCAGTAAAACACCTGTGCGTGTATATATAGACTTCAGGATAGCCTCCTGCTTTCTATCAGCAGATTCCTTCAGGGCGGCCGTATCCGGAGACGGTAGTGCCACCTTCTTTGACAAGTGGATGTTTCCCAACGTGACCTATCCTCTGGCGGGAAAGGGTACGCCATTAGTAACCTCTTAGAAATTACCAGTTTCTTATCAGGGGAAGCCCACGCTTCTTCACACACTTCATTTAACTCTTCAGATGGAGGAAAAGCTACTGGTAGTTTTTTCTCTCCAAACATAATACCCTTTTTTGTGGTACCGGGGGTAACATCAGAAATGTGCAACACATTTTTCATTGCCTCAATCATGTAACGTGTGGCCCTACTGGAAGTTACATTAGTCTCATCGTCGTCGACACTGGACACAGCACCATCCACTCAGGTGTCGACCCCGCAGGGGGTGACATCACATTTATCGGCATCTGCTCCGCCTCCACATAAGCCTCCTCATCAAACATGTCGACACAGTCGTACCGACACACCGCATACACACAGGGAATGCTCTGACAGAGGACAGGACCCCACAAAGCCCTTTGGGGAGACAGAGAGAGAGTATGCCAGCACACACCAGAGCGCTATATAATGCAGGGATTAACACTATAACTGAGTGATTTTTCCCCCAATAGCTGCTTCTATTATCTATACTGCGCCTAAATTTAGTGCCCCCCCTCTCTTTTTTACCCTTATGTAGCTTGACACTGCAGGGGAGAGCCTGGGGAGCTGTCTTCCAGCTGCACTGTGAAGAAAAAATGGCGCCAGTGTGCTGAGGGAGATGGCCCCGCCCCTTTTCCGGCGGACTTCTCCCGCTTTTTCTGGAATTCTGGCAGGGGTATTTTTACACCTATATAGCCTTCCTGACTATATATGGTGTAGATTTGCCAGCCAAGGTGTCTTATATTGCCCTCAGGGCCCCCCCCCCCAGCGCCCTGCACCCATCAGTGACCGGAGTGTGAGGTGTGCATGAGGAGCAATGGCGCACAGCTGCAGTGCTGTGCGCTACCTTGTTGAAGACAGAAGTCTTCTGCCGCCGATTTTCCGGAACACTTCTTGCTTCTGGCTCTGTAAGGGGGCCGGCGGCGCGGCTCCGGGAACGAACACCAAGGTCGGGTCCTGCGGTCGATCCCTCTGGAGCTAATGGTGTCCAGTAGCCTAAGAAGCCCAAACTACCACCAGTTAGGTAGGTTCGCTTCTTCTCCCCTTAGTCCCTCGCTGCAGTGAGTCTGTTGCCAGCAGATCTCACTGTAAAATAAAAAAACTAAAATATACTTTCTTTCTAGGAGCTCAGGAGAGTCCCTAGTGTGCATCCAGCTCAGCCGGGCACAAGATTCTAACTGAGGTCTGGAGGAGGGTCATAGTGGGAGGAGCCAGTGCACACTAGGTAGTCCTAAAGCTTTCTTTAGTTGTGCCCAGTCTCCTGCGGGGCCGCTATTCCCCATGGTCCTTACGGAGTCCCAGCATGGTCCTTACGGAGTCCCAGCATCCACTTAGGACGTCAGAGAAATGTCACTCATAAAAGTAATCTTACTACTGTTAATATAGAGATTAATGGGCCCTACACATTTAGCGATTACACTGAAAGATATGAACGACCTCGTTCATTAATGAATGAGATATCGTTCATATCTTTCAGTGTGTATGCACCAACGATGAATTATGCGCGGCCCCGCACTCGTTCATCGTTGGTGTCAGGTTGTTTATACATGCATGCCAATATGGAGAATATCGTCCATATTAGCATACAGGGCTATGGGGCCAGGTGACGGGGGGAGTGAAGAAACTTTGCTCCCCCCGTCACCCTTTCCCCCACGCCTGCCACAGGGTCGTCCGTCGGGCACCTCGTCCGTCGGGCACCTCGGCGGCAAATCCGCCAGTATGTAGGGCACGTAACACTGTGCGGTCAATTTAGTTTGTCAAAACATTTAAACAAAGTTGCAAAACAGAGGCAATAAAACATAAATGTATTAAAAACAAAACCTTGTACATACAGTATAATATTAGTTTGCTAGGGAAATTTTTGCACCTTATTCTACTCCTCAATTGTACTTTGTTGAACAAATATTGAATAAATAATTTTAATCTACAAATAATCTACAATAAAGTTACACTTCTAACTAAAGCCATTACTATAGCACGTTGTTTTATTTGTATAATAGTTTTGCAGATCATATACATATTTGTAATTTTAGGGTTTTGGTCATTGATTTATTTGACTATCGGTAGGAGCATTCCTCCAAGCATATTGCTACATTTGATAGATACAGTATCACTGATTATGCATATAAAGTACAGCACAATACACTCACAGCAATGCAGACAGTTACTAACATATTGTCTTGTCCATTCAGTATCTATTACACATGAAATGCAATCCAAGAACCATAGATATGATGTGTTCTTGTTACTGCCCCAAGTCAGTCATCTGTGAATGTGTACAGATGTGCCTGACTTCACCTCTGAACTGGAGACAGGCCACCCAGGAGGCCATCTTGACAAGGAGAATTATTGGAAAGTAAAGGAGATGATAGCTCTAGAGGCTTAAGTACATGTATACACACAATCTTCATGTTATCTCTCCTGTTCTTCTGTAGGACAAACTCCCAGGTTTAATGTCAGTAGCTGTCACAAGGATCATAAAACAGTTGGCACCAAGATTTACCTCTTCACTGACAGTTTGACAAGAAAACCACTGTAGAGGATTGTTAAAGATGTGTTTAATGGTTTAGGGGAGAATAGTTTATATTGTTGTTTTATGGCAAATAAAGATGTACTATACTGAATACTTCAGTTACAGTCTAATGACAGTATAGACAGATTTACTATACGTTTACAGCTTGTTGTTATTCCAGTCTTACCTATTCTGAGTAAACTCATAATCATGTAGCAGACATATTCCCTAATGCAATGAAAGAAATATGAAACAGACTAATAAAATGGCCACCAACCAGCAGGGTCACACTGGATAATAAACTTACCATAATTGTCCAGGAGGCAACAAGCAGAATAGGCCGAATGGGGCCCATATAACCTGTCTGATAAAAAGAACATGTGGGACAAATTATTTTGTTGCCCTCTCATATCTCAAAGATATGTTTGTTATTTAACTGTTTTTAAATATTATATTTACTAATATGGTATACAAAATGAAATGGATAAATCTATATAATTCCCTGTGTACTAGTGTGCAAGTATTAAACTATAACTGGGGGCAGAGGTAACTGTGCGCTCCAGGACACTAATACATGTACTAGGAATTAAACCCGGGGTAGAGGAGTCCGTATTGTTTAAAACAATGTATCATTTTCCCTAAAGTTATATGACTAGCTAATGCTAAGAACTCAAGGGTCATAAAAAAACAATTAGGCCAAAATGTAAAGAGGGGTGTGGGGTGGGGGATTCGAAGTTGCAATGTCCAATCACAAACTTCACAATTTAATATGGGAGGAGAGTGAGAATTAGCAATGTTACTCACTGAGGCCCTCATTCCGAGTTGTACGCTCGGTATTTTTCATCGCATCGCAGTGAAAATCCGCTTAGTACGCATGCGCAATGTTCGCACTGCGACTGCGCCAAGTAACTTTACTATGATGAAAGTATTTTTACTCACGGCTTTTTCTTCGCTCCGGCGATCGTAATGTGATTGACAGGAAATGGGTGTTACTGGGCGGAAACACGGCGTTTCAGGGGCGTGTGGCTGAAAACGCTACCGTTTCCGGAAAAAACGCAGGAGTGGCCGGGGAAACGGTGGGAGTGCCTGGGCGAACGCTGGGTGTGTTTGTGACGTCAACCAGGAACGACAAGCACTGAAATGATCGCACAGGCAGAGTAAGTCTGGAGCTACTCTGAAACTGCTAAGTAGTTAGTAATCGCAATATTGCGAATACATCGGTCGCAATTTTAAGAAGCTAAGATTCACTCCCAGTAGGCGGCGGCTTAGCGTGTGTAACTCTGCTAAAATCGCCTTGCGACCGATCAACTCGGAATGAGGGCCTGAGTGCTGACTATGGGGTAAATGCAATTGCGGTCGAATTGCCGCAAATGTCGAAAAGCGGGGCATTTTCGACAAAAAAAACCTGTCGAATTGGATTTGACAATGCCATACAGTACTTTTCGACAAAAAACCTGCCGTTTCAGATTCGACTTTTTGCAATTCGACATGTCTGCAATGGTAAAAATGCGGCTTTTCGACAAAAGTATATTCAATTGAAGAATATCGATTCGACAACAGTGCTTTTCGACAGTCATTTCGTCAATTTCATTCCGCCTCATTTTGCTGTCGTGATCTAATAATTTTTTTTAAAAACATGTTTTTTTTCGTGTTTTTTTGATTGCTAATAGCATATCTATTTATATTAGAAGGGATTATCTACTTGGTTTGTCTATTTATGAGCCACAATTATTATTTAATAGATTTTTTAAAAGAATATTATTATTTTTTACTGACTTAAATAATATGGAGAGATCAGTGCATGTTTTTCAGTGGGAAGGGGTGGGAATGGGTTAAAATTTCAGAACAAAAAATGCGTGGGGTCCCCCCTCCTAAGTATAACCAGCCTCTGGCTTTTTGAGCCGGTCCTGGTTGCAAAAATACGGGGGGAAAATGACAGGGGATCCCCCGTATTTTAACAACCAGCACCGGAATCTGCGCCTGGTCCTGGTGCCAAAAATCCGGGGTACAAAACACGTAGGGGTCCCCCGTATTTTTCACACCAGCACCGGGCTCCACTAGTCAGAGAGATAATGCCACAGCCGGGGGACACTTTTATATAGGTCCCTGCGGCCGTGGCATTAAATCCCCAACTAGTCACTCCTGGCCAGGGTACCCTGGAGGAGTGGGGACCCCTTAAATCAAGCGGTCCCCCCCTCCAGCCACCAAAGGGCCAGGGGTGAAGCCCGAGGCTGTCCCCCCATCCAAGGGCGGTAGATGGGGGGCTGATAGCCATGTGTCAAAAAAAATAATATGTTTTTTTGTAGCAGAACTACAAGTCCCAGCAAGCCTCCCCCCACAAGCTGGTACTTGGAGAACCACAAGTACCATCATGCGGGGGTGAAACGGGCCCGTTGGTACCTGTAGTTTTACTACAAAAAAATACCCAAATAAAAACAGTACAGACACACCGTGACAGTATAACTTTATTACATACATGCACACCAACATACACACATTCTTACCTATGTTGACACGAAGTGTCGGTCCCCTTGTCAACGTAGAATCCACGGGGTACCTGTAAATAAAATTATACTCACAACAATCCAGTGTAGATCGGTGCTCTTCTTTGTTTGTAATCCACGTACTTATCAAAATAAAAAAAACGACAAACACGATCCACGCACTGAAAGGGGTCCCATGTTTACACATGGGACCCCTTTCCCCGACTGCCGGGACCCCTCGTGACTGCTGTCAAAGAGGGTCCCTTCAGCCAAGCAGGGAGCGCCACGTCGTGGCACTCTCCTGATTGGCTGTGCGCATCTGAGCTATCAGGTGGCGCACTCGAGATACACTGTAGCGCATAGGCGCTCCATTGTATCCAATGGTGGGAACTTTGCGGTCAGCGGTTGACTGCGAGGGTCCCCACATAACCTCGCGGTCAACCGCTGACCGCAAAGTTCCCACCATTGGATACAATGGAGCGCCTATGCGCTACAGTGTATTTCGAGTGCGCCACCTGACAGCTCAGACGCGCACAGCCAATCAGGAGAGTGCCACGACGTGGCGCTTCCTGATTGGCTGAAGGGACCCTCTTTGACAGCAGTCACAAGGGGTCCCGGCAGTCGGGGAAAGGGGTCCCATGTCTAAACACGGGACCCCTTTCAGTGCGTGGATCGTGTTTGTAGTTTTTTTATTTTGCCAAGTACGTGGATAACAAACAAAGAAGAGGACCGATCTACACCGGATTGTTGTGAGTATAATTTTATTTACAGCTACCCCGTGGATTCTACGTGGACAAGGGGACCGACACTTCGTGTCAACATAGGTAAGTATGTGTGTATGTTGGTGTGCATGTATGTAATAAAGTTATACTGTCACGGTGGGTGTGTACTGTTTTAATTTGGGTATTTCTTTGTAGTAGAACTACAGGTACCAGCGGGCCCATTTCCCCCCCGCATGCTGGTACTTGTGGTTCTCCAAGTACCAGCTTGCGGGGGAGGCTAAGGCTTGCTGGGACTTGTAGTTCTGCTACAAAGAACAATATTCTTTTTTTTTTACACTTGGCTATCAGCCCCCCATCCGCCGCCCTTGGATGGGGGGACAGCTTCTGGCTTCACCCCTGGCCCTTGGGTGGCTGGTGGGGGGGACCCCTTGATTTAAGGGGTCCCCACTCCTCCAGGATACCCTGGCCAGGGGTGACTAGTTAGTGATTTAATGCCACGGCTGCAGGGACCTATATAAAAGTGTCCCCCGGCTGTGGCATTATCTCTCTGACTAGTGGAGCCCGGTGCTGGTGTGAAAAATACGGGGGACCCCTACGTGTTTTGTCCCCCGTATTTTTGGCACCAGAACCAGGCGCAGAGCCCGGTGCTGGTTGTTAAAATACGGGGGATCCCCTGTCATTTTTTCCCCGTATTTTTACAACCAGGACCGGCTCAAAGAGCCCGAGGCTGGTTATTTACAGCTAGGTTATATCGCTGTGCTGGGACGAGCAGGAATATAGGACTACTTCTGACCTGAAATCAGGTCTCTTATGGTCTGATGATTTTCAAACTGTATATGCCTACTTAATTACTTGCTACACTTGATGTTAGATACGGTACTTCTGTGAGTGGCTGCCTGAACTTCTGACCAAGTTTATGGTCCTTTGCTACAATGACTTTTGAAACATAGGGGGTCATTCCGAGTTGTTCGCTTGTTAGTTTTTTTCGCTACGGAGCGATTAGTCGCAAACTGCGCATGCGCAATGTTCGCAGTGCGCCTGCGCCAAGTAAATTAGCACAAAAGTTTGATATTTTACTCACGGCTTAACGAAGATTTTTCATTGTTCTTGTGATCGTAGTGTGATTGATAGGAAGTGGGTGTTTCTGGGCGGAAACTGGACGTTTTATGGGAGTGTGCGGAAAAACGCTGACATTTCTGGGAAAAACGCGGGAGTGGCTGGAAAAACGGGGGAGTGTCTGGGCGAACGCTGGGTGTGTTTGTGATGTCAGACCAGGAACGAAACTGACTGAACTGATCGCAGTGTAGGAGTAAGTCTGGAGCTACTCAGAAACTGTTAAGAAATTTCTATTCGTAATTCTGCTAATCTTTCATTCGCAATTCTGCTATGCTAACATACACTCCCAGAGGGCGGCGGCATAGCGTGTGCAATGCTGCTAAAAGCAGCTAGCGAGCGAACAACTCGGAATGATGGCCCTAATTTCTTATTTATTAAATATTAATTTGTAATGATTTTTACCATCTTTGGTTATTTAACATTGTAACATTTAATTCGGCACTTTTATAGCACATTATTATTATTATTATTATTATTATTATTTTGACTAATATAACACTTTTTAGCATTCTAATTAATAGCCCTCACCTATGTAAAACTCCTTAACACATAGCATATGCTTCTTTCTTATTAACACTTACTAACACCTTAGCCACTCATTAGTGTTGTGCCTTGTGCAGCTGGCCTCTGCTGACTTGGCGGGGTCCCACACCCCTTGACCTGAACCTTAGTGTTAGTGAACCACATGAGGCCACCTGGAAGTTGGCTGGTGGGCCCATATTATTTGGCCCAAAAGTATGCCAAGCACCTGGACTTTGCTCTAGATAGAGTTTATTATAATTATTCTGATTAGCAGTGCTAATCTTTATGTGTGGAACTACAAGTCTCAGCATGATAGCACCTCTCATTATGTTTGTAATTAGAGTGTGCAGTCCAAGGTCGTTGTCCCCCTCCTCCCCATATAGTCTTTGGTTATATTAAAGGTCTGAATTTATATACATTTCAATTACCATGATAATACAGATTAGTTCAGTATTAATAGAGAACAATTGAAGCAGCTGATATTGATATTTTCATTGTAATTGACATCTGATATGTATTATCCTATCTCTTTCAGATTCTGACCTGAGCATGCGGACACTCAGTACACCAAGTCCTGCACTCATATGCCCACAAAACCTGCATAGCTTTCAGAATGGGAGAGGATCATCCACGTCATCATCCTCCATCACAGGAGAGACTGTTGCTATAGTTCATTCCCCACCTCCCACACGCCTCACTCATCCACTGATACGCCTTGCATCCCGCCATCAAAAAGAACAGGCCAATATTGACCGATTGCCAGATCAATGCATTATCCAGATTTTTTCATACCTACCTACAAACCAGCTTTGTCGTTGTGCTCGTGTCTGCAGACGATGGTATAATCTAGCTTGGGACCCTCGGTTATGGAGGACTATTCGACTGACTGGTGAAACAATAAGCGTGGATAGGGCTTTAAAAGTGCTGACCCGTAGACTTTGTCAGGATACACCCAACGTCTGTCTCATGTTGGAGACGGTAATTGTCAGTGGCTGCAGGCGGCTCACAGATCGAGGGCTCTACACCATCGCCCAGTGCTGCCCTGAACTGAGGAGACTAGAGGTCTCCAATTGTTACAACATCTCAAATGAGGCAGTGTTTGACGTGGTATCATTGTGCCCAAACCTGGAGCATCTGGATGTATCAGGTAAATAAAAACTGTATTACAGATTATTCAGTTGCTTTAAGAAAGCATATATTGTAGGACTGTTCTTGATAATGAAAACACAGGTAAAACCTATTGATTACATGATGTGGCGTGCTACCTCTTTGTAACTTGTAGGTGTCAATTCTACTGATAACATTTAAAAAAAATCCTTGAATTTTTAATTGTTGACAAAAATGCATCATGTGATGCACAGTTCTAATCAGGACTTTAAAAGGTACTATCAAATATACCATTAGAGTTTACTTGGTATCCTGACTGTGCTGCCGTTCAGTAAATGTGTCATCTATTGACAATCTGGATTGGGACTGAGTTCTAGTATTGGATGCTTCTACAACAGTAAAGGTCCATACACACTTAACGATATAATGAGCGACGTCGCTCATTTTCCCCCTCCTTGAGCGACGTCGCTCATTTTATCGTTAAGTGTGTATGCCGCCAGCGACGACCGATGCGCGGCCCCGCGGGTCGGCAACGATCGTCGCTGTCGGTAGGGCATGCATGAAGGATGTGGACTGTCGTCCACGACCTTCATGCAGGGCTGGCGGGGGCGTGACGTCACTGAGCGATATGAGCTGTCATATCGCTCAGTGCATACAGGCGGCCGCCGACCGGCCGGCCCGGGAGGGGGGAAACGTTAGACGATGTCGCTCACAGAGCGACATCGTCTAATGTGTATGGGCCTTAAGCCCCATAAACCAGCAGGATGGACTAACCAATCACAACACAAGTTACAGTCCTTAGATTCTATACTGTAAATGCCCTTTTGGCTGCCATGTAGGAGCTTTAATTGTGCCACCATGGAGTAGATAAATACTGCTGCCCACTGTGGTGTTTGTGATATAAATGTGCTATTAACATGATGACAAAAACATGTTTCTTTATCTATTTAGATTTTATTTATAAATGTTTAAATTTGTTGGACCAGAAATGCAGTTTGCACTTTTATGTAAAATATGTGCTGACTGGTCCAACGATTTGGTCAATGCTATGCACAAACAGTATTGTGAATACACACTTACTGTACCAGTATGCTGCATGACATGTCTGCCCACAAGAACCGGTAGTGACTGCGATTCCTGGGCAGGAGTATGGGGCAGTCGGTGGGATGGCCGTACAGACAGCCAGTTGTACCGATATATCTGTGAGATACAGCGGCATCATCTGTGCGGCAGGACCGACACAATATGTCTGTGAACTACATAATTCACAGACATATCTTCCGTACACAGACGCAGATGCACAATGCTGTTGGCTGAACGAACAACATGTCGCATAGTGTGCACCTAGCATTTATTCCCAAAATGGGAATGCAATACTGTTAAATACAGTACAGGAGAACATACAAAAATAGCTGAATAGATAGATAGCTAGAAAGGAGTAATATGCCTGCAGAGACGCACTGGAGCTCAGCTCAGCTATCACCATGGGTAACCAGTTTTAAATCTCAAGGCTCCCTTAGATTTTCACTCAATTATAACTTGTGATGAGAGTTTCAGTCATTGGTTTAGACTATGTGTAAACAATAGGGGTAATTCCAAGTTGATCGCAGCAGGAAATTTTTTAGCATTTGGGCAAAACCATGTGCACTGCAGGGGGGGCAGATATAACATTTGCAGAGAGAGTTAGATTTGGGTGGGTTATTTTGTTTCTATGCAGATAAATACTGGCTGCTGTATTTTTACACTGCAAATTAGATTGCAGATTGAACACACCCCACCCAAATCTAACTCTCTCTGCACATGTTATATCTGCATCCCCTGCAGTGCACATGGTTTTGCCCAATTGCTAACAAACTTGAAGCTGCGATCAACTCAGAATTACCCCCAATGTGCATCACGGTATAGCCTGTCTGGACATAACCATGTCAAATGGCATACATCCAAAGTGTACAATATCAGGCAGCACTACTGTGGTTTAAAGGCAAGCCCGTTACCACACTATGGGGGACATTTACTAAGCAGTGATAAGAGCGGAGAAGTGAGCCAGTGGAGAAGTTGCTCCATTAACCAATCAACAGCTCTGTATCATTTTATAGTATGCAAATTATAGATGTTACTTCAGTGCTGATTGGTTGCCATGGGCAACTTCTCCACTGGCTCACTTCTCCACTCTTATCACTGCTTAGTAAATGTCCCTCAACACCCTACCTGCGAAGATATCACACGCTCTTCCGGTGCGTGCTAGGGGAGCCCAGGGGTATTCTGCTTTTCTTCCACAACCCAAAACATAATGGTAGGTTAACTGACTTCCGACACAGAACTAACTGTAGTGTATATGTGGGCATGTGTGTACATGTGGTAGGGATAGAGATAGGAAATAATAAATACAATCATTCTATACAAGATATGAAGATACTAGTAACATTAAATAAATACAAGCAGGGAACAGGGTGACAGACAAAATGCTTCACCCATATCCTGAAGGGAAAACCCTGACTGGGGAGACTTTAGCTCAGTTTATTTACTGATTACCAGAATGGGCAAAACCATGTGCACTGCAGGGGGGGCAGATATAACATTTGCATAGAGAGTTAGATTTGGGTGGGTTATTTTGTTTCTATGCAGGGTAAATACTGGCTGCATGCATTGCTGCATTTCGTGTGCATTGTGTTTGATTTACTTCCTTCAAATAACAAAACTCGTGCAGAAACTTGGCAGCATTAAGATAGGGGGTTATCAAATTTTCTAAAGAACAAGTGGAGGTGTTGCCCATATCAACCAATGACATTATACATATCATATATCCAGTGGTGCCAGTAGAAAAAAATTCTTATAGGTACAGTGTGCATGCACCGAAGGCCAGATACACATATGACCCCAATAGTGCCAGAAACATGTTGCCCCACAGTGCCAGGTATACATTGCCCACAGTGCAGATATACATTGACCCCACAGTGCCAGATATACATTGACCCCACAGTGCCAGCTATACATTGCCCCCACAGTGCCAAATACACAAATGCCCCCACAGTGCCAGATACACAAATGCCCCCACAGTGCCAGATACACAAATGCCCCCACTGTGCCAGATACACAAATGCCCCCACTGTACCAGATACACAAACGCCCCACTGTGCCAGATACACAAATGCCCCCACTGTGCCAGATACACAAATGCCACCACTGTGCCAGATACACAAATGCCCCCACTGTACCAGATACACAAATGCCCCCACAGTGCCAGATACACAAATGCCCCCACTGTGCCAGATACACAAATGCCTCCACTGTGCCAGAATACACATTGCCCCACTGTGCCAGATACACATTGCCCCACTGTGCCAGATATACATTGTCCCACTGTGCCAGATATACAATACCCCACTGTGCCAGATATACATTGCCCTACTGTGCCAGATATACATTGCCCCACAGTGCCAGATATACCTTGCCCCACTGTGCCAGATATACTTTTCCCCACTGTGCCAGATATACATTGCCCCACTGTGCCAGATATACATTGCCCCACTGTGCCCCCCCTTCCCCCTCCCTGCTCACCGCTGCCTCTGTTGCTGCTATGTGAGGGGAGGAGAGCGCAGAGCCTCTCCTGTCCCTCAATGCTCCAGAAGTCCGGTGAGGTCTCCGGCGGCGGGTATCTCAAATGAGGTGCCGGTTCGTTAGGCAATCAGGAGCCGCGGCTACCGGTCCACGAGCTCTGATTGGCTAGCAAAGCGGTGCCTTATTGAGATTGACCCCGTCACCACCGCTGGAGAGTGAGATGGTGAGACCGGGCATCATAGAGCATTGAGGGGCAGGAGAGGTGCTGCGCTCTCCTCCCTTCACACAGAAGCCAGCGGGATGCAGTATGGTGGATGGCCCAGCGGTACGGCGTACCGGCTGGGAATTTCTTACCAGTATGCCGTACCATACCGCCGTACTTGCTGCGCTGCATATATCTAATACATTCTATAAAATGGCAGCTGGAATCTGATTGGTTACTATGGGCAACACCTAGGGTTGCCACCTCTCCCTGATTTCCTGGATTCTCCAGGATTTGGTGTCAACCCTCCAGGAGGCTTTTCCCTTCACCTGGATTCCTCAGGAATAATTGGATCCTGGAGCACCAGCAGTGCTCCTTGGCAGCCGAGGAACTCAGTGAACTACAGTGACTGTCTCGCGAGATGATGACATCAAATCTTGCGATACTGTGTTCAGCCCATACTGAGCCGAAGCTGCTGTTGCGCTGCCATCGGCAGCTCTTCCACAGCATTTCCCCGGGCTGCGGTGGTGAAGTAACGCTGGCCCAGCTCATGTGAGAAGAGCAACGAGAGCTGACAGGCATGTCACACATATATGTATAATATAATGAGCATGCATGAAACAAATAGAGGCACAAGATATATATAGATATATGTATATTTTTAAATCACTAACAGACACCTTTTAGTAGTGCATTTGTTCGTTTAACCTGTTGAAGTTTGATATTGATTAGGTTATGTGCAAAACTTACACTTCCATGGTTCTTCCCTCTTTCACACAATCTAGTTGTAAGGTACCAAATGCCTGTAATTTATCCAAGTGGTGACTATTATATTCCTATTTATACAGATACACTGTGTCATTTAGGTTGTATGTACGTAAAATATTTTATAAATATGCTACATCATTTTATTCACATGAACATTGCTTGGTGCCGTGGGAGAAGGGGGGGGGGGGTTGGGATCGGGGGGGGGGGGGGGGGGGGCAGGAGTCGATGATGAATGAGGTGGCAACCCTAGCAACACCTTCAATTGTCCTCTTTAGAATGTTTGATAAATCCTCCACTATAAATGATCATGTCAGCCATGGAGCCTGCTTTTGACTATCACTACCAGCGATGACTGAGGGAAAGCCTGAGGCACAATACTGGAAATAATCACGGCGCACTCACCTCCTCCTACCCTATTACACGATATATGGGAGGCCTACAGCAAACAATTGCAGCCCCACCTGAGGGGCAGAAAAGATGAAAGTAAAGTTAGGAAAGGAAATAGAAGAGAATAGATGACAGACACAAGAGCAAACTATAGAGAACACATGTACAAGTCACTTCCCTGGCAAATTCTATATTCAGAGGAAACAGCAAAACAGTAGTAAATTAATCACAGAGACATTTACTGTACACTCAAAATGCAGATAATACTAATAATGCAGGACAATTTTATTTCCTTGAGAAATTTCAGGAAACAAAAAGTAAATAAAGCAAACCAGACTTTATAAACTCAAATTGCACACCCTCATCCCAGTGTACGTGCATGACCTAAGGTTGACCTAATACTGCAGGGACGGAACCCAGTACTGTATACTTTCACTGCTACTATTAGTGGCAATAATTCACTGTTAGGTTTCGGTGGGACAGCTATCGGCATAGACAGCAATGGAAAATTGCTCTGAAATGTTAGGAAAATGACGCAAATTCCTAACAAGTTTCACTGCAAGCTCTGCTGTCTAATCACATGTTTTGAAAAATATACCCTTAAGAAACAAAGCATATGATATAGCAAAAACTAAAATAAAGACATTTACCCCAATCTTTGCAGAGGAAATACGTACATCACTAGATATTACCATGGCTCGTTGAAATGGGCAAACAATTCATACAATAATATATAGCTCTGTGTGATGTACTACAATGTATTCATATAAAAAAAATAGATTTCTGCATCTTTGCGAACAAAACATAAAAAAAAATCAATGGACTGCTGTTTTTTGAAGACTAATACCCCTTTTCCACTAACGAGCACGGGTCGCAGCCGGGAGCCTGACACGGGAGCTGCCCCCTGCTGCGACCCGTGCTCTGTCCCTTTCCCATTAGCAGTCACAACCCGGCAAATGCCGGGTTGGTGACGCTTCTAGTGACACGGCAGGGGCGGCGCAGGGAGATCACATGATCTCCCAGCGCCGCCTTCCCTATGCACTGTGAACGGGAGCCGTGTCACCTCGACACGGCTCCCGTTCACACTAGACAGCTAGCCGGGTTGAACACGTGTTCAACCCGGCTAGCTACCAGGGTAGGATTCCCGGATCACTTGATCCGGGTTTACCCTTTTCCACTTGCAAAAAACACGGGTAAATGCGCGCCCCCGTGCATTTACCCGTGTTTTTTGAGCTAGTGGAAAAGGGGTATAAGTATATGGATATGCTTTACAGAAGATCAGCCCAAGTGTATTGGAAATATATATTGTTTTTCACATTAAATAAATCAAACATATGGACAAATATGTTTGTATTAGCAATATATAGAAAAATCTTAACCATGATAATGTTCCTAGAACTGCGCATTAAAGGGATCTGTTTGGACAAGTACTGCATGATAATAATGAAAGCACAGCAGATAATCTTATGGCACCTTAACAGTTCGGAAAGGAGTTATACGTTCATTGCCATAAATGTATTTCCTGGGCTATTAAAAAGATGGCACGCAAAAGTCTTTAGAAGGAATATTTCTACATGCAAATTGTTCTTATAGGAAATTTGTGAAGATTGCAACACGCTATTGCGCTAGATGGTAAGTTCCTTATACTGTCTGTGATGGTGGTTATACTATAGGTATAATAAGAAAGAGATGAAGACGACAGATGATTAGATTGTGCAGAGAGTCATTAGATATAAGAGCAGAACTGGTGTAAGTAATATAACCTGTGAATAGTACACATTGGGGGTAATTCAGAGTTGATCGCAGCAGCAAATTTGTTAGCAGTTGGGCAAAACCATGTGTACTGCAGGGGGGGCAGATATAACATTTGCAGAGAGAGTTAGATTTGGTGAGTTATTTTGTTTCTGTGCAGGGTAAATACTGGCTGCTTTATTTCTACACTGTAATTTAGATTTCAGTTTGAACACACCCCACCCAAATCTAACTCTCTCTGCACATGTTATATCTTCCCCCCCTGCAGTGCACATGGTTTTGCCCAACTACTAACAAATTTGTTGCTGCGACCATCTCTGAATTATGCCCATTGTTCTAGTCCCATTACATAAAAATTAGACTCTGACGAGTGTTCAATATTATATTATGATTATTATATTTATTATATTAAATAAACAATATTATTTCCCTTTCTAGGTTGTTCAAAAGTGACTTGCATCAGCTTGACCCGTGAGGCTTCCATAAAACTCTCTCCAATACATGGCAAACAGATATCAATTCGTTTTTTGGACATGACGGACTGTTTTGTGCTTGAAGATGAAGGTCTGCATACTATTGCCGCTCACTGTACTCAACTTACTCACCTGTACCTGCGTCGCTGCATCCGCATCACTGACGAGGGTCTACGATATATCATGATATACTGTACATCCATCAAGGAGCTCAGTGTGAGTGACTGCCGTTTTGTAAGTGACTTTGGCATGCGTGAGATCGCCAAATTGGAATCTCGTCTGCGGTACCTAAGCATAGCCCACTGTGGGAGGATTACAGATGTGGGCATCCGTTACATTGCCAAGTACTGCAGTAAGCTGCGCTACCTCAATGCTCGAGGTTGTGAAGGCATCACAGATCATGGAGTGGAGTACCTAGCAAAAAATTGCACAAAACTGAAATCATTGGACATCGGGAAATGCCCTCTAGTTTCAGACATTGGTTTGGAGTTTTTAGCTCTCAACTGCTTTAACTTAAAACGTCTGAGCCTGAAGTCTTGTGAAAGTATCACAGGCCAAGGGATACAGATTGTTGCTGCCAACTGTTTTGACCTGCAGATGTTAAACGTCCAGGACTGTGACGTGTCAGTTGATGCTCTACGGTTTGTCAAACGCCACTGCAAGCGATGTATAATTGAACACACAAATCCTGCATTTTTCTGAGAACATGTAATGTACTAAACATGTTATCTTAAATATTAAGAACCATATGCTAAAATGATAAAAATCGAAAACATGAAGAGAAACTTACACATGCAGCGACTTACTCATACGAGGTCCCGCTTTTTTGTATGATGTGATATGAAAGTAATGGAGCGCTTTTATCATTTTCTTTGTTTGCAATTTAAATATTTAGATGTGTAATGATCATGTATTATGACATTAGTGCATAATGTGTGCACATGTGTGTTGGATATATAGTATAAAGCAAGGTGATTTGGAATTTTTTGAAAGTGAGGGAATCACAAGGAAAATCTTCCTGTACACACACACATTAGTGTGAATGTAGTGTAAGATTTAACATGTTTCAGATGTTAGGATACAGTGAGAGAGAATCTCTGGTTAACACCTGAGTTAGCAGTTTATGCACAGTTTTCAAGAGAAGACTATAACTGCCAATACTTAATTATAACCAAATTGAACTACCAGTTATGTTTTATTAATGTTTTTCATTACTTGTTTAAGAGTTTTTCAATTAAATTAGAAATAATAAAAAAAAAACAGTTAAGTAAATTTTCCCAAATTTTTCACTTGGTTCTTTGTAATAGGCTTGTGTTAAATTAAAGGATTATGGAAATGTTAAATTGCATATTACATGCTAGAGCGTATTACAGCCTCCAGATTGTTGAGAACTTGAATCCTTTTATTGATCTAACATTGGCCCTCATTCCGAGTTGTTCGCTCGCTAGCTGCTTTTAGCAGCATTGCACTCGCTAGGCCGCCGCCCTCTGGGAGTGTATCTTAGCTTAGCAGAATAGCGAACGAAAGATTAGCAGAACTGCTACTAAATAATTCTTTGCCGTTTCTGAGTAGCTCCGGACCTACTCACAGATTGCGATCAGCTCAGTCCGTTTAGTTCCTGGTTTGACGTCACAAACACGCCCTGCGTTTGGTTAGCCACTCCCCCGTTTCTCCAGACACTCCCGCATTTTCCCTGACACTCCTGCGTTTTTAAGCACACTCCCGGAAAACGCTCAGTTACCACCCAGAAACGCCCCTTTCCTGTCAATCACTCACCGATCAGCTGAGCGACTGAAAAGCGCCGCAGGATCCACAGCAAAACTGCTAAGTTTTTAGTTAAATAACTAAGCGCATGCACTCTGCGTGCCTTGCGCATGCGCAATTAGCAACAAATCACATAGCGAAAATCGTCAACGAGCGAACAACTTGGAATGACCCCCATTGCCAATACCAGTCTCCATATTGTTTTATTGCACAGCACTTGTTTGTTATAGCAGAAGCCTTTTTAGAGATTCCGTGACAGGTTGCCAATTAAATGCATTGATGTTTTTAATTTCTTATAATAAGTTGCTTGGTTCTTTTAACATTTACATAACCCTGGAAGAAGTTTCCAAAATTACATTTTAAAATTAGATAAAAATTTAATTTTCAGTATTTCCTACCCTACCAAAAGTGTCACCTGCTAAAGTATCTGGTAGTGGTGATAGTTCAGTCATTGGTGTATGTGTTATATTTGCTAACGGACTGTCTGAGTTCAATTGCAAATATTATTTTTTGCTAAAATAAATGCAATACATTTTACCTACATACTCTCTGACAAATGCATTTCAATTGAAGCATTTGTAACACAGGTGGCGGTGGGATTTAAAAAAGAATTAAACTCAGTTTTGAATCCTGTCAAGTAAATGGAGCTCAGCCAAGAAGTTTCAACTAATTTAGGCATATTTACATTTTATTTTAAACCTTTTAGTGTTTTGCCACTATTCCCAGCTGTTATAGAGAGCTGTTTACCAGAATGCCATCCACTTTTCAAGGACTGGTAGGATTCCAGGGCTGCAATAATTACAAAGGTAATCCATCACCCTTGCCATGCGTATCACTACAACAGAATTTTCATACTGTATGTATCACTTTAATGTCATGGCCTTGCAGTTGTTCATAGTTATTACTAGGACAGTTCAACTGGAATTCAGTGGGGCAGATGTGGCCCTAAAGGTATTCCAGCTACCTATATTTTAACTGTGAATTCTCCAACTACTTTAGGCTACTTTTATGAAAATATCAGCCACGATATAATAAGAGCTTAACATCACAGATGTAGATAACACTGCTCCACCATTGAAGAATTTATCCCAATCCAGTAGTATACATTTGCTGATAATGAGCAAAATAATCTGTATGACTAATCTGTGTGTTAAATACTGAAAATTGGGCAATTATAAAGCAGTCACTGATTTGTAGATTTTAATTTGATTAGATTTCTAACTCCTCGGTGCTAAGGTATTTGCATAATTAAACCATGCAAGAGAATAAAATGGAATTGCATGGCTTTTTAAAAAAAAATTCAGGGTTTTTCAGTGTAATCCAAAAATGACTAAGCATCCCATGCTAGAAGAATAAGAAAATCAGACTGTACTGTACATGCTGGTCCGATTTATAGCCACGCTAGCTGGCTCTTACAATAAAACATAAACACAGTGTCCAATTTTTTTATCCTGAATGAATTTGTTTATTGTGCCAATCAGAGGCGGATCCAGAAGAAAATAACGTGGGGGCACCACAATAAGGGACAGGGTTTAGCGCTGACAGTGATATACTGTCTCGGAAAGGGCTGTGCCCTTACTGCAAGGTGCGTGTTCATATATATATGCCTTCCCAAGAGCCACACCCCTCATTTTCGTCATGCTGGCGGCATGGGGTACATAAACAAGAACAAGAGCCTTACATGCTTGCCGTGCCACCTGACTTCTCTACTGAGTCTGTGTGCCTTGGCCGAAGTGAATAAATTATACAGGGCAGTTGTTAAAATAAAGCGAGGACAGTGCAGTTAAAAAGCACTTGGCATACAATAGTGGCTTATGCTGTTGTGCACCTCACAGTACTCTTTGCCACTTCACTGCCCACCTCACAGTTCCCTGCCCCCTCACTGTCCTTCTCAGAGCACTTCTCCCTAATAACCACCTCTCAGCAGTCCCTGCCATTTTAATGTTCATAGCACTGTCCACCACAGCTAGGGCTGGCAACACTGATACTGATGTCTCTGGGGCCCCCCTACCTCAACCCCGCACCCCACCCAGAGTAGGAGGCCTGTGTGCAGGATCTGTCTGGTCCCCCTCCTCTCTTGCCAGCAGCGCTGTAGACTCTGTTCACTAGGGGACCATAGAGTTGTCCCAGAGTGTAGTGAACATGTGCGCTACACGTGCATGTGCACTACACTTTCTGGCTAAATGGTGTGGTTGCCATTTTCCTAGAGATTTTTTTACTGTTCATGCGTGAAAGCCGGGAAAATGGCCACGAACATTTTCATGGTGATTTCTGCATCGCTGCTGCTGCTAACGCCAGACTCTGGAGAGTAAGTATTGAATAAAATGGATGCAGTGTGGGCACCCCAGGGACTGTGTACACTGCATACACTGCACCCATTATAAATACGCCACTGTTGCCTGCTAACCGTTGGAGACCTGTTACTCTAAATGATTCCCTCAAAGAGACATGCCCAATTAAATCATGGATCTCTAACAACACCTTAAACTCTACCTCTGTCTGAATAGGCAAATTAAAAAACAGCTCAAAATACATAAAGAAGCATAGTGTAAAGGAAAATCTAAAGAAATGCAAGAGGCCAGTAGAAAACATGCGGTAGAAAACAGCATATTACGCAGCTGCAATGGAAAACGTAGAACCTCCCCCAAAAACTCCAAAGACCTAAATGGCCATCGTATTGACTTAATGAGGGGCAAACTTGAAAGATTGCAAGAACACTTTAAGAACCTATTAAATTGCCCCAGGCCTGAAAATTTAGACCCTGAGTTACTGGAAAACAATGACCTAATGGATGACCCCCTAAATGCAGACGAAATTAGATGAGAAATTAAAAAGCTGAAGAATGGAAAAGCACCAGGCATTGATTACATACCAGCAGAAAATGTAAAAAGCAGGAGGAGAGGTAGTAGTAAGCCAACTTAGGGCCTAAATCAGACCTGATCACTGTTGTGAGATTATACGGGCAATTATCGAAAGACTGTGCATACGTATGGGTCGCAATGCGCAGGCCAAACTGTGAAAGAATGGTGCGAAAATTTGACAGGAAGCAGACGTTTGGGGGTGTTAACTGCCCGTTTTCTGGGAGTGTCAAGAAAAATGCAGGCGTGCCCATGCGTTTTCTAGGAGGGTGTGTGACGTCAGCTCCGGCACGATCAGCCTGTTTGTATTGCAGTGTAGGAGTAAGTCCTGGGCTACGCACAGACTGGAAAAATCATTTGATGGTGAGTAAGTTGCAAACGGATTTGCAGATGTCCGCTGTCTGGCAAAGTTTTCGCACGGCGTACGCATGCATTTGCACACTTGCACAGGGCGAGTTTTCACTCTCTATGGGTGGCAGCTATCTGCAGACCTCTGCAAAAACACAGAGGAGCGATCAGGTCTGAATTAGGCCCTTAGAAACATACAGTATATACAATTGCTTGGAAAGATTACTGTATGCCAGAAGACTTCAAAGATGCCATCATAATTAATATTCACAAAAAAAGTGACCATACAAACTATAAAAACTACAGAGACATGCAGGCTCAGAGTGCTGCTGCTGATCTCCAGTCCTTTAGAAAAAAAATGCCAGAAATGACAGGGGGACCCCCGTGCCCACCCCCCTCCCCCTATGGATCCGCCTATGGTGTCAAAGGCATGCATTCAATTAAGCTTTACAACAATTACTTACCTTCAGTTCACAAATCTGAGCTTCTGTATAGAAATATAGAACAGAAATAGTGAAAGCGTAGATCTAAAATATCATATATTGCATAAATGGGTCAATTAAACGGCATATGTCATAAGGATTATGTATGAGATTGTATTTCCTCTTATATTTCCTTTTAAGTAATTGAATGGGGATAAAATATGTCAGTCTTAACTATTATCACCCGTATTTATTATCAATGAAATAGATCATAATCCTGACAATTTTTATGCTCATTGGTTCACCTAAATCTAATTTCAGGTAAAGTTTCCACATAATTTGGTTAATTAGGTTTGCATTATTAAGTAGACATTTGGACTATAAAACCACAATATTTTTCTATAGGTAAAACAAAAAATATCTTTTTGTACCCATCTCATATTTTAACGTATGGTATCATCCTCATTATTATATTCAGAAGTGTATGTAAGCAGCGTTCACAATATTTTATTAACTATTGGACATACTGTACTTTGGAATATGAAGTAAATATTGTCCTTTTAGTATGATCGCAACCCATGGAAATAATCAAACCATTGATAAGAAGATAACTTACAAGAATTTCTATTTTTCGGTTTATAACAAAATTGTCCATTTATAACAACTTATCTTAAGATCTAAAGCTAAAGGTTTTGTAGAGTGATGCAACAATGTATCAATATTCTAGGAAACTAAATTGTAATGGCAACTTCCTGCCAAGATGTATTGTGATGTATGGGGAAGGGGCCAAACAACTTTTCATACTTATTTGCTGCATGTCTTTAGAAATGTCCAATGCACAAGTAGAGAAGCTGGTTAAAATAAAAATATATACAGTACCTATTTCTTCTACACCAAAGTTGTAAAAACATTCTATTTCTTAGGTGTTTTATAACTTTTTTGATGTGAAGCTTATACTATAAAATGAGATAGATTCTTCCATTTTTTTAAACAACAATATTAACATAATGCTACCATACCTAGCATTGGAAAGTGGTTTATGGCTAACATGTTACTTTCCTTGTACAGTAGATTCAAATGTTGCAACTACTGTATTTTCCTAAAGAGTTTTTCTTAAATATGGCTTCTGGTATCTCATCAGTGCTCTGTAAATGTCCCTTTCCATAAACAACCAATATGTATTCTGTTATTGTTTTATGCTAATGAGTAAAGAACAATTTGAGGAAATATGGAACGCATTAAGCTGAATGCAAACTGATCACTTTTGTGCCTAGGAATTTCAATTTCCTATTGTTGAGTGCCTTACACAGTTACTGTATTAGGTTTGCCAAATACTCCACTGTGGTGTATTGTGTCTTAGTCATACTGTAGATTTATTGAAACCTTAAAACACACTCGGTATACTATTTTAGTTTACAAAGACATACTTTAAGCAAGATATTACATTACAATCTCAATTTTTATTTTCACCATTGTCATAAAGGTTTTGAAATGTTGACACATCTGTTCAATTTTCATGTAAAATAATTGTAAAGGTTGTAGGCTATGTGATATACTGTACCTGTATGAGTCAGGCATAAATTCATGCCAAATGGCTATTCCATGCCATCTATGTTGCAAATGGTAAACTGAGAATCTGTATTCACGTCCAACCACTGAATCAGGCCAGCATGCAAACCATATTTATCTTTTTTCATGATTGGGTTGCAGGATTTAATGTCTCTTACAATAAATAAATAAATAAGGGAAAGAGCAATTATTCTATATGCATCCCATGCAAAATATATTTGTCAGCTAAGCCAGCATCATACAATGTTTCGGGCTGTACACTGCACTTCACTTAAACAAACTAAAAAAAAAGTAATATGTTCTATTATGAAAAAAAGTTACAAATATCAAAATGATATACTTACAGTATGTATTTTTTGGTTTACTAAACAATGACTTTTTATGGCATACCCCATGCCATGAGTCCTAAATATCCACCCTGTGTTTTATTTTCAGTGCCGGATACAATAAAACAGTTATAAAAGCCTATTCTTACTAATGTCAAGCAATATTATAGCATTAATGAACAGACATTGTTTTTACACCAAACCTAGTACATTAAGTGAAGAACAATACAGATATCTATTTTTGGATTCAAAATGTACTAATTTCACATTTTAGCAGTTATCTTCTTGAGATGACTTATATGATCAATTATTAAACATAGCTCTAATTATTCAATATGGTGGAGAAAATGGTAAATTACAGCTGATTAGTTCTATAAAAATGTACATAGACGAAACCTAGTTATTTCACTATGCATATAGGAATTTAACATGTAAAAAGTATTTAATTTTTGTTCTCTTAGTTATGTTAATGTACCAATACTCTGTCTTGTCTTTGAAATGTTTAGCTGTTTAATGTGTTTGTATCGACATGTGATGTTCTTATGAAACTGCACAAATACACTTAAAATGCTTAATATTAAATATTTGTGGTTTATTGTTCTCTTCTTCATTAAAATGTGTCCGTTGCAAGTAGCTCAATAACATTTGCAATAGTAAAGCTCTCAAAGTGTTGAAAGTATACTGTAGCAGTATCGCACTACATATTACAGTATATAAAACAATGCATAGCAATGAGTGATTTCCACAATATGCAGGATATCAGCAGTGCTGTAGACCACTTATAGAGGAAACTTGGATGTAAGCTAATTTCATTTCCATAAAACAGTAGCATCCAAAAATAAAAGAGTTGGCATTGTAAGATATTCTAAAGCCAATGTAAAACAGTAAGGAAGCCTTGTGCTCCAAGCCAACCCACTATACATGTCATCTATAGCTGAGGTTTTCCAACTGTGGACCACAGCATATTGATGTGCCATGTAGCAGATATTGGCAGGATATACTTCTAATGAAGGCTGAAAGTTAGGGAGAGAAGAGATGTTTGCCTACAGGCTTCTAGAATGTAGATCCGGGCCTGAGTGTGACTGTGAAATCTATTTTCAGAGTTAAAATGGCATATATTAAGTATATTAAATTTGCAGAACATATTACAGAGTGAGTCGCCCATATCCACCATTCGTAAATAATCAGAAATTGTTTTTGGGTTTTTTAGCGTGACTGAGATAGTAGTGACACCTTTGTTTTTTGATGGTTCAATGTACACAAAAAAATGTAATTAATACAATAAGAAAAATATTGTATACAATTACCTTCAGGCCATGTGTGCAAGGTGTATCTGAAACATAAGTACCTTTCGTGTTTGGACTTGGGTCCCAACCCCATGAGATCTCATTATTGTATGAAAATATTGCAAAATACAAAAATCCACAATACTTCTAGTACCAAGCATTTTGCGTATGGGAGACTTCATCTGTATAAGATAACTAAACCCCACATTTAAATTTTCAGATTCATAAATCATGACAGCAAATACTTTGCTTACTGTTAGGCTGACATTCCATTGCAGCGCTATAAAAAGAATCACCACCTTATTCTAATAAAGACAGCTGAAGCTCACCTCACATAGTGGCCGATTCAGACCTGATCGCTAGGCTGCGTTTTCTCACAGCCTGCGATCAGATCTGAACTGCGCATGCATATGCACCACAATGCACAGGCGTGACGGTCCGCAGGAATGGGGATCGCCGGTCAGAGACGGGATGGTGCAAAAATTCAGAACGCACCGGCGATCGCAAGGAGATTGAGAGGAAGGGGCGTTTGTGGGTGGTAACTGACCGTTTTAAAGGAGTGTTTGGGAAAACGCAGGAGGCACCAGGTGTTTGGAGGGAGGGATTCTGATGTCAGCTCTGGCCCCGATCATCGCAGCGGCTAAGTAAGTCCTGGGCTGAGCAGAAATTGCACAAACTTTGTTTGTGCAGTTCTGCTACACATGCGATCGCACACCTGCACACACACCATACCCTCCCCATGTAGGTGGCGACTACCTGATCGCAGGGATGCAAAAAACACACCCTAGCAATCAGGTCTGAATTACACCCATAGTTAGTACAGTACCGATGTGACCAGAAACAAGTCAAACAGCTGAGGTTGCAGTCATTTGAGCTACTGTACTCACCTGGCCTTCTAACATAGCAGCATACTGCCAAGGAGTGGAGAGGGCATGTTGGGCATATTTCTCTAAGCAAAGACACTCCAGTTATCTTATGTTTATTACTCCTCCCACATAGTTAGTACAGTACCAATGGGATCACAAACAAGTCAATCAGCTGAGGCTGCAGTCATTTGAGCTATGGTACAGTTATTTTATGTTCATTACTCGGCTCACTACAGTAATTTACTTTGGTATACAGTATATTGATGTCAAATTGTCCTTGTACTAATCTGTAATGAGTATGTGATTCACTTAGATCAATCATTTTGCATAGAAAATCAAAAGTAATATGTAGAATAGGGCTGTCTTTTCGTATGGGCTCAATAGGGCGTTGCCCAAGACTCCAGAAGCATAATGGTCCCAGGTTGATAGCTGAGGGTCCCCTATTTCCAGAGGTACCAGCTCTTTGTAAATCATCCCTGGGGAACCAAAGATATCAGACTTGAAAGCAGTGGTCCCCATCTGAGCCTTTTATTCCCAGCCGGATATCTCGGGTTCTGTCTGACTTAGACTTTTTCTGAGGGTATACTCCAAAAGCTGGGACTCTCCCCTTTCGGTGGACACTGGCAGCTGGTCTCTACTATGCCCAGAACCAGAGATATCAGCCTTCCAGCAGCTGGCCCCTGCTCCAGTTCCACACGCCTAGTTTGCAGTTTTTTTTAATTTTCGTTGGTGGATTGCTCTGATCCCCAAGTCCCCAGTACCTCCTGAAAGGTAGGTCTATCTAGTTTTTTTTTTAATCTTATTGATAGCTAAGAAATCTCTTTCCTGGAACTGGAGATATCTGCAGTCAAGCCAGCTGCCTTCCCCCACCAGAAAATTAGGAATATTAAGCCCACTCCACTATCCACCACTCCCCTGCATATTAAACATCCCCTACTACTCTGGAAGTCATGTTCCTGTGCCCCTTCATTCAGCCCAAGGTACCATTCCACAGTTTAGTGTCCCCCCCCCCCCCCCCCCTATCTCTCACCATCTGTGCAGTAAAGGAGTAATTAGCAGAAATTACTGCCTCAGGTCCTACATGTTGCCACTGATAGCACCGCCCACCGCTACCGCTGGAGGATAGTTAGAGGCCCCAGTGCATTGCTTTGCCCAGGGGTCTATACTGCTGTTAAGATGGCCCTGATGTAGAAATAGTTATATTTATGTATTATATTGTCACTTAAGTATATTGTACTATACTGTGCAATCTGAAAATAATTGAAAATGTTAAATAATCCAAATAAGTAGATTTATAGTAGACTTACCATGGTTAAATCGCATTCTGCAGGTACATTGGGTTCCACAGGGAATACATCGGGGTGCAGAGATGGATCTTGATCCAGAGGCACCAACAGGCTAAAGCTTTAGACTATTCCAGAATGCATTGCGGGGCCTCCTGTATAACCCCGCCTCCAGGCACTGTGAGCTCAGTTTTGTTAACTAGTCCAATGCAGAAGCAGGTAAAAGAGAAGGCAGATGTTAGTCACATAGAACCACGTTCTCACGACAGGAGAAGGGACTAGCAGCTAATGCCATACAAGCCCAAAGAAGCTAAGTGTGTCAGGGTTGGGCGCCCTGTGGAACCCAGTGTTCCACAGGGAATACATCAGGGAAGTCCTAAAGCAGTTCCTCAAGCAGGTTCCTTAGCAGGTATGAAAACCCGGCATCCAAAGGAAGCATCCTGGGAGGTGGCAGTATCAAAGGCATAGAACCTAATAAACGTGTTCACTGAGGACCACGTAGCCACCTTGCAAAATTGTTCTGCAGATGTGCCATGATGGGCCGCCCAAGAGGGTCCAACAGACCGAGTAGAATGGGCTTTAATAAGAGGAGCTGGGAGTCTAGCCTGCACATAAGCTTGTGCAATCACCATTCTAATCCATCTGGCCAAGAGGCCAGCCACATTTGTGGAAACCAAACAGTACAAAGAGGCTATCTGACCTCCTGATAGAGGCAGTCCTCTCCACATATATACAGAGAGCCCGTACCACATCCAAAGACCGTTCTTTGGAGGACAATTCAGAAGAGATGAAGGCTGGAACCACAATCTCTTAATTATGGTGAAAAGATAACACCACCTTAGGTAAATAACCAGGGCGAGTTCTAAGAACTGCTCGGTCACGATGAAATATCAAAAAGGGGTGGACGACAGGACAAAGCCTGACACCCTTCTAGGCAATAGCCAGCAGAAACAGGACCTTGGCTGTGAGCCATTTAAGATCCACTGACTCAAGAGGTTCAAATGGAGACTCTTGCAGGGCACTCAGGACAACAGACAAATGCCATGGAGCCACAGGAGGGACATAGGGAGGCTGAATCCGCACTACGTCCTGAGTGAATGTATGAACATCAGGTATATACACAATTTTTCTCTAAAACCACACCGACAAGGCAGATATGTGAA
Source organism: Pseudophryne corroboree (assembly GCF_028390025.1). Lineage (NCBI taxonomy): Eukaryota > Metazoa > Chordata > Amphibia > Anura > Myobatrachidae > Pseudophryne > Pseudophryne corroboree. The sequence continues at coordinate 464,157,222 of NC_086448.1, read as the reverse complement.
CCTTGAGGGAGGCCAGATGAAGTCCTAAATCCAGGCCTTGTTGCAAAAAAGCCAGAAGTCTGGAAGTACTAAACTTGGAAGCATTGTAATTCTTAGCAGCCACCAGGTGAAGTAAGAATTCCAGACCCTATAATAAATCCGTGCAGAAGCCGGTTTGTGGGCCTTTAGCATACTATAGTTTGATAACTGCCTCAGAGAATCCTTTGGCCCTCATGAGGAAAGCTTCAAGAGCCACGCCGTCAAGGCCAGTCTGGCCATGTCCGAGTAGACACAAGGTCTCTGAACAAGGAGGTCTGGGCGTTGAGGAAGCAGAAGAGGACGCTCTATCGATAGAACCTGCAGGTCTGAGAACCAATGCCATTTGGGCCACGCTGGAGTGACTAGAAATAGTATTCCTCCTTCTTGCTTGAACTTCCGTAATTCCCTGGGCAGAAGTGACACTGGAGAGAACACGTAGGGTAGCCGAAGGTTCCATGAAATTGCCAGTGCATCCACAAATGCTGCTCGAGGATCCCTTGTTCTTGATCTGAAGATCGGAACCTTGTGATTGTGTTGTGACGCCATCAGGTCTACGTCTGGTAGACCCCACTTGTCCACTTGGAGTTGAAAGACTTCCTGATGAAGACTCCACTCTCCGGCGTGTACGTCCTGACGACTGGGGAAATCCGCTTCCCAGTTGAGGACTCCCGGAATAAACACTGCCGATATTGCTGGCAGATGGCGTTCCACCCAACGTAGGATTTTTTACACTTCCATCATTGCCATGCGGCTTCGAGTGCCGCCTTGATGTTTTATGTATGCCACCGTGGTGGCGTTGTCTGATTGTACTTGAACAGGCCTGTTCTGTATCAGAGGTAGGGCAAGAGTCAAAGCATTGAACGCTGCCCGCAATTCCAGAATGTTTATCGGGTGGAGAGATTCCTCCTTCCTCCAATGAAGCCAGACAGAGTACAATACCTGCGAATAAATCCGTTAGCATGTGACTGAGTACCCAGTACACAACACCTGCGAATAAATCCAGTATTATGTGACTGAGTACACAGTAGAATACATGTAATAGGTAAAAACTGTGACGCACTATATATTGACCCAGACACACCTAGTCCCCTAGGATAAAGTATACAGTGATAGATATATCTGTAATACACCGCAGTGAAATCACATAGCAGATACAGGCACACATGGTCACGTTTTCAATGCAGCTAATTATTTTCATGGCAATAAAATTGCATTGGATTATTTTATGAATATATATATATATATATATATATATATATAAACAATGCGCGGTCTAAGACCGGCTTTATATATCAGGATACTCGTGCAATATATTCTGGCACAGGTACACTTGTTCTTAACTAACGCTGTCTTAATATCGACATGTAGAATACTTAAGTGTTTGTAAAACCACAGCGCTTATGTACAGGCGGGTTTACAAAGGAGACCTTGCCCTGCAGTCACGGAGACCAGTCGCATCTATTTTAGAAAATGGCGCCTGGCGTCACAGTCAGGAAGTGAGGGAGAGTGTGAGGCAACTCCAGGGTGGGAACACCAGCAGTAGATGGCGCCGTGGGCCGGGGGAGAGGCTACAGGTCAAGCGCCGCTTCCCCTATGCTGGACATCACCACCTGGTACTATGGAGTCTTATTAAAATGGATATCAGTATATCCGACCTGTACTCCTATGACCTGGTGGATATAGTGGGGTCCCTGCTCGGTGACAGTGTCCACGCCAGCATCGCAGTTCATCTCCCTAGACTGCGATCGGAACGCAATTTAATGGTGGGTCCCGCCTAGGGGACCCTCTTACTTCCTCCCTTAGTAGCAGCCACGCGAACCAGGAGAGTGTCTGCGACTGTGTGCCTAACCCGGAGCGTCTCCGCCGCAAGTACCCGGGAACAGAGCCAGCGGGAGTATGCAACGCCGCTGGGTAGGTGATGGAGCCACAGCACAGTATGTCACACTGACATATGAAGTGCTGCAGCCCTTGAAGTCTTCTAAAAAGCCTTTTCAGGGCTGCCTAGCGCAGCCCCCCTGTTAAGTGACCTGCTTCATGCAGGCACCAACTCTAAAACTGAGCTCACAGTGCCTGGAGGCGGGGTTATAGAGGAGGCCCCGCAATGCATTCTGGGACAGTCTAAAGCTTTAGCCTGTTGGTGCCTCTGGATCAAGATCCATCTCTACACCCCAATGTATTCCCTGTGGAACACAGTGTACCCCGCTGCAGAAAAAACAATTATTCTTAGAATATGTAAAGCATTGCATGCCATAGTATACACAGGGTCGGACTGGCCCACAGGGGTACAGGAGAAACCACCGGTGGGCCCCACTGCTGGAGGGCCCACCCCCTCCTCTAAGGAGGTTCCAAAATGTGCACTTGTATAATACATGGTAGATATGTTGCATTACACTGCACAAGACAATTGTGTATTACTTTGTAGGCTGACTGCACCTATATAAGTATGGGCCACCTATCACTGCATCCCCCCGGTGGGCCCATCATGCCCCAGTCCGACACTGAGTATACATATGTTAGGAAATGCACAGTTGCTATGTTAGTGACTGGACAACAATTTGGTCACCTACCATTTACACTTTTATTTCTGATCACCACGTGAGAATATACTTCTTTTTTTAGAAATTACCTTATGATTCTAACAACTTTACTGATAATTCCTTCAGCACTTTTCTGGGACATCTGCAAGAATGATCATAATTTGGGAAATCTCTGTTCAAAAAATGAAAAACCAACAGAACATTTACAGAAAATGTGAAACACAAATGTAATCCAAGATATTTGTTGGCCTGCCAAATGCATCCAAATCTAAGTGCTTCTCCAAGCCACTGATAAACACATCCTAACCTTGCATTCTCTGTGGATCATGAATAAGTCTAGTACTGGCGCCCTAGACAAAACAAAAATGGGATAATGCTTTCTGTCAGAAAGACAATAATAATAATGTAACACATTTGATGGCCTCATTGTGCCGAAATATGCGCAAGAAAACCCCTATTCCCTTATTTATTTGTTCCATTCTCAGATTCCTTTTTGCTTATTATGTAAACCTATATATTGGTGTTTTTCGGGTCTGGCTTTTCTCTTCATTGTCTTCAACCAGACACAGAGATTTGCATATAATTACTTTGACATTTAGAAGAACATATGTGTTTTCCCTTATATATTTAATTCTCATCTAAAATATGGCTTTCCGTGTGTGCCTTTCTTTTTCCTAACACCATACTAGTGCACATTGCTGCTAGCGTCAGTAAACTCCAGAACCACAATTATGCTGCTCTTGTTTAGTTGTCGTAACATAGGTTGCCCAGTGCCTGTTTCACATACGTATACATTGTTGCCCTATAATGTTTACAACAGTGGTGGATGCACTTAGCAGATGCTCCCTGTGCTGGGTTGTGTCTATGTTCCCTCGTGATCAGGACCAGGAAGTGACAGCACGAGAGGGCCGAAGCGAACTTCCGCCCCTACAGCACCTTAATGTTTTATCCATTCTACGTTTGTTTGAGGTTATTTTGTTTTATATATGCACCAATGTACCCTCATGGGCTCGCTCTGCTCGCCACGCTTCGGGCTTGGTGTCTCGCTTCACTTGCCACAGGTTATTGGGGGTAATTCTGAGTTGATCGCAGCAGGAATTTTGTTAGCAGTTGGGCAAAACCATGTGCACTGCAGGGGAGGCAGATATAACATGTGCAGAGAGAGTTAGATTTCATTGGGTTATTTTGTTTCTGTGCAGGGTAAATACTGGCTGCTTTATTTTTACACTGCAATTTAGATTTCAGTTTGAATACACACCACCCAAATCTAACTGTCTCTGCACATGTTATATCTACACATGTAGCACATGTAGCAGTATAAAATAACCACACGGACAATAGTAATATGAGTAATTTATCAGACAAAAAAAGTAATACATGTAAAGATGGCTTCACAAATTTTAGGAGTAAATACAGTTTCATTTTCAGCCTATTAATCAATGTGCACCCATTGTCTAGATGCAGGGGAGGGAGACATTTATGGTAGTGAACCAATCTTCTACCTCACTAATTCCCAGTGGATTGAAAGCTCATAAAAATATTTTTTGTCCACAAAATGGCTGCATTCACTACATATAGATAACAGGTAACCCCCAAATATTTATATTCTTACTCATATACTAACTTATTGGAATATTTAATCAACAGACTACTGCAAAAGGTTTAAGTATTTAAAATAATTACTTATAAAGGGAAATTTTTGAGAAAAAAATTAAAGTCTTTAACCATCAAGTCCCTGTAGCAACGAGTTACATGAAAAAAAAAATGTGAAATGCTTCTTTTTACATTATAATATGTGTAGGTTGCATGATCTGTTAGGCATCATAAAGCTTTAACTCCCAATGCTGTCACTCCCTCCCAACCCCCCATCTAAAAACGCCCCTAGTCTACAAAGAACATAGGTGCTAAGTATATGACAAACTAATTTACTAGATGGCACTGTTTATGTACTTCTATCCCTACAAATGTATTTATCATGACATAAAAAAAAAGATTGCATTAAACTATAGTAGAAACTTGCTGTACTGTATTATAATAATGGATGGATGGCAGACAATAAATGCAGTGTGCTTGACGTATACTTGACCTCTAAATACTATTGCTATTCTGCAAATAGTTGAACCAGTAATCCGAGATCCTCTCCCACTAGTAAGGTGCAATCACCATCACCAGACTTAGGGGGTAATGCAGACCTGATCGCTCGCTAGCTGTTTTTTTTTCAATAATAATTTTTATTATTTTGCGGGTGAAGGGTACAGAAAAGAAAAAAGGGAAAGGGGAAGGGTAGGGGGGTACACAGACAGTTCGGCAATAAAACATAATTGCATAGAGAATATTGAGGAAAATATCATACATGAAAACAACGTGAGGCTAAATCCTTCCAACTGAAAATACTTGATAAAGTGGTATACCACTGACCTAAGTGTCATGAGGGGGTGTGGGATCTGGTGGGCGTTTGTGCCAATAAGTAGACCACGAATACCAGCGGAGCAATGGGCAGGATGAAGAAGAGGTATAGGCCACTCCCACTGTCTCAAATTCACAATGCGACTGTACGGACCTGTCTATCGCCGTTATATGGGGGACCCCTGTGGAGCGCCATTGGCGAGCAATTAGAAGTTTGGTGGAGATGAGAATATGGCCTAGGACGTAACGATCGCCCGGCAATAAGTCGCCATAGTATAGGTGAAGGAGAGCCAGTCGTGGGTGGGGAGTTATACATAGGCCCAGTACCAATACTAAAAGGTGGAAGACAGAGTCCCACAGCGGGGTAAGCACCGGGCAGTCCCAGAAGATATGCAGTAGGGTACCGACCTTACCACAATTACGCCAACACAGATTAGATGTGGAGGGTTGCATCGCATGTAGGCGGGATGGGGTAAAATATAATCGGTGGAGGAGTATATAGGATAACTCTATGTGTGATATACATTTAGACACAGTATAACAGGATCGGAAAATCATCCCCCATTCCTCCTCTGAGACGGAGCACCTAAGGTCCGCTTCCCATTTCACTTGAAAGGGGGCTGTTTGAGGCTGTTGGAGGTTGATAATGTAGTTATACCATTTAGAGATACCCCCCCTGCCCTCCCCGGTATCTAGAAACTTCTGAACAAGTTTGGGTAAGGAGGATAGGATGTGGGGGGATACAGAGGCCCCGTGGAGCCAATGTCTGAGTTGTAAGTATTTATAAAATTCCCCATGTGGCAGCATGAATCTTTCCTGTATCTGGGCAAAGGTAAGGAGAGTATTGTTCACCATTATATCCTGCAGAGAAAGAATACCCCTCAATATCCAGGAATCGAATCTCAAGTCAGGGATCAAGGAGGCTATGCCCGTCAGGGAGAGAGCAGGGGTGGGAAGGGTAATAGCGCTTCCTCTAAGTACCACTTCCAGCCAGGCCTTGCGGGTAGTTTGGGCAGAGAGAGATCTAGTGGCTAGTTGATTGCCCTCCGACTTTGGGAGTAGCAAAACATCAGTCAGGGGGAGCGGGGCGACGAGCCCTCGTTCTAGTTGGACCCACGATTTGTACGGAGGTTGTGCATACCAAGCTCCTATTTGTGCAAGTCGGCATGCTAGTTGGTAGGAATGTAAATCTGGACATGCTAAACCCCCTTCACATTTGGGGCGGATCATTGTCTTCCTGGCTAACCTTGGTTTCTTGCCTTTCCACACATAAGAATTGAACATTGCATTAAATTTAGATAAAAGATAGTTGGGTAGAAGGAGAGGGATGGCTCGAAACAAATACATGAGCCTGGGGAGGACCGTCATCTTCAGTGCAGCTATTCGCCCCAACCATGAGACATGATGCATCATCCAGTCAGACTAGAGTTGTCATTTTACGCAGCGGGGGGGGGGGGGGGGGGTAGTTAGCAGAGATCAAGTCGTCCAACCTCCGGGTGATATGAATCCCCAAAATATTTAAGGCTTCTATCCGGCCAGGAATACGGGTAGGAGGCTTTCAGCGCGGATAAGAGGGGGGGTGGAAAGTTAATAGGAAGTGCCTCCGTCTTGGTACTATTAAGTTTATAATAGGAAACAGCTGAATATTCAGACAAGAGTGTGTGTAAAGCTCGCAGGGAGGTCGCAGGAGTGGTGAGTGTCAGGAGGACATCGTCCGCAAATAAACATATCTTATGGGATTGTCCCAGAAACTCCACTCCTGCAATCAGGGGTGAAGATCTTATTTTCTCTGCCAAGGGCTCTATTGCCAGAGCAAATACTAGCGGGGACAGGGGGCACCCTTGGCGTGTGCCATTCGTGATCTTAAAGGAGGAGGAGAGAAGACAGTTCACACACACCCTTGCCGAGGGGTGAGAGTATAAAGCCAAGATGGAGGAAAGAACCCTGCCGGTAAAACCAAACTTACATAGAACCTCCTGTAAATACCCCCAGTGAAGGCGATCGAACGCCTTCTCCGCGTCCAGGGAAAGCAACAGTAATGGGGAATCTGACCTAGAGAAGGCGTCAAGCACGTTTATTACCCGCCTCGTATTATCGGGGGATTGTCTGCCAGGAACAAACCCCACCTGATCACCATGAACAAGCCTGTTGGCCACTAGTTTTGCAAAGATTTTTAAATCAGTATTTAATAGAGCTATGGGGCGATAATTAAGCATCATAGCGGGGTTCTTCCCTGGCTTGGGAAAGGTAACCACACGAGCCTCCAACATTTCCGCCGGGAAATTCCCGACGGAAGACGCATGATTATAGACTCCATCCAATACTGGAGTAAGAGTGTCTTTGAAGCATTAATAGAATTTATTTATGAACCCGATGGGGCCTGGAGCTTTGTCCAGTGGGAGTGAGTCTATAGCCTGTTTAATTTCCGTACTGGACCAAGGCTGGTTTAAAGCCTGTAGAGTAGCTGAACCAATAGTTGGGAGATGGACATCCTTCAAAAAGGCCGCAATATTAGCTGGTGTGGGTTGTGGGACAGATACATCGTCTTTTAAATTGTAGAGGGATGAGTAGTATGTAGCGAAAGAGCTAGCAATATCCGACGGGTCGGTTATTTTGATGTTATTTAAATTGAAAATGGTTTTCACCCTCTCTTTGGCAGTTTTTCCCCTCAGCTTGCGTGCAAGCATTCTACCCGCCCTGTCCCCCTGCATATAAAACTTTTGTCGCAAACGGAAAAGGTTTTTGTGGACCTCTGTTAAAGCCAATTTATTCATCTCATCCCTGACCCGAGTCAGGTCCCGATATATTTTCTTATTAGAAGGGTTCTGCTTGAGTAGGGCGTCTAAGCCACTAAGACGGGCCTCGAGTTCTAGCTGTTTTTCCCGGGAGGTCCTATGGCTATAGGCAGCCACCTGGATTGCCGCTCCCCTAACCACCACTTTAAGGGCACACCAGTGTGTGAACACGGACGTGTCGGCCGGGACATTGGTTTCAATATACTGGGAAAGTGACTGTGCAATAGACCGGTTGGTATCCGCATTTGAGAGGAGATAATCCCCTAGACGCCATAGGGAAGGGGAGGATCTCATGCGGCAGGGGTCCCAATGGACGGAGAGGGCAGAGTGGTCGGACCATGACACTGGCAGGATAGAAGCCTTCGAAACCTGTTGGAGGGTCCATTTGTCCGATATCGCTAGATCGATCCTAGAGAAAGAGCCATGAACCGGGGAGAAAAACGAATAATCCCTACATGTCGGGTTTTTAGCTCTCCAGACATCGTAAAGGTCATATTCATGTAGTATATTCTGAAAGGCCTGGGAGCCATCCCGCAGCGAGCTTGCACTGGATGTGGAGCGGACTAAAGAATTATCTATCGTGGGGTCAAGGACCATATTAAAGTCCCCTAGCAATAATAAAGCACCCGATAAGTGCATCTGAAGGGTTTTAAAGAACTTCCTAAAGAAAGGAATTTGTTTGGTATTAGGGGCATACAGCATAGCTATCGTGACCGGCCTGTCTTCTAATTTACCTGTCAGGATAAGATATCTACCTCCTTGATCTTTAATTTGGTGGTCTAGAGAGAAATCACATGTACTTGAGAATAAAATAGCAACCCCAGCTTTTTTCTTTGGGCCGTTGGACGTATAACAAGTGGGGAATTTATTATCTTTAAAGGAGGGGGGTGATATGGACATGAAGTGGGTCTCTTGTATGGCCACTATGTGCGCCATACATTTGGCAAAATGGCGTAAGGCCAATCGCCGTTTATTTGGCGAGTTTAGCCCTTTCACGTTTAAGGAAAAAGCATTAACCATTAGGAATGTCAATGAACAATGCAAAATTTAAACTGCATACATGAAATGTATATCGGGACCTACGAGAGAACTCGTGTACCAAAACTTGGAGAGACAGGTAAGACAGGGAGGGAAGAAGAAGCAGAGAGAAAGGAAAAGAGAACGGGCACCACAAGGATGCCAAACAGGGTTGCCCAAACAGGCAACACATGGGGTTGTGGCGAGGTGCGGGGAAACCCCCCACTCCTAGAACCGTCAATATATAACAACAATAACAAGGAGACATAGGGTAAATGCCGTCTCCCGGGCCATACTAGGGCCAACGTATATAGCGTTAGGAGAAGCATGAACATCACTGCCGGAATGTAGACATACATAGAGTAACAGGGTTATAATCGAGATAATATCATGTCAGCATCCCAAGCTAGGCTCATATCACATTTATGCATAAATACAAATCACGCTCCATGAGTATCCGGAGCGCTGCCCGGGAAGGCAAGGTGAAGGCCCATATCAACGTAAAGTGAAGCAAGAAGATCAAGTCCGGCTATTACATACAGCCTGGGTGAGTTAATTAATCACCACAATCATTTGCCGGCAGTTGACCACTCTTGAGCCAATTTGAGTGTTGCAGAAGCCTTTTCAGGTGAATCCTCCCTCTTCCAAGAATCTAACAGTTTCAAACCAGCCTCCGGCGTGAGAATCGCATGCATGACGCCATTTCGTCTAACAAGCAATTTCGTCGGAAATCCCCATCGATAAAGGATATCAGCCCTCTTCAATACCGCGGTCACCGGATAGAATGAGCGTCGCATCGCCAGGGTAGCCGCCGAAAGGTCTCCGTACACTTGTATATCTCCCAAAGTCGTGGCCGGTAAGTCCGGGTGCATAGCTGCCCGCAGGATTTGTTCCTTGACATGGAAGTAATGCATCCTCATCAAAGTGTCTCTCGGAGCGTCCTTAGGAGCGTTTCTCGCCTTCGGTAGGCGATGGATACGATCTATGAGGAAGTCGTCAATAGAGCTAGTAGGAAGAAGAGTCATAAAGAGGTCTGTCGCAAATTGTTTTTGCTCTGAGTTGGAGACCGTTTCTGGGATGCCGCGGAGTTTCACATTGTTAAGGCGTGACCTATCCTCAAGGTCACAGGTCTTCCGTCGTAGGTCCGCGACCTCTGCTTGTAGCTCTTCAAGTTGATTGATCATCTCGTTGTGAGACCTCACCACCTCCTCGCACTTATTCTATAGGTGATCCGTACGTTGGCCTATGGCATCGACCGTCTGCTGGCAGCACTGGAGCGCCGTTTTAACCTCCATCGCAATATCATCTTTGAAGGAAGTCAGAAGTTGCTGCATAGAGCCGAGTGTGAGAGGTGCGTCGTCATCTAGTTGAGAAAATTTTGCTTGAGTCGCAAGGGGAGGCCTGGATACGTCGTCGTGTCCTGTGGCATGTTTGGAGAGGGGATCCGATACAGCTGGACTTTTCAAGTGCTGGGATGCCGGAGACTGTTTGAAGAAAGCGACCGGGCGAACCGGAGTCGGGTCTTTTTGGCGTTTAGGCGGCATTATCCCAGAGGGTATTTTCGTCCGCGGTAGTCGTTGACCAAAGAAATCGGAAGAAGGAGGATGGAGACACCTATGTCGGCCTGATATATGCGTCAATGGCGGAGTCACCGCATCAGGAGTGAGGGGGAGACCCAACCATCACATCTAGGTTACATCAGCACGGCCTGGGCAGAGGCGAGTCCCCTCATGGCCCCTAGTAATCGAGTGCAGCGATGGGGGGGGTCCGCCAGATGAATATGGAGGGTTAATGGAAGCGAATGGAGTGTCTCTATAAAGATGCCTAGCGTCTACCTTCAAGGCTGCATGGTCCGGGCGAGAGATGGCAAAGATAAAGTCTCGTATGAAGGGATATATAGATGGGAAGCTGTGTAGGGACAAGGGACTGCAGAACAGGTTGTGTGCACCTTAGAACTGGCTAACTGCCAGCAAGCAAGATGGCGCCATCAGCTTCCTATCCCAGGCCTCTTGGGAGTTAGTGCTGTGGGCCCCCCGGAATCATTGGTGGTGTCAGTGGCCTGCGCACCGGGAGCCCCCGGGTCCCCGTCACAAGAAGCAGCAGGTCAGCGCATGGGGCGGGCAGCAGCGGCCGCTGCGGACAGAGCGGGCAGCGCAACAGCGAACCCGCTCTCCCGTCTTGTCGGGCCGCACAGCGGGGGTCCCGGTCTACGTCGGAGGCACCTCTCCAGCCGGGCGGGCATAGAGCCGACGAAGAGACCGCAGGGAGGGGAAGCAGTGGACAAGCTCCGTACCTCCGCGTCTTCCGAGGCTCCGTCGCGGCACTTCCGGTCCGGTCCCAGCTCCACGCGAGTCCCCGGCTTTCTTCAGGTGGGTAGGCCGCAACCTGCACGGGCACCTAGGGTGCTCGTCGGCTCCGCAACCCACCACACCCACTGCAATAGGCTCTCAGCGACCCAGTGGAATAAATCCAAGGGCAGGATCAAAGGCAGAAAGGGCTGATATTTCTAATAAGTACAGGAGCCCGGGCTCAAGGCGTCCTCCCTTCTCCACAGCTAGGCCACGCCCCCCCTCGCTAGCTGTTTTTTGCAGCCCTGCATTCGCATAGTCGCTGCCCACCGGGGAGTGTATTTTAGCTGTGCAAGTGTGTGATCGCATGTGTAGCCGAGCGGTACAAAAAAAAACTTTGTGCAGTTTCTGAGTAGCCCAGGACTTACTCAGCCGCTGCGATCACTTCAGCCTGTCCGGGGCCGGAATTGACATCAGACAGCCGCCCTGCAAACGCTTGGACACACCTGCGTTTTTCCAACCACTCCCTGAAAATGGTCAGTTGCCACCAACAAATGCCTTCTTCCTGTCAATCTCCTTGCAATCAGCTGTGCGAATGGACAATCCGCTTTGTGCGGATTGTAAAACAGGATCTGTGATCCAAATCTCGGGAAGATCTGTCATTGTTCATATTCAGCCATGTAGATATTGGCGTATGCTGGCGCCAAATTAGAACCCATCGCGGTCCCTCCCCGTATGTGATCTCAGGTCAAAACTGATAGACTGGATACCTCCGTTACAAAGAGGCGGTGACCGTGCTCTCTTGCTCAGAAAACGAGAAAGCTTGTGGATACACAAACTGGATACGATATCTCCAAAAGGAATGAATGAGAACAATCCTTTGTCTAATTTCCTAAAATAGACTTATGGTCCCCTTGGGGATAAGTTATCTGTGACTACATTTGCAGTTATGGTTAAACTCTTGGTTGTGCCTATAATGCTTATAAGTATAAGAATTTATTGGGTCATATAGGTGTGATGATAACACCATTTTGACAATAGAATTATTATGTATCTGCATGTACCACATTTTTGTATTGTCTCATATTTAATCACTTTAGCATTATGTTACTATTATTTACAGTACAATACTAATGTAGTGACTTCACCGGCCTCCACTATACCCAGCAATGATCAAAACCTTTGGCATTAATTAACTTGGCTGAGGCAGGTTAATATATCTACCCACAGCCATGTAATCTCATACTAAGGAGGTGCTGTTTGTTTAGCCCCGATGCCTCTGGAACAGCGGTGGATAATTTTCCCCCTTATCCCTGTGACTCTATATGTGCCTCTTCTGTAGCCAATGGCCATGCACCTCTTAATAATAATATGCATCATTGAGACCTGTAGCGGTTAATTGCTACCATGGAAACAAAACACTTGCGCAAACCCCGGAAGTGACGCGTGCGTTCCAGCACGGACTTCCGGTTTGTGTTCCACGGCGCGCCCGCTGTCCGGGCCGCTCGCACGGACACAGCACACCTCCTGTGTATCAGGAAGTGATGCTTGTGGTCCTGCAATGCGTTCCACCTCACTCCCAGGAAGTGGAGAGGTGGGACTGGCGCCAAAAGGCTGGGTATATAATGGGGGCCGGTGAGGCAATATCTCTGTAACAACAGTTCCCAATTATGCTGACCATGCTGTGATGATGTCTGCTGTGACCATGCTGTAACTCCTTGACAAAGGTCCTGGTGTGGACCGAAACGTCGGAATTGGACATTACATTGGAACTGTGAGATTACCTTTATAAAATACTATTTGCTGATTAAATTGAGATAAAGTCTGGAGAGTGCTATCTGTTCCACTAGGTGGATAACCTTGTACTGTACTATGGGTCCCACCTCTAAGTGGGTCGGACTCTGATTGGCACCCCAGTTGTTGGCAGAGTTGTGTGAGAGTGCAGGGATCTGTATGTATATATATATATATATATATATATATATATATATATAGAGCAGTACGTTACAGTAGTCCATTGCTCTACCTCTGTGTCGTCAAGTATAATATTAGAACAACAAACGAATCCCCTCCTGCGCTATAAATGTTATGATATGGCTCAGAGTTCAATGAAAAACAAATATATAACTTATTATATTATATATATTTTTATTTTATTTGATAGTATTTCATATAAATATATGAATAAAATACACTTCAGACCGGTCAAATATGAAAAAACATTAATAAATCTCTTGCCTAACTATAGGAGGTGGATCTTAGATAAACTTCTGTGCACAGAAAAAATGTAAAAATATGTAAAATTAATAAAAAATCAGTCCATATGAAAAAGGTTACCAGCTGGATTCACACCCATGAAATAGGTAGCATAATTCATGTGTTGTATTGTAATGGATATCCTCAATACGTTACCACTTTGCAAAGAAGACAATGTTGTGCAATAGAACTGCTCCCCGCAGGAGCCTTATATGCGGCTTGCACCAGTGGTTGTCACACGGGAAAGTTCAAATGACATGTGAGACGGACTCGGGCTGCGGGAACGGCGCTTCACTAGCGCCTGCTGTGCTGATATTCCACCCGACTTCCAGGCTCTATGAGTCCACGTCTCCGAGTGCCGTATGCAGACACCTCAGTCACGGTTGTGATGTCCCGTTCTCCGTTGCTTCCACAGAAAATGCTGCTGCAGCAGCATTTTCTGTGGAAGCAACGGAGAACGGGACATCACAACCGTGACTGAGGTGTCTGCATACGGCACTCGGAGACGTGGACTCATAGAGCCTGGAAGTCGGGTGGAATATCAGCACAGCAGGCGCTAGTGAAGCGCCGTTCCCGCAGCCCGAGTCCGTCTCACATGTCATTTGAACTTTCCCGTGTGACAACCACTGGTGCAAGCCGCATATAAGGCTCCTGCGGGGAGCAGTTCTATTGCACAACATTGTCTTCTTTGCAAAGTGGTAACGTATTGAGGATATCCATTACAATACAACACATGAATTATGCTACCTATTTCATGGGTGTGAATCCAGCTGGTAACCTTTTTCATATGGACTGATTTTTTATTAATTTTACATATTTTTACATTTTTTCTGTGCACAGAAGTTTATCTAAGATCCACCTCCTATAGTTAGGCAAGAGATTTATTAATGTTTTTTCATATTTGACCGGTCTGAAGTGTATTTTATTCATATATTTATATGAAATACTATCAAATAAAATAAAAATATATATAATATAATAAGTTATATATTTGTTTTTCATTGAACTCTGAGCCATATCATAACATTTATAGCGCAGGAGGGGATTCGTTTGTTGTTCTAGTGTTACCGGTGTAGTGCCGGTTCTTTTTGACTTGACTTACCCCAAGTCAAGCTTTCTCCTGCAGCTGGTTTGTACGCAGAATGAAACATCGTTTTTAAAGCAAAGATTTTTTACCAGTAATACTATCATCTAAATATGGTAATGATACATTAGCGCCTGGTTATAGTTTTTTTGTATTGTCAAGTATAATATCCATATCTGTGCTGCATTGTAGTTGTGCACAGTATATAGTAGGAGGACAGTGCAGAATTTTGCAGACCACCAGTATATATATATATATATAATGATGAAAAATACGAGGCGGCACTCAGAAGACTTGTGAAAACATTCAATAAAGTGTATTCAGTACGGCCAACGTTTCGGGGACCACCTCCCCGTCTTCAGGACAAGTGTACAGTGATTAACAGACAAATTTATAGCAATAGACTTACCCCCCCGATCAGTTTCCCCGCCAGCGTCTTCCACGGCTGCGTCTCCCGCGCTCTCAGCCCGGCGTCCACAGCGCACCACATGATGCATACCACATGATGCGGAAGTGACGTCACGGCGCTCGGCCCGGCCGCGTTACCATGGGGACCCTGGAAACAATAAACATAGAAAAGGTTAGCAGGCTCGATCGTACAGTGTACTTAGTGCATCAGGTCCACTAGGGACATAGAAGAATTAAAAAATACATATAATCACGGACTAAAACCCATACAGTGATACAGTGAACCATCTATTTCATATGATCCCAATCCGGGAATTACGTACATACATATAAATGAACGATCAAACCTGATAGCCCCCATGTCTTACAGATCAATACAAAATGACTCCATACATAATAAAGCAAAATAGCAACAGTGTCACATGATAGTGCAACCCAAGTTAAAAAATAAAAAATAAAAAATAAATTCACAGGCAGCCTATATTGTACTCCCAGGCCATCATCAACTCCACTATAATTAAATCTTTTAGCAACAGCTTACTAAACTTATCATTACTAAAAGCTTTCCAACCGTTGTTTTATGATACATATAAATAACCCATACATCTCTATCATTGCCTTCATAGAAAATGAATCAGACCAAGGCTTTCATTTAAACCCCCTGGTTTTAAAGTATTTAGTCTATGAATCCACATAGATTCCAACTGTAGGAGTTGTTTGCCCCTATTGCCACCTCGCTGTGAAGCTGGAACATGATCTATGATTCTATGCTTGAACGTAGCCATGCCATGCTTGAATCCCACAAAGTGGCGTGCCACAGGCTGCTCCCCACTACCCGATGCCAGGGCGTTCCTAATGGCTTGCCTGTGTTGCGCCATCCTGACCTTAAACTGGCATTCAGTCTTGCCGATGTAGTACCGCCCACAAGGACAAATTATGGCATATACTACGAATTTCGAGCTACATGTTAGAGGCCATTTTATCGGAAATTTTTTACCGCTAAAGGGATGGGGGATATTATCCCCTGGGGACATATGTGAACAGGTTGTACATCCTGTACATTTATAACAACCGTTTTTTCGTGTCAAGGGGTTATCCTGGCAACGGCTGACGTCACCAGCCTTTATACCTGCATACCCCATGCACAGGGGTTGCAGGCAGTGAGGCAGCTCATTACAGGGAATCCGAGATATGAGGGACCAGATATTGATTTTTTTATGATTTTGCTTGAGTTTACACTTTCTCACAATTTCTTTATCTTTGATGATAGATTTTACAGACAGCGAAAGGGGTGTGCCATGGGATCTCCTGTGGCACCCTCGTTCGCAAATGCGTATATGTGGGATGTTGATAAGACAGTTTTTTTGCAGAACCTCTAGTAGCTGAGCGGTTATTTATTTATTTTCGTTATATTGATGATTTGCTCCTTTTTTGGAGAGGAGAGGCTCAGGAGCTCAGCAAGTTGGTGTCTTCCCACAACTCCACGAGCAGTCCCATCAAATTAACGTTGGTATGCCATAATTCTGAGATCTGTTTTTTGGACATCAAGATTAGGATTCAGGGGGGTAAGATTATAACTGGTTTGTATAAAAAAAACCACTGATCGTAACACCATTTTAAGATATGACAGCTTTCACCCCCCTGCCACGGTTAAGGGCCTTCCATACTCGCAATTCCTGCGAGTCTGTAGAGTTAACAATGAGGAATCTGAAAGAGTAAAACAACTTGATGAGATGGAGCAGAGGTTCCGACAAAGAGGGTATCCTAGAAAATTGTTGGCTGGGGCAAGAAAGAAAGCACAGGAACAAAACAGAGAAACACTCTTGCAGGCCCATCACTTAAAGGAAAAATCTGGGGTTATCCCATGGGTGAATGAATACAACGTGAAAAGTGATCTTGTTCGTAAGAAAGTAAAATCCTTGTGGCCCCTTGTGTCTACTGACCCAGAACTGAAAGTGTTTCACGATAAACGGCTAATGCCAAGTTACACGAGAGGTAGAAGTATTAGGGACATAGTGGTGAAGACAGATTTGTCTAAGTTAAAGAACATTCCCACTAATTTTTTGACACGAAAAAATGGTTGTTATAAATGTACAGGATGTACAACCTGTTCACATATGTCCCCAGGGGATAATATCCCCCATCCCTTTAGCGGTAAAAAATTTCCGATAAAATGGCCGCTAAAATGTAGCTCGAAATTCGTAGTATATGCCATAATTTGTCCTTGTGGGCGGTACTACATCGGCAAGACTGAATGCCAGTTTAAGGTCAGGATGGCGCAACACAGGCAAGCCATTAGGAACGCCCTGGCATCGGGTAGTGGGGAGCAGCCTGTGGCACGCCACTTTGTGGAATTCAAGCATGGCATGGCTACGTTCAAGCATAGAATCATAGATCATGTTCCAGCTTCACAGCGAGATGGCAATAGGGGCAAACAACTCCTACAGTTGGAATCTATGTGGATTCATAGACTAAATACTTTAAAACCAGGGGGTTTAAATGAAAGCCTTGGTCTGATTAATTTTCTATGAAGGCAATGATAGAGAGGTATGGGTTATTTATATGTATCATAAAACAACGGTTGGAAAGCTTTTAGTAATGATAAGTTTAGTAAGCTGTTGCGAAAAGATTTAATTATAGTGGAGTTGATGATGGCCTGGGAGTACAATATAGGCTGCCTGTGAATTTATTTTTTATTTTTTATTTTTTAACTTGGGTTGCACTATCATGTGACACTGTTGCTATTTTGCTTTATTATGTATGGAGTCATTTTGTATTGATCTGTAAGACATGGGGGCTATCAGGTTTGATCGTTCATTTATATGTATGTACGTAATTCCCGGATTGGGATCATATGAAATAGATGGTTCACTGTATCACTGTATGGGTTTTAGTCCGTGATTATATGAATTTTTTAATTCTTCTATGTCCCTAGTGGACCTGATGCACTAAGTACACTGTACGATCGAGCCTGCTAACCTTTTCTATGTTTATTGTTTCCAGGGTCCCCATGGTAACGCGGCCGGGCCGAGCGCCGTGACGTCACTTCCGCATCATGTGGTATGCATCATGTGGTGCGCTGTGGACGCCGGGCTGAGAGCGCGGGAGACGCGGCCGTGGAAGACGCTGGCGGGGAAACTGATCAGGGGGGGTAAGTCTATTGCTATAAATTTGTCTGTTAATCACTGTACACTTGTCCTGAAGACGGGGAGGTGGTCCCCGAAACGTTGGCCGTACTGAATACACTTTATTGAATGTTTTCACAAGTCTTCTGAGTGCCGCCTCGTATTTTTCATCATTGTTCATACAAGGGTTCTTCCCTGAGGAGGGCACCGGAAGCAAAGTACACCCAATTGGGGAGGCCAGGAGTGCCGGAGTGCTCTGTATATATATATATATATATATATATATATAAATATATATATAGCAGTACGGTACAGTAGTCCATTGCTCTACCTCTGTGTCGTCAAGTATACTATCCATATCTGTGCTGCATTGTAGTTCTGCGCAGTATATAGTAGGAGGACAGAGCAGAATTTTGCTGACCACCAGTATATATATATATATATATATATAGCAGTATGGTACAGTAGTCCATTGCTCTACCTCTGTGTCATCAAGTATACTATCCATATCTGTGCTGCATTGTAGTTGTGCGCAGTATATAGTAGGAGGACAGTGCAGAATTTTGCTGACCACCAGTATATATATATATATATATATATATATATATATAGCAGTACGGTACAGTAGTCCATTGCTCTACCTCTGTGTCGTCAAGTATACTATCCATATCTGTGCTGCATTGTAGTTCTGCGCAGTATATAGAAGGAGGACAGTGCAGAATTTGCTGACCACCAGTATATATATATATATATATATAGCAGTATGGTACAGTAGTCCATTGCTCTACCTCTGTGTCATCAAGTATACTATCCATATCGGTGCTGCATTGTAGTTGTGCGCAGTATATAGTAGGAGGACAGTGCAGAATTTTGCTGACCACCAGTATATATATATATATATATATATATATAGCAGTACGTTACAGTAGTCCATTGCTCTACCTCTGTGTCGTCAAGTATAATATCCATATCTGTGCTGCATTGTAGTTGTGCACAGTATATAGTAGGAGGACAGTGCAGAATTTTGCTGACCACCAGTATATATATATATATATATAGCAGTACGGTACAGTAGTCCATTGCTCTACCTCTGTGTTGTCAAGTATACTATCCATATCTGTGCTGCATTGTAGTTCTGCGCAGTATATAGTAGGAGGACAGTGCAGAATTTTGCTGACCACCAGTATATATATATATATATATAGCAGTATGGTACAGTAGTCCATTGCTCTACCTCTGTGTCATCAAGTATACTATCCATATCTGTGCTGCATTGTAGTTGTGCGCAGTATATAGTAGGAGGACAGTGCAGAATTTTGCTGACCACCAGTATATATATATATATATATATATATATAGCAGTACGGTACAGTAGTCCATTGCTCTACCTCTGTGTCGTCAAGTATACTATCCATATCTGTGCTGCATTGTAGTTGTGCGCAGTATATAGTAGGAGGACAGTGCAGAATTTTGCTGACCACCAGTATATATATATATATATATATATAGCAGTATGGTACAGTAGGCCATTGATATATTACTGGCATATAATTCCACACATTAAAAGATGGAGAACAAAAATGTGGAGGGTAAAATAGGGAAAGAGCAAGATCCACTTCCACCTCGTGCTGAAGCTGCTGCCACTAGCCATGGCCGAGACGATGAAATGCCATCAACGTCGTCTGCCAAGGCCGATGCCCAATGTCATAGTAGAGAGCATGTAAAATCCAAAAAACAAAAGTTCAGTAAAATGACCCAAAAATCTAAATTAAAAGCGTTTGAGGAGAAGCGTAAACTTGCCAATATGCCATTTACGACACGGAGTGGCAAGGAACAGCTGAGGCCCTGGCCTATGTTCATGGCTAGTGGTTCAGCTTCACATGAGGATGGAAGCACTCATCCTCCCGCTAGAAAAATGAAAAGAGTTAAGCTGGCAAAAGCACAGCAAAGAACTGTGCATTCTTCTAAATCACAAATCCCCAAGGAGAGTCCAATTGTGTCGGTTGCGATGCCTGACCTTCCCAACACTGGACGGGGAGAGGTGGCGCCTTCCACCATTTGCACGCCCCGTGCAAGTGCTGGAAAGAGCACCCACAGTCCAGTTCCTGATATTGAAATTGAAGATGTCACTGTTGAAGTACATCAGGTTGAGGACATGGGTGTTGCTGGCGCTGAGGAGGAAATTGACAAGGAGGAATCTGATGGTGAGGTGGATTGTTTAAGTCAGGCACCCAGGGAGACACCTGTTGTCCGTGGGATGAATATGGCCATTGACATGCCTGGTCAAATTACAAAAAAAATCACCTCTTCGGTGTGGAATTATTTTAACAGAAATGCAGACAACAGGAGTCAAGCCGTGTGTTGCCTTTGTCACGCTGTAATAAGTAGGGGTAAGGACGTTAACCACCTAGGAACATCCTCCCTTAAACGTCATCTGGAGCGCATTCATCAGAAATCATTGACAGGTTCAAAAACTTTGGGTGACAGTGGAAGCAGTCCACTGACAACTAAATCCCTTCTTCCTCTTGTACCCAAGCTCCTGCAAACCACACCACCAACTCCCTCAATGTCAGTTTCTCCCTTAGACAGGAACGCCAATAGACAGGCCATGTCACTGGCAAGTCTGACGAGTCCTCTCCTGACTGGGATTCCTCTGATGGATCCTTGAGTGTAACGCCTACTGCTGCTGGCGCTGCTGTTGTTGCTGCTGGGAGTCGATAGTCATCCCAGAGGGGAAGTCGGAAGACCACTTGTACTACTTCCAGTAAGCAATTGACTGTCCAACAGTCCTTTGCGAGGAAGATGAAATATCACAGCAGTCATCCTGTTGCAAAGCGGATAACTCAGGCCTTGGCAGCTGTGTTGGTGTTAGATATGCGTCCGGTATCCGCCGTTAGTTCACAGGCAATTAGAGAATTTCTTGAGGTAGTGTGTCCCCGGTACCAAATACCATCTAGGTTCCACTTCTCTAGGCAGGCGATACCGAGAATGTACACAGATGTCAGAAAAAGACTCACCAGTGTCCTAAAAAATGCAGTTGCACCCAGTGTCCACTTAACCACGGACATGTGGACAAGTGGAGCAGGGCAGACTCAGGACTATATGACTGTGACAGCCCACTGGGTAGATGTATTGCCTCCCGCAGCAAGAACAGCAGCGGCTGCACCAGTAGCAGCATCTCGCAAACGCCAACTCGTTCCTAGGCAGGCTACGCTTTGTATCACCGCTTTCCATAAGAGGCACACAGCTGACAACCTCTTACGGAAACTGAGGAACATCATCGCAGAATGGCTTACCCCAATTGGACTCTCCTGGGGATTTGTGACATCGGACAACGCCACTAATATTGTGCGTGCATTACAATTGGGCAAATTCCAGCACGTTCCATGCTTTGCACATACATTGAATTTGGTGGTGCAGAATTATTTAAAAAATTACAGGGGCGTGCAAGAGATGCTATCGGTGGCCAGAAGAATTATGGGCCACTTTCGGCATTCATCCACCGCGTGCCGAAAACTGGAGCAGCAGCAAACACTCCTGAACCTGCCCCGCCATCAGCTGAACCAAGAGGTGGTAACGAGGTGGAATTCAACCCTCTATATGCTTCAGAGGATGGAGGAGCAGCAAAAGGCCATTCAAGCCTATACATCTGCCTACCAATTTAAGCAAAGGATGGGGAATGCACCTGACTCAAGCGCAGTGGAGAATGATTTCAACATTGTGCAAGGATCTACAACCCTTTGAACTTGCCACACGTGAAGTCAGTTCAGACACTGCCAGCCTGAGTCAGGTCATTTCCCTCATCAGGCTTTTGCAGAAGCAGCTAGAGAGATTGAAGGGGGAGCTAAAATGGAGCGATTCCGCTAGGTATGTGGGACTTGTGGATGGAGCCCTTCATTCGCTTAACCAGGATTCACGGGTGGTCAATCTGTTGAAATCAGAGCACTACATTTTGGCCACCGTGCTCGATCCTAGGTTTAAAGCCTACGTTGTATCTCTCTTTCTGGCAGACACAAGTCTGCAGATGTTCAAAGACCTGCTGGTGAGACACTTTTCAAGTCAAGCGGAACGTGACCCGCCAACAGCTCCTCCTTCATTTTCTCCCGCCACTGGAGCTGCCAGGAAAAAGATCAGATTTCCAAAACCACCCACTGGCGGTGATGCAGGGCAGTCAGGAGCAAGTGCTGACATCTGGTCCGGACTGAAGGACCTGCCAACGATTACTGACATGTCGTCTGCTGTCACTGCATATGATTCTGTCACCATTGAAAGAATGGTGGAGGATTATGTGAGTGACAGCATCCAAGTAGGCACGTCAGACAGTCCGTACGTATACTGGCAGGAAAAAGAGGCAATTTGGAGGCCCTTGCACAAACTGGCTTTATTTTACCTAAATTGCCCCCCCCCTCCAGTGTGTACTCCGAAAGAGTGTTTAGTGCAGCCGGTAACCTTGTCAGCGATCGGCGTACGAGGTTACTTTCACAAAATGTGGAGAAGATGATGTTCATCAAAATGAATTATAATCAATTCCTCCGTGGAGACATTCACCAGCAATTGCCTCCAGGAAGTACACAGGGACCTGAGATGGTGGATTCCAGTGGGGACGAATTAATAATCTGTGAGGAGGGGGATGTACACAGTGAAAGGGGTGAGGAATCGGACAATGAGGAGGAGGTGGACATCTTCCCTCTGTAGAGCCAGTTTGTGCAAGGAGAGATTGCTTCTTTTTTGGTGGGGGCCCAAACCAACCAGTCATTTCAGTCACAGTCGTGTGGCAGACCCTGTCGCTGAAATGGTGGGTTTGTTAAAGTGTGCATGTCCTGTTTATACAACATAAGGGTGGGTGGGAGGGCCCAAGGACAATTCCATCTTACACCTCTTTTTTTATTTTATTTATCTTTGCATCATGTGATGTTTGGGGCTAATTTTTTTAAGTGCCATCCTGTCTGACACTGCAGTGCCACTCCTAGATGGGCCAGGTGTTTGTACTGCCCACTTGGGTCGCTTAGCTTAGTCATCCAGCGACCTTGGTGCAAATTTTAGGGCTAAAAATAATATTGTGAGGTGTTCAAAATAGACTGGAAATGAGTGGAAATTGTGGTTATTGAGGTTAATAATACTATGGGATCAAAATTACCCCCAAATTCTATTATTTAAGCTGTTTTTGAGGGTTTTTTGTAAAAAAAACACCCGAATCCAAAACACACCCGAATCCGACAAAAATTTTTAAGGGAGGTTTTTGCCAAAACGCGTCCGAATCCAAAACACGGCCGCGGAACCGAATCCAAAACCAAAACACAAAACCCGAAAAATTTCCGGTGCACATCTCTAATTTACACAAGACGCCTCCTGCAGCATTTTCATATTTACACACAGCAGCTGCGACCTAAGACATAGCTGCTGTGTACACTGGGTTCATCTCTGAATCAGGCCTGTAATAAGGTAATTACTTGCTCCAACAAGTTTTTTCTTATTAACAAAGAACATAGTAATTTCACTGGGTATTCAGAATCATCTTTGAACAAAATTATATAAGTGCCGTGCAGCCAGCTGGAGAAATTAAATATTCACACACACAGTCTGGTGTATTCAATATGAGTTTGAGTTTAATATTATTACATACATATATTTATACCTGTTTGAAAAAACACAGAGGAGTTTACAGTTTAACCTCAGAGTTGTGTCCTTTTCCTGATAACGCCTGCTTGTTTCCTTTTCTTTCTCCATTTCTCAGAAGCTTTGCCACAAGTTCTTCTTTTTGCTTCATTTCTTGGAAATGGCTTTGCCACAAGTTCTTCTTTTTGTTTCCTTTCAGCCAACTGTAATTTTCCTTCTTCCAGGCATGTTTTAAACATCTCATATCTTAATACTAAAGTAAGCTTATAATCTATTGTATATAACAAAATGGAGTGACATTGGCTTTATTGCAGAATCATACTAATGCTTGCCCATCTACCTTCCTCATTTTCCCTCCTTTTGATTCTCAAAAAGACATCACACTATACCTCGCTACCCTACTTCGCCGAGCAGGCCAGGCGATGACCTGGTCAAGTACGTCTGTCTCCCTAGGCCTATTGCCAGGGGAGGGTAATAACCATCCCGTACAGACAAAATAGTCACAAGGCATAGATGCATAAGAGTCCTTTTTACAGTCTTTTTTTATTGCTTCCATTTTTGTAGACGGGTGGTCTGTCATTACGTGATTCAATATCATCATATTCATCTTGGTCACGTTCATCCATTTCCTCTGTATGCTCGAATCTTACGTATTTAGCAGGTTTCTTTTTGTTTATCTTGCATTTTTACTTTTTTCGAAGTGCATGAAATACAACAGAGAATAATACGTATGAGTACATATACCAACAAACATACTCCAGCTACTTTTGCAATTAGGAGAACAATGCCCATTAACCATCCTCCAATCCCCTTTAACCAAATTGGTTTAACCATCCAAAATCCCAGTCTCCCCATGTCCATGATGATTCCTCCACCTTTCTCACAAACTGCTGTTTTATATCTTCTATTTCCTGCATTTTCCTTACTGCCCTCCTGTCTCTCCTATGCCTGGCTTCTAACAGCTATGCCCATTCGTTACTCTTATGCAGGGAGGGCCTTGTCCAACATCCAGTCATACATGACCATTTCAAACTGTTTTCTGGGTAACACTTCCAACATGTTTGTACCCTTGCAAAATATTTTCCCCATGTACTGTAATCAAATTACATTTAGTCTGAAATTCCATTGCTATTTTCTCATTGGTTCCTGTCCACACTCACACAAACATTTATCCCTGCCTTCCATTTTTGCACACGGTGGTATTGGCCACACTGAATGTCTTTCTTACACTTCAGGAGTATTTATTCATGGTTACAGGGTATTTTTCTGTACTTATCTCAGGGGCTGGAGTAGGGCCTTGACTTACAGGCGTGTTTACCAAATGTACAGTAAATACAATTGCAACAACCAACATTGCGGATCCCAAATAACCCCCCACAGGGACCTATCAGGCATAGGTCCAAGTAAATTCCTAGTTATTACTTTCCTGGGGGTTTAATATTGATCTTGGTCTTCTTGCAGTGGGATGCATGCACCCATGCGTCTCGACCTTCGAGTTTCACCGAGGTGGGGGTCACTAGCAACACTTGGAAAGGACCATCATATCTGGGCTCAAGTGCTCCTCTCACGTGTCTTTTTAAGTAGACCCAATCGCCAATCAGGATGCTGTGTGGTCCAAGATCAGCTCTTTCAGGTCCTGAGGATAAAACTTGAGAATGTATTTCAGTTAGGTGTTCATTCAACTGCTTTATATACTCTGTCATATTTCCATGTTTATGCTGCAGTGCCTAGGGCAAATAACACCCTGTCTTGGGTTTTGTCCCAAATAAAATTTCATAAGGTGAGTACCCTGTTTCCTTGCCTGGTGTTGTTCTAACTGCAAACAATGCTAAGGGCAAGCACTCTACCTATGCTTTCCCTGTCTCTTGCATGGCCTTTTCTATTTTAAGCTTTAGGGTCCCATTCAGACGTTCTATTACTTCTGGAACCCCAAATCTGCACACTACTTCTGCTATTATTTTCCTTGCAGTAGAGATAGCATTTACTTTTGCTACCGGCCCCGCCTCTGGCCATCTGCTAAAAATGTCTGTGTAGGTTAGAACATATTCATATGTTCCATGCTTTGGCATCTGTATATAGTCAATTTGTAGTCTCTAGAAAGGAAAATAAGCTTGTGGTGTCTGTCCAAGGCTTGTTCTTGTTCTTCCTGGATTTTTCTCTGCACATATCCAGCATTGATCCGTAAAGTTATTTGCTGCCACATAAAATCCTGGTGCTTCCCAATGGTCCTGTACCAGTCTAGTCATTTGTTCTCTTCCCTTGTGATCTGATCCATGGGATACATGTAGCATAGGTGGGTATAGTGCTCTTGATAAGCACCATTTGTCTTCTTTCTTCCATAACCCTAAACAGGTTGCTTTGGCTCCCATCTTTTCCCATGTCTTGTGTTCTGCTTTTGCTTGTTCTTGTAGCTTGATGAGAGTCTTTATGTTCACTTCTTCTGCTTCTTCCTGAACATAAATGGCTGGTTCATGTTTGTTCTTTAGGGCTGCTTTCCTTGCTTCTGCATCTGCATATGCATTACCCTTGCTTTCTTCTGTTTCTTCCTTAGTATGTGCTTTGGTCTTTATAACAGCCATCTGTCTAGGCAGCTTCAACGCTCTTGTCAGTCTTTGTATTAGATACCCATTCTTGATAGGCTTACCTGCTGCTGTAAGGAAGTTTCTGTTCTTCCAGATGGACGCATAATCATGCGCCACTCCCAAAGCATAGCGTGAATCTGTGTATATATTGACAGTTTCATCTTCTGCTAGTTCCAATGCTCTGATAACTGCCATTAATTCTGCTTGCTGTGCAGACGTCCCAGGTGTCAGAGGTTCAGCTTCTATAACTTCATGGGGGGAAACAATTGCATACCCCGCCACCCTGTATCCTTGAACATAATAACTAGAACCATCAGTGAAAAATAAAAATTTTGGATTATGTATTGGTTTGTCATCAATCTTCCAATCTGGCTGTATTTCTTCCTCCATGAGGGCTATACAGTCATGTTCTTGTTCCGGGTATGGTTCTGTTCTTTCCTCTGGCTGTACTTCTTCATCTTTCCCTCCTTTTGAACCATCAGGTTCATCTTTAAGAGGTAGTAAAGTTGCAGGGTAGAGAGTGGTACATCTCTTAATAGTAAGGTTGCTTGCTGATAGAAGGGCTACTTCACATTTTGTCAGCCTTGCTGTGCTGAGATGTCTTGTAGATGTCTGTTGCAGTATTTCTGTGACTGCATGTGGAACTTGTATGGTAAGTGGATGATCTAACACAACATCTGCACATTTGTCCTTTAGGATGGCTGCAGCTGCTACTGACCTTATGCAGGTTGGTGATCCTTGCATCACTCCATCCAGCGCTGCTGAATAATAAGCGACCTCCTGTGTCAGGACTCCTGTTGCATGTCCCCTATGTTCATGGCAGAACAAGGTAAAAGGCTTTGTGTAGTCTGGGAGTCCCAGGGCTGGAGCTGAACATATGGCTTCCTTCATCTGTTTAACAGCCACCCACTGTGTCTCTTGCTCTTCTTGGGAGTTTGTAGCAGTCTTCTTGGCATTATACAGTGGTTGCATAAGGGCTGAAGCTCCTGGTATCCAGTCTCTGACATAGGACACAAAACCTAGAAAGGCTCTTTTCTGTGTTAAGGTCTGTGGATTTGGAGCATTCAGTATAACTTTTATTCTTTCTGTTCTAAGGTGGCATGTTCCTTGAGAAATGCAGTGTCCTAGGAATATCACCTTCTTCTGGGCAAATTTCAGCTTGGCTTGTGTCACTCAGCAGTCTTTATCTGCAAGAAACTTTAACAATGATATTGTCTCTTCTGGATACTCAGGTGACCATTTCTTCAAGACTGTGGCCTTGGCTTCTGTGAACTCTGATGGGCTTGTAGCTCTTCCTTGAAAGTCTTGTCCAGCAATATTGCTGTCCATCATGTGCAAGCATATCTTTGATCTGTACTCCTATGGCTGCTGTCTGTTCCTTGTTCAAGGGGTACTGTTTTATAGTTACTGGTACAGTTCCTGGTTTGATAGCTTCACAGGTTGGACCTTTATGGTTCCCACATATCTTTTTCCTTTTGCCCATACCTTGTCTGGAACTCCCCATCCTCGCCAGATTTTAATTTGTTCTGGGGTTTCTTCTTCATCCTCTTCTGCAGTGGTTGCTAGAAATATCTGTACAGCGGCTTGCACTTGATCATAGTCTGTGGGTGATAGTGCTGTCTTGAATATCACCTTGTTCCCTCTGTACAGAATACTTGCTTGTAGTTTCTGTAGCAAATCTGCTCCCAGCAAGTTGACTGGGCAGGTGGGAGATACTAGGAACACTACTGGGATTTTATGTGGATGTCCTTGTACTTGTACATTGAGGATCCTAGTTTTCCTCAGCTGGATCTTTTCTCCACTTAATCCCTTTGCTGTCACTGGTTTTCCTGTAATGAGATGCGCTGGTACTTCTTCCTGCCTTATAACTGATTGGCTTGCTCCAGTATCAAGCAAGCAGGAAACATTTTCTCCCGTTGTCAGTTTGACTTTAATAAACCCATCTTCAATTCTGTCGGCGGGGTTCATCGGGAGTATCATTGGTACTGGGGTGCCGGGACTTCAGTCTGACTTATCCTTGGGGGCTTGATCGCCCCTTTTCTCTATCCAACTCTTATATGCGCGACAGTCTCTTTTGAAGTGTCTTGGTTTCTTGCACCAGAAGCATTTTCCCGATTTGGGCTTGATCATGGCTCTTCCTTCCCCTTCTAATTTTTTCTTTGAGCCTTCTCCTGTGACCAGGTAGACAGTTTTGGGTTTGGCTGTCTTTTTCTCCTTTTCTTCCTTTTCCAGATCTTCTAAGGCCTCTACCGTATCCAGAATTTGATCCATAGGTGTAGACCTATATGCAGGAGTACTAGTAATTAATTTCTGTTTTAGACTTGGTCTTAAACCTTTCAATACTCGGTATCTGACCATCCTTTCTCCTGCTCCTGCTTCTGCTTCTGGGTACAAACCTTCATTTCGGACCATATCCTTAATTTTACAGAGATAACTTCTAAACGGTTGTTCTCCTTGTGGTCCAATGGCTTCTGGATACCTTTGATTTCTTAAATAACACCATCTCCTTAGGCGTGCCACAAATTGTGATCCACTGGCTATAGTTTTCCTTTGTGCTTCTAGTACATCTTCTATCTGTTCATGATAATCAGTGGCTTGATGAGCTGCCATATCCTTAATCTGTCTTAGATCACCCTCTGCTAATTTATTTTTACATATTTGTTCCACATCTACCCATGCTGCGGAATGTAAATTACACATAGTCTCCATATGTAACCCAAACCGTCCTGGCTGTTTGTAGGGATCTGGGCTATCTTTTATTATGGCTGTAACTTCCATTACTGAAAAAGGGGTATGCTGTTCTCTTGTAAAAAATTGTGGTCTAAAATTATTTTGTCCTTGAACATATCCCTCCTCATCCGCTAATATAGGCTGTCCTCCTCTTGGATTGACATAGGCAAAGGTACGTACTGGGTAACAAGCAGGAACATTTAAGTTTTCTGAATCATCTTCTTCCTCAATTTCATGCATCTGAAGAGTTCCATTTTCTGCTTCAGTGTAAAATACATTTCTTGTCCCAGTCTCCCCTTTCCCAGTTTTCTTTTGTCTTTATAAGGCAATGGGGATCCTGAATGCGTTTCCCCTTGACCGGGTAGGTTGTACGATTTCAGTCTATTTATCATTAATGGAGTTTTTTGGCCTGTTCCTATCTGGGGTGTACAGTTGGGACAGGTCATCCTCTCTGGTTCCAACAGAGATGCACATTGGGGACATTTAGTTAAATCAGGGCACTGGTTCCATACTATAGGAGGTTGCCCTGGGGTTCCCAGATTTGCGGGTTAAGGGGGTGGATCTGTGACTAGTGTAGGTACTGGGACTGGTATTAAAGGTGGAGGAGGGGGCAGATTGGGAATAACTGGCACATTATGGCCCTGGTTCGTTCCTGTAGTTGCTAAACAGACCGTCATATGCTGGTCATCTTCCCTCTCTTTCTTCTTCCTTTCCTCCTCCTGCTCCCATTTCTCCCTTCTGTTAGCCAAATATAAACCTGATCCCCTTTCTTGCGTTTTTCTATCCATTCCCTATTACAGATTCTGAATTTTCTCCATTTGTCAGTGTTAAATTCCCCATCTGGAGGAAATCCTCCCCTTTTAAATACCTTGGCTATATCTTTAACTGCATGTGGTCCAACCTCCTGTTTAACTATTTCCACAGGGGTTAATTCACCCTTGCTATTAGAGGTTCCCATCCTGCCTTCTGCCAACTTATCAACACTTCTCTCTCCGATATGAGTTACACAATTTCAGTACTCTATGTTGATTATTGTAAAGATGGGTTTCCTGAACACTACAGGTTTACCTCTGTCCTACTGATTACATACACCTGTAATCATTCAGTTTCCTTATGGGTGGACTCACACTCTTCCGTTATCAAGGTATATGTCAATCTGGTGGGTCTGACAGAATAGGGACAAAAGAATCTTTCAGGTTCTGGTTCTTTCAGAATCTGGCGCAAGTCCTTGCCTTCTCTTAGATTAACAAAACCATGACATCCTGTTGTTAATATACCTTACATATAACCCACAGTTTTACCATAAACATCTTCTTGATGTCCCTTACACCTTTTAAAACCTGATATATCTTTTTTCAGTGCGTGCAACAAATGTAATATTTACTGACCCATGAGGACCTTGCACAAACCCCTTTAAACTAACAGTACAACACCTACAACCATATGATCTTTCAAAATCAATACATTCTTCAATTTCAGACATATATTTACATTACTGTTCTGATACAAAAGAGGCAAGGCTTTTACTTGGAAGCGCTTGAGTTGAACAGAGAAAACTGACACTTCTGACACAGACGTTAAAACACGTAAAGTAACAATTGGCGAAAAATCGCAATCAATTTGTTACTTACCGCGGTATAAACGGTTCCAACGTCTAGAGTCAGGTGACTTGGTGCTCCTCCATTCAACTTCTTGGCTTCCCGGGTTTCGGCACCATGAAAATGTTGGAGGTAAACCTCCTTTAGCCTCAGCCTTCTCTGAGAGGACTCCAACAACAGCCTGTCTTTTGTATTCAGAATCATCTTTGAACAAAATTATATAAGTGCCGTGCAGCCAGCTGGAGAAATCAAATATTCACACACACAGTCTGGTGTATTCAATCTGAGTTTGAGTTTAATATTATTACATACATATATTTATACCTGTTTGAAAAAACACAGAGGAGTTTACAGTTTAACCTCAGAGTTGTGTCCTTTTCCTGATAACGCCTGCTTGTTTCCTTTTCTTTCTCCATTTCTCAGAAGCTTTGCCACAAGTTCTTCTTTTTGCTTCATTTCTTGGAAATGGCTTTGCCACAAGTTCTTCTTTTTGTTTCCTTTCAGCCAACTGTAATTTTCCTTCTTCCAGGCATATTTTAAACATCTCATATCTTAATACTAAAGTAAGCTTATAATCTATTGTATATAACAAAATGGAGTGACATTGGCTTTATTGCAGAATCATACTAATGCTTGCCCATCTACCTTCCTCAGCATTGTCTGAACTGACTTCACGTGTGGCAAGTTCAAAGGGTTGCAGAACCTTGCACAACGTTGAAATCACTCTCCACTGCGCTTGAGTCAGGTGCATTCCCCCTCCTTTGCCTATATCGTGGGCAGATGTATAGGCTTGAATGGCCTTTTGCTGCTCCATCCTCTGAAGCATATAGAGGGTTGAATTCCACCTCATTACCTCCTCTTGCTTCAGATGATAGCAGGGCAGGTTCAGGACTGTTTGCTGGTGCTCCAGTCTTCGGCACGCGATGGCTGAATGCCGAAAGTGGCCCGCAATTCTTCGGGCCACCGACAGCATCTCTTGCACGCCCCTGTTGTTCTTTAAATAATTCTGCACCACCAAATTCAATGTATGTGCAAAACATGGGACGTGCTGGAATTTGCCCAGATGTAATGCACGCACAATATTGGTGGCGTTGTCCGATGTCACAAATTCCCAGGAGAGTCCAATTTGGGTAAGCCATTGTGCAATGATGTTCCTCAGTTTCCGTAAGAGGTTGTCAGCTGTGTGCCTCTCACGGAAAGAGGTGATATATAGCGTAGCCTGCCTAGTAACGAGATGGTGTTTGCGAGATGCTGCTACTGGTGTCACTGCTGTTGTTGTTGCGGGAGGCCATACATCTACCCAGTGGGCTGTTACAGTCATATAGTCCTTAGTTTGCCCTGTTCCACTTGTCCACTTGTCAGTGGTTATGTGGACACTGGATACAACCGCATTTTGTGGGACACTGGTGACTCTTTTTCTGAGGTCTGTGTACATTTTCGGTGTCGCCTGCCTAGAGAAATGGAACCTATATGGTATTTGGTACCGGGGGGACACTACCTCAATCAAGTCTCTAGTTGCATGTGAATTAACGGTGGATACCGGACACACGTTTCTCACCACCCAGGCTGACAAGACCTGAGTTATCCGCTTTGCAGCAGGATGACTGCTGTGATATTCATCTTCCTCGCAAAGGACTGTTGGACAGTCAATTGCTTACTGGAAGTAGTACAAGTGGTCTTCCGACTTCCCCTCTGGGATGACGATCGACTCCCAGCAGCAACAACAGCAGCGCCAGCAGCAGTAGGCGTTACACTCAAGGATGCATCGGAGGAATCCCAGGCAGGAGAGGACTTGCCAGTGACATGGCCTGCAGGACTACTGGCTTTCCTGTGTAAGGTGGAAATTGACACTGAGGGAGTTGGTGGTGTAGTTTGCAGGAGCTTGGTTACAAGAGGAAGGGATTTAGTGGTCAGTGGACTGCTTCCGCTGTCATCCAAAGTTTTTGAACTTGTCACTGACTTCTGATGAATGCGGTCCAGGTGACGTATAAGGGAGGATGTTCCTAGGTGGTTAACGTCCTTACCCCTACTTATTACAGCTTGACAAAGGCAACACACGGCTTGACACCTGTTGTCCACATTTGTGTTGAAATAATTCCACACCAAAGAGGTGATTTTTTTTGTATTTTGTATGTATTTTGACCAGGCCATATTCGTCCCACGGACAACAGGTGTCTCCCCGGGTGCCTGACTTAAACAAACCACCTCACCATCAGAATCCTCCATGTCAATTTCCTCCCCAGCGCCAGCAACACCGATATCCTCATCCTGGTGTACTTCAACAGTGACATCTTCAATTTGACTATCAGGAACTGGACTGCGGGTGCTCCTTCCAGCACTTGCAGGGGGGCGTGCAAATGGTGAAAGGTGCAAACTCTTCCCGTCCAGTGTTGGGAAGGTCAGGCATCGCAACCGACACAATTGGACTCTCCTTGGGGATTTGTGATTTAGAAGAACGCACAGTTCTTTGCTGTGCTTTTGCCAGCTTAAGTCTTTTCATTTTTCTAGCGAGAGGATGAGTGCTTCCATCCTCATGTGAATCTGAACCACTAGCCATGAACATAGGCCAGGGCCTCAGCCGTTCCTTGACACTCCGTGTCGTAAATGGCATATTGGCAAGTTTACGCTTCTCATCAGACGCTTTCAATTTTGATTTTTGGGTCATTTTACTGAACTTTTGTTTTTTGGATATGACATGCTCTCTACTATGACATTGGGCATCGGCCTTGGCAGACGACGTTGATGGCATTTCATCATCTCGGCCATGACTAGTGGCAGCAGCTTCAGCACGAGGTGGAAGTGGATCTTGATCTTTCCCTATTTTAACCTCCACATTTTTGTTCTCCATTTTTTAATGTGTGGAATTATATGCCAGTATCAATAGCAATGGCCTACTACTATATATACTGCGCACAACTGAAATGCACCACAGGTATGGATGGATAGTATACTTGACGACACAGAGGTAGGTAGAGCAGTGGCCTTCCGTACCGTACTGCTATATATACTGGTGGTCACTGTCAGCAAACTGCAAAACTAAAATGCACCACAGGTATAGAATCTAGATGGATAGTATACTTGACGACACAGAGGTAGGTAGAGCAGTGGCCTTCCGTACCGTACTGCTATATATACTGGTGGTCACTGTCAGCAAACTGCAAAACGAAAATGCACCACAGGTATAGAATCTAGATGGATAGTATACTTGACGACACAGAGGTAGGTAGAGCAGTGGCCTTCCGTACTGTATTGCTATATATACTGGTGGTCACTGTCAGCAAACTGCAAAACTAAAATGCACCACAGGTATAGAATCTAGATGGATAGTATACTTGACGACACAGAGGTAGGTAGAGCAGTGGCCTTCCGTACCATACTGCTATATATACTGGTGGTCACTGTCAGCAAACTGCAAAACTAAAATGCACCACAGGTATAGAATCTAGATGGATAGTATACTTGACGACACAGAGGTAGGTAGAGCAGTGGCCTTCCGTACCGTACTGCTATATATACTGGTGGTCACTGTCAGCAAACTGCAAAACGAAAATGCATCACAGGTATAGAATCTAGATGGATAGTATACTTGACGACACAGAGGTAGGTAGAGCAGTGGCCTTCCGTACCGTACTGCTATATATACTGGTGGTCACTGTCAGCAAAACTCTGCACTGTACTCCTCCTATATAATACTGCTGGTCCCCAGTCCCCACAATTAAGCAATAAGCACAAATATTTGCAGCAACATTAATAAACGGAGAGGACGCCAGCCACGTATTCTCCCTAACATTTCCAATGCACGATTGAAAATGGCGGCGACGCGCGGCTCCTTATATAGAATACGAATCTCGCGAGAATCCGACCGCGGGATGATGACGTTCGGGCGCGCTCGGGTTAACCGAGCCATACGGGAGAATCCGAGTATGCCTCGGACCCGTGTAAAATGGGTGAAGTTCGGGGGGGTTCGGTTTCCGAGGAACCGAACCCGCTCATCACTAGTGTAAATAGACGCCTCCTGCAGGCTTCTATAATCCGCTGCTGTGCCCCAGAAAATGGGAGTAACATGCTTGTGTTCGGGATCATTGTGTCACCCCCTCCCCATAGCAAAATGGCTGCACTGGTGAATTGTTCAAGGGCGGCAGTTAAAGCATACACAGAGTGGACCAGCAGACAAAAAAACGTGGTCCGAGTGCTAGACCAGTGGTCATAAACGCATACAGGATGCTCAAACGGAAAGGAGAGAGGGCAGACTTGTTCAGTCCCATAGACAGGTTCTCCTCCTCCTCTAGGGATCAGGTTCCAGACGCTATCCTAGTGCACTTTAATTGTGCATTATACTTATGTTACACTATACTTCACAAGAGTATGGTTTATTATATGTTTATCAAGGGGTACAGAACATGTACTCTGTAATAGTTAGCCAAACCTCTGTGGTGGCTGGCCCCACCACAGTGCAGCCTGGCCCCACCCTTAAGCATGGGCCCCTACAGCAGCATCCCCCCGATGGGCCCTTCATGCCCCAGTCCGACACTGCCTATAGACGCACAATAGTGCATTAAATTACGGATATTCTGGACCAATGCAGATTGCCTCTCAATGAACAGTAGGCCACACATTACATTGTATGGGCTGCAGAAGCAGAGGGCCTTTATGTACTCAATTGTTATCTGCTGCAAATGGGTCAAAAAAGCCTCCAGTTTGCTCAGGAACAGAGGAATTACACAATAAATGATTATAAACAGTTCCTGTAGTCTGCTGAATCACATTTTCAATAATCCCTGACAGTAGGGTGAGGATATGGTGACAAGGGGTTCAGTATGATATACCGCTGCACGGGATGCTGAATGTCAGTCTACCGACATCGGCATCCTGAGAGGTGAAATGCCGGTAGGGGGGCGAGTGCAACTAAGCCCCTTGCGGGCTCAGTGGTGAGCTTTCGGTGGCGAGTTTCATTCTCCCTCTATGGGTGTCTTGAACACCCATAGAGGGGCAATCACCTACCTTGCCGGTATACCGGCGGCGGTATAGTGCCCCCGTCGGGATCCCGGCATCTCTATTGTGACCACAGGGATCCCGACAAGCGGTATGCTAAGCGCATACCGGTGACAACTGCATGAAGATCCATCTTATATCCTTTCAGCGCTTCAGGTTGGTGGAGGCAATATGGAAATGCGGTTATTCAAAACATACGGTACAGTAACTTACTGTCAAAACTGAGAAAAGTGATAAAAACTAAGACACTGCCCAAAAAAGTCAACAATACATATTGCGTGGAATCAGTAAAGGAAATCCTGCTGGATACACTCCCCCAGTGTACATGAGGTGGCAGCAGTACTTTAGTTAGCTGATTGGTGGTCATTTGAGAGCATCTATGAAAAGTATAAAATGAGAAGTGACTGATAGTGGAGTAGTTAACAGCTGAATTAAGAAATAATTTAAAGTGCTTCTGTAAAGGTCCATACACATGGAGCGATATAGCTGAGCGATTTTTACTATATAGTCAAAATCACTCAGCAAGTTAGTGCATATCGCTCTGTGTGTACACAGCCAGCGATAGCGATGCGCGTCCCCGCCAGGTCGCTATCGCTGCTAGAAATAGACTGTGCAGGCAAGTCAATTTTGGCTGTGGCTGGAAAATAAAAAGCATCCCCTTGCTTAAATGAGTTAGCCAAAATTGCCCATAGCCAAAATCGCTGGTAAAGTTAGTCAAAATCTCCTACTGCCAGTTCAAGGGAAAACGCTCAGTCGAAATCTCTCATAGTTAAAAACTCTCTGTGTGTATGCACCTTTAAGTTCCAAAGGGAGATTTCTGTTTTATTGAAACAGGCTATATATTTCCTTTTTTCCTGAAACCAGTATGATACATGGACCATCAAAAACTCCAGTGTATATTTAGGAGACAAGAGAGACTACAATAGTGTAATACCTGTACTGTATATAGTAGATGAGTGATACTTTCACCTTATTTATCATTAAGGATAGACAAACACACTTAGGGATCAATAACTCAGCTATTTTGGGTGTACACAGGAATAAACTATACTGTAGCAGCATGACTTCTTTGTAACACATCCAAACAGAGGAACGACATAGATGTTTTACAGAGGAACCACAGAGATGGATTACACTGGACCAGTTCCAAGTCTTATGGGTGTTTTAGACATCCCTCACTCTCAGTCACTGCCCGATGCTGCCTCCCTTCTTCTTCTTCCATAGAATAGAGCAGGGCGGCATATTAATATAATATAATAGGATAGAGCACGTGCATTAAGTGGATTTCATTTGTTTTCTAAGTGAAGTTGACATGTGGGAGATATTATCTATACCCCGGGAACTGATAGCAGTGATTACAATTTACTTAAATATAATTAAATCATGCACCTTAATTTTTAATTAAACAAACATTCCCTTAATGTTTGATTATGAAGTAAGATTTCTCTCCAACAGAATGCATACAAACAATCAATCAATCAATCAATCAATCAATCATTCAATCAGAGGGGACGTATGACTGAATACACTGCTGAACTGATGCTCATGGTAAGTGTTCAGTAGGACTGTCTGTCAGGGATATATTTTACAGTGCATTGTACATACTAGTTCTGTTCATGGTTGGATCATTAATAATAGAAATAGTATTGACCAATACAGTTTTTATAAGTTATTAGCACTTGTCTCTCAGTCATTTTTAAAAACTATTTTACTAATAGGAATTTACTGTACATATAATTTTAACATACTGAAATAAAGTATGACTTTTCTATGTAAGAAAATAGACTTAATAGTGCTCCAAAGTTAATTATGTTTTATTTCCTTTAGATTTTAAGCTTGTTGTCAGGGCACTCTTACTCATTATTATTACTGTGTTCTCAATTATAAAGTGCAACAGAATATGCTGGTGTTATATAAATATTAATAACTAAAGAATCCATGCATTCCTATTATTAAAATACAGTATAAAGAACAAAAGAAAGAGAAAATTCAATCCTGAAGTCTAAAAAAAGTGGAGACTGCACATGTTTTTGAAAGCAGTGCCATCTACTGGCAGAGATGAGTAACTGATTCTATCCAATTATAGAAAATATACACGTACAGTACAGTACAGTACAGTACGATAGATAGATAGATAGATAGATAGATAGATAGATAGATAGATAGATAGATAGATAGATAGATAGATAAGCCCCATACACACTGGGGGCGATACACTAGACCAGTGTTTTTCAACCACTGTGCCGTGGCACACTAGTGTGCCCTGAGCAGTTTCCAGGTGTGCCGCCATAGAAGCACAGCCAGGCCCATCAGTGTTTTGCTGCTACTGAGGCCCTGGAACGATCAATACTGGTGGGTTTAGTGGTTGCAGAGCCAGTTCTAATTTTGGGCCCGGGCAGTGTTGGGCTCTTCTGGCTTCCTCAGATGTGGCTCATGCGTTACCTATGGAGTAGCTGCAACATGACATCCTAGGGCACGCAACTGCACCATGCATCACCATTATATTTGAGTGTGCCTTGGCAATATTTAAATCTTATTCAGTGTGCCGCGAATTGTAAAAGGTTGAAAATCTCTGTGCTACAGTGCCGTCACCATGTTGTTATAAAAACGTCCCAAAAACGCCAAAAGACGTGCATTGGTGGAGGGCTGCTGGAGGGGCCCGGGAGGGCCCCTAGTTTGCTACCCCTCCCCAATATGCCTGTGCTGTAGCCAGTGGCAGTAACGCCATCTTCCCGGTGATCTCTTTGTGTGATGCCACATAACGTAAAGACAGACTAAATTTCACTCTTTTTTTCTTTTGTCTCGATGGTCCATAAACAGTAGCTAGCATTATAATTCTCAACAACAACAAAAAATGTCTATGTACAGACACAACCCTTACAGTTTTATTATATGTATAGATTTGTATTGTATGGTGTCCCTATTTATCTGTGTGAACCCAATTTCCACTGTTGTTATGTTGTTTATTACTGTTACAGTGTTTCAGTGATAACCTCATTTAATGACAAAACGCTGAAAAAATCAGAGTAAATCTGTGAAAAGCACAAACATTATCCGATTGGTCTGATTCTGCATATGCTACAGCAGTGTTTTTCAACCACTGTATCGTGGCACACTAGTGTGCCCTGAGCAGTCTCCAGGTGTGCTGCCATAGAAGCAGAGCCAGGCCCATCAGTGTTTTGATACTACTGAGGCCCTGGAACGATCAATACTGGTGGGTTTAGTGGTTGCAGAGCCAGTTCTAATTTTGGGCCTGGGAAGTGCTGGGCTTTTCTGGCTTTCTCAGATGTTGGTCCGGCGTTACCTATGGAGAATCTGCGACATGACATCCTAGGACACGAACTGCACCATGCATCACCATTATATCTGAATGTGCCTTGGCAATATTTAAATCTTGACCAGTGTGCCGCGAGTTGTAAAAGATTGAAAATCTCTGCCCTAGACAATATGAACGGTAATCTTTTTTAAAACATGCCTGAACGATGAACGATGCGCGCACCTGCAGGTTATTCTCGTTCAGGCATTATCTACCAAACATGCAGATCAATTTCTACTGTGTCGTTGAGCTGCTTGTTCTGGGAATGAGTGGGGATGACGTCACTGAATTATATTGTTCATCGATATCGTTCAGTGTGTATTCACTGATGATTTCCCCTAATTAGCAATCTGTGATATAGCGCTCATTGCTAATTAGGGGAGCTTGCCCAGTGTGTATGGGACGATAGATAGATAGATAAATAGATAGATAGATAGATAGATAGATAGATAGATAGATAGATTTGATAAATGACAAGATTGGTTTCTGCAATAATAATAATAATAATCACATAATTTAATAACTACGATTTCTGTGGGTTTAATCATAATATAATTGAACACAATTAGTCATTGCATAGTGACATGGTTAATAAGTTTAGAAATTCACAGATCCATCAATCGTAGCCTATCATAGTGTGTTGTGTTTTCCAAAACAAAATTGTCAGTGTGGCAAG
The DNA here is from genome assembly GCF_028390025.1 of Pseudophryne corroboree. Lineage (NCBI taxonomy): Eukaryota > Metazoa > Chordata > Amphibia > Anura > Myobatrachidae > Pseudophryne > Pseudophryne corroboree. The sequence goes on along the minus strand of NC_086448.1, from coordinate 464,117,778 downwards.
TGCCATTTTTAACGTACAAAATAAAAGGATTTTAATAACTACCGGTAAATCCTTTTCTCCTAGTCCGTAGAGGATGCTGGGGTCCATTTCATGACCATGGGGTATAGACGGTTCCGCAGGAGCCATGGGCACTTAAAGACTTTTCAAAGGGTGTGAACTGGCTCCTCCCTCTATGCCCCTCCTCCAGACCTCAGTTATAGGAACTGTGCCCAGGGAGACGGACATTTCGAGGAAAGGATTTACTTTTATACTAACGGTGAGATTCATACCAGCTCACACCTCAACCATGCTGCACAACATGGCATTCAACATAACACACGCCAACAGGCATGAACCATTTACAGTAACATGCTGAAAACAAATGTAACACAACTTGTGTAACTAAAATGAACAAATCTGCAGGTAAAGTACGCACTGGGTCGGGTGCCCAGCATCCTCTACGGACTAGGAAAAAAGGATTTACCGGAAGGAATTAAAATCCTGTTTTCTCATACATCCTAGAGGATGCTGGGGTCCATTTCATGACCATGGGGTTTATACCAAAGCTCCAGTAAGGGCGGGAGAGTGCGGATGACCCTGCAGCACCGATTGACCAAACTTGAGGACCTCATCGGCCAAAGTTTCAAACTTATAAAATTTTGCAAAAGTGTTTGACCCTGACCAAGTAGCTGCTCACAAAGTTGTAATGCCGAGACCCACCCGGGCAGCCGCCCAGGACGAGCCCACCTTCCTGGTAGAATGGGCCTTCACCGACGTTGGTAACGGCAATCCAGCCGTAGAATGAGCGTGCTGAATCTTACCTCTGATCCAGCGCACAATGGTCTGCTTGGAAGCAGGACACCCAATCTTGTTGGGAGCATACAGGACAAACAGAGCCTCTGTTTTCCGTATCCAAGCTGTTCTAGCGACATAAATCTTCAAAGCCCTAACCACATCTAGAGACTTTGACTCAGTGAACGTGTCAGTAGCCACTGGCACCACAATAGGTTGGTTTATGTGGAAAGATGAAACCACCTCTGGAAGAAAATGTTGGCAAGTTCTCAACTCCGCCCTTTCTTCATGGAAGATCAGGTAAGGGCTCTTGTGAGACAAGGCCCCCAACTCAGACACCCGCCTTGTGGATGCCAAGGCCAAAATCATCACCACTTTCCAAGTGAGAAACTTCAACTCTATCTCCTGTAGAGGTTCAAACCAACTCGATTGAAGGAACTGCAACACCACCTTAAGGTCACATGGTGCCACTGGAGGCACAAATGGAGGCTGGATGTGCAGAACCCCTTTCACGAAGGTCTGAACTTCTGGAAGAGAAGCCAATTGTTTTTGAAAGAAAACTGATAAGGCCGAAATCTGGACCTTGATTGACCCCAATCAAAGGCCCGCATCCACACCAGCCTGCAGAAAATGGAAAAAACGTCCCAACTCAAACTCTTCCATAGGAGTCTTCTTGGATTCACACCAACATATATATTTTCTCCAAATACGGTGGTAATGTTTAGACGTTACTCCTTTCCTGGCCTGAATAAGAGTGGGAATGACTTCCTTGGGAATACCCTTTCGGGCTAGGATCCGGCGCTCAACAGCCATGCCGGCAAACGTAGCCATGGTAAGTCTGGATACACGCACGGCCCCTGCTGTAGCAGGTCCTCGTGAGGAGGAAGAGGCCGAGGATCTTCTATGAGCAACTCCTGAAGATCTTGGTACCAAACCCTCCTTGGCCAGTCTGGGTCAACTCTTGTTCTTCTTATTATCTTGAGAACTTTTGGGATCAGCAGAAGTGGAGGGAAGACATACACCGACCGGAATATCCACTGGGCCACCAGTGCATTCACTGCTATTGCTTGAGGGTCTCTTGACCTGGAACAATATCTCTGAAGCTTCTTGTTGATACGAGATGCCATCATGTCTACTTGAGGAACGCCCCAGAGACTTGTCACCTCTGCGAAGACTTCTTGGTGGAGGCCATACTCTCCTGGATGGAGATCGTGTCTGCTGGATCTGCACGGGATGATCTTGAAGAAGATGTACCGCTTGTAGAAGGCCGTTGTAAATGGCTCTCAACTCCGGAACGTTTATGTGAAGGCAGGCTTCCTGACTTGACCATTTTCCTTGGAAGCTTTCCCCCTGAGTGACAGCTCCCCAGCCTCGGAGACTTGCATCCGTGGTTACCAGGACCCAGTCCTGAATCCCGAACCTGCGTCCCTCTAGTAGGTGAGAACTGTGCAGCCACCACAGGAGCAAAATCCTGGCTTTTGACGACAGGATTATCTTCCTGTGCATGTGTAGGTGGGATCTGGACCACTTGTCCAACAGGTCCCATTGGAATACTCTGGCATGAAATCTGCCAAACTGTATGGCCTTGTAGGCCGCCACCATCTTTCCCAACAACCGAATGCACTGATGGATCGACACACTTGTTGGTTTCAGTATCTGTTTGACCATACTCTGGATTTCCAGATCCTTTTCCACAGGAAGAAATATTCTCTGAACTTCTGTGTCCAGTATCATCCCGAGAAAGGACAATCTCATCGTCGGTTCCAACTGAGACTTTGGAAAATGTATGATCCAACCGTGTTGTTGGAGTATGGACAGGGAGAGTGTGATGTTCTGCAGCAACTGCTCCCTGGATCTCGCCTTTATGAGGAGATCGTCCAGATAAGGAATTCTATTGACTCCTTTTTGACGAAGGAGGACCATCATCTCCGCCATCACCTTGGTGAATACCCTCGGCGCCGTGGAGAGACCGAAAGGCAACGTCTGGAACTGGTAATGGCAGTCCTGAACCGCGAATCTCAGATAAGCTTGGTGAGGAGGATAAATGGGAACATGCAGGTAAGCATCCTTTATGTCTACCGACACCATGAAGCCCCCCTCCTCCAGACTGGAAATCACTGCCCTCAGTGATTCCATTTTTTCTGGGATACTATTTGTAAAACCTATGGGTCCAGGCCAGATTGAATCCAACCTTGACTGAACAGTTTCAGACGTGCCCCCACCCGAGCGGCCTCCCGCAAGGGAGCCCCAGCGTCATGCTGTAGATTTGGCAGAAGTAGGGGTTGACTTCTGCTCCTGGGATCCTGGAGACGCTGCGGACTTCTTTCCTTTTCCCCTTCCCCTACCTGCAAAGAAGGGGGAACCTTTGGCCTTTTTGTATTTGTTGGCCCGAATGGACTGCATGTGAGAGGGATGTGTCTTTTTTTGCTGGTGCAGGAGCATAAGGCAAAAACGTTGACTTACCTGCGGTAGCCGCCGAGACTAACGCATCCAGCCCATCACTAAATAAGGCCTCACCTTTATATGGGAGAGCCTCCATATTATTTTTGGAATCTGCATCCGCGTTCCACTGGCGAATCCATAACGCCCACCGAGCCGATACTGCCATGGTAGCGGCTGTTGAACCCAAGAGTCCAATATCCTTCATCGCTTCTAGCATGTATGCGGCCGCGTCTTTGATATTACCTAACTTTAGGAGTATCTCATCTTTATCAATCGTGTCAATTTCCGATGACAAGTTGTCTGACCATTTTTCAATCGCACGACTCACCCATGCGCAAGCAATTGTGGGCTTGAGCAGCGTACCATTGGCAACATAAATGGATTTTAATGTAGTCTCCATTTTGCGGTCTGACGGCTCCTTTAGCGAAGCCGTCCCAGGTGCAGGGAGAATCACATTCTTTGTCAATCTAGACAGGGCACTGTCTAACACCGGGGGTGACTCCCATTTTTTCCTGTCCTCTAAAGGAAAAGGATAAGCCATCTGAATCCTTTTGGGAATGCGAAATTTCTTTTCAGGATTCACCCACACCCCTTCAAAGAGAGTATTAAGTTTGTGGGAAGGAGAGAAAACAACCTTAGATTTCTTTTCTTTATAGAAATAGGCCTTCTCCTGAGGTACAGGAGGGGCTTCTATAACTTCCAAAACTTCCCTTATAGCCACAATCATATATTGTATATTTTTCGCCAATTTATGATCCACTTCCCTGGAGTCACTATCGTCGACACAGGAATCAGAGTCCGTGTCGGTATCAGTATTTACAATATTTGCAAATGGTCTTTTATGTGACCCAGAGGGGTCGCCTGCGGATAGGAGAACAGAACCTTGAAAAATCACATCTTCCACAGATTTTCTCTAGCATTCTGCATGAGATTCAGACTTATCTAATCTCCTATTGATATGATGCACACTATCACGTATTTCTTTCACCCATGCAGGCTCTTGATGTGCCGGCAGCGCCACCACAGTACAACTCTGTGTCCCTAAAATGGCTTCCTCAGGGAAAGAACTCCCTGCCTCAGACATGTCACACTCGTGCACACACACCACAGACACTCTGGGACTTATAGGGGACAGACACACAGTAAAATCTGTCAGAAGGGCACAGTTAGAAGCAGCCAGTTCACAACCCCAGCGCCAGTACACAATGTCTGTGAACACAGAATGCACACTGACACGCGCTTTTTTATAGTGTAAATACACCCTGTAAAGCACCAAATTCACTGTGCCCCCTTGTTTTGCACCCTGATACTTGTATTCAGTAGTGTAGGAGGACCAGCGTTGTCTCTGCAGCTAAGGAGAGAGAGAAAATGGCGCTGAGCAGTGTGCTGGCTGACTGAGGAGGAAGCTCCGCCCCCACAATGGTGCGTTTCCCCTCAGAGATTTTTCACCTAATATTTATACTGGCGGGGGTAGGGATGTGCATTGGCATCTTATGCCCCCTTTTTGCCAGTTTACAAGGTTATTTGCTGCCCAGGATGCCCCCCTGCGCCCTGCACCCTGCAGTGCTCTGTGTATGTGTGGGCAGCAATGGCGCCCTGCGCTCCCGCCAGCCGCGCTGTACCTTTAGCCATCACTATCTTGATTGAAGATTCATCTTCTAACACTTACCTGTCTTCTGACTTCTGGCTCTGTGAGGGGGGTGACGGCGCGCTGTGGGAGTGAGCATCTAGACATGGCTAGCGTTCAGTACCCTTCAGGAGCTAATGGTGTCCTGTCAGCCAGAAGCAGAGCCATGAAACTCTTTAGGAAGTTGGTTCCTATTTCTCTCCCCTCAGTCCCACGAAGCAGGGAGACTGTTGCCAGCAGATCTCCCTGAAAATAAAAAACATAACATAAGTCTTTTCAGAGAAACTCAGTAGAGCTCCCCTGGAGTGCATCCAGTCTGCCTGGGCACATTTATAAAACGGAGGTCTGGAGGAGGGGCATAGAGGGAGGAGCCAGTTCACACCCTTTGAAAAGTCTTAAAGTGCCCATGGCTCCTGCGGAACCGTCTATACCCCATGGTCATGAAATGGACCCCAGCATCCTCTAGGACGTATGAGGAAAAAACTTTCCTTCCTGACTTTATAAATATATTTTTTTTTACTTAATTCTCTGAATTCCCCACCCTGATAGTGTCCTTTCCTAATTATGGCTACTGTAACAACTTGTAAGAAACCAATACATTTTAAGATCAGTTCTTGAATTTGCCATACCCATGTCACGTAATCAGAGCCTGCGCAACCCGCTCAGCAGATCCTGCAAAGCATGGAGGCACCGGGCTGAAGAGGCGCTCTCCTTGCTTTGCTACATACTATGCTCTGCTGCCGCCGGCAGCGTGAAGAGCGGCTCCTGTTCAGTTCCCCCCGGCTCCCTACCTCCTCTCTCCTGAGTCTCCTCCCCAGCACATTTACCAGTGACGCTGGCAGCTTGAAGTGCGCTGCCTCCACTGAGGAAATCTCATCCGCTGCTGCGCTGATTGGACCTGCCACCCCTGGACATCCTATTGCTGCACCCACACCATGCGCATACAATCAGCAGTGGGAAGTGGAAGGATTGGTCCTGGTGCACTGCGAGCACACACATAGGGGAGCTCAGTTTCATTGAGAGCTCTGTACTGTACTGCTATAGTTAGTCCATTGCCCATACTGTACTGCACTACTGTAGCTAGACCATCTATTGCTACATACTGTGCTGTACTGCTATATTATTAACCATACTGTACTGTACTCTACCACTCCATACTGCTGGGTCCCACCTCAGGATCACACCAGCTGTTACCAGACACCCTCTCCCTCCATTCTGCTCCCAGCCACACACTGCCTTCTGCAGCCCCCTACACTACTGTCACACCACCCCTTATAGACCTGTGTAGTAGTCCTTTCACCTAGTGTAGTCCTTTACTCGGCCTCTACCAGCCCACCCCCCATATAGTACTCTTCCATACTGCAACAGCCTTTCTCACCCCACTTCTCTCCGAGCATTCACTTGGCAGAGCTGTGCTGCTATTATTACCAGCTCCCTGACTCAGCCTCCCTCTCCTGCTGCACCGCCCTGGGCTGGCCTATCTGCAGGGACCCTCAGGATGCCTAAGTACAGATGGACATGGAGTGCTTTGCTGGCTACCATCCTGTACTCGCTGCTGTGTACTCATTGCTCCACAGCCAGGAGTCTGAGGAAGAGAGCTGTGTACCTGAAAGTCAGCGACAAGTATGATGTAAGTTGGGGTATCTTAGCATTGTGGGGCTGCGTACCACACTAGGTGCCTCTATTGCTGTCCTTCTGTCTGCGCTGTTTGCTCATACCTCATTTCTGTATTGGCAGCAAGGGACAGTGTAGCTGAGGGTTTTTCTGTATAGCTTAGTGTTGGGCGTGGTATACCCCATCCCCCTGCTGTGGTGCCCTGTATGTACGGTGTTATACTCTGTTACTACAGCTCAGCGACATGCTCACGGACAGCAGACAGGACATAGTGCTATTAGCTGCTGCTGTACCTCCTGCTTATTACATAGGTTCAGTATGTGTGCCTGTCGGACGGTATAGCAGCAGTCACGATACCGATACTGGCATCCTGATGTTTAAAATCTCGACAGAGGGAGGAAAGTATTCTATCCCCTCTCCCCTACCTCCTAACCCCCCCTTCCTGCAGCCTAACCCTAACCTCCCCTTTAGTGCCCAACCCCCATATTACAAACCCCCCTCCCGTGGTGCCTAACCCCTCCCCCTACAAACAATCCTTCCCCCCAAACCTAACCCGAGCTCCCCCGGGTGGCATCTAAACCTAACCCCCTCCTCCCGGCTCTAACCCCTCTGCTATATTTACGGACAGGATTCTGGCGTCTGTATTCTGACTGCTAGGATCCCGACAGCCGGTACCTTAACCAAATCCCCATTACACAGTGATAGCTCTGCTATAGTGGTTCAGACATTCAGTTCCCCAGACATTGGATGTGACCACGGCATAGTAGCAGAGTTGTTACTATTAGTAATCATTTCATAATAATAACAATAATAATAATAATAATAATAATAAAAATAGCCGAACCCCGTAATACCAGCCCTGCATGTGATAATGAAATGCCCAGCTTTACCTCTTGCTATTCTGTTTGTTGCAATGGATGTGCCCTTATCATCTGCATGCTCCCGGATATAAAGAGTTTGATAGATAAATTGGGGCCTGCCAGCTAAAGGAGGCCCCATGTAACTACCACCCATGCTGCTCAGCATTAGTCTGCCATCCCCTCCAAATGCTCTGCTCAGAGGAGAAAAGCGCAGCCACTTTCAGCTAGGAACTCATTGCTGTGGGACTGCAGATACCACAAAGTATTTGAAGCCTTTGATGCAATGTTTAAGATATGGCATTGCAGGGCTGCATAGGCAAACGCAGGGGGGGGGGGTTTCTGGTTGCCCGGAACCCCCCCCCCCCCTCCTCCCCCCTCGTCTTGGCAAGTGGCTCAAATTATGACAACAATAGCAATGGTATATAATACGAGTACTAGAACTGCCACCACAACATGCAGTATAAGGAACAGTGCAGAGCTGCTGCACATGCCCAGTGGTAGCAGCTTCTTCTGTCGAGTTTGCTGTGTGTGTGGATCTGAGCCCTCTATCAGTGCACTGGACCAGAGAGTAGCTGCCAGGAAGAAGAGACAGGAGCCTTAGCATGAGGTAGGAGAATGTGTGCTTAGAAAGTGCACTGCTTATATTATGTATGTGTATTTATTTTTTATGGGAAGTTTAACCTTTTCCTGACCACTTATCTTATTTATAGGATTTGATAAAGCCTATACTATAGACCATCTACAGTGTTAAATATTAATACTGTATTCAATACAGTATCCAGTGTATATAAAGACCATTGTTTACATTAATGTCCAGGTTCGTTATTGGGTTCTTATAGCACTCCCCCAGACTCCAGCATCTGCTCCAATGTTCCCAGAGTGGGAGACTGTGGATTGCAATTGGAAACCCCCCTGTAGAAATCCTGCGTTTGCCACTGGGCTGCCAAGTGAGTAATACGTGCAGAGTGATGATAAATGGCAGATAACAAGAGAAGGCCATGCTAAGGTAAGTGAGGGGAAGGGAATGTGATCCTCCCTAAGAAATCGGGGGAGTGGTATAGAAGATCTACATTGTCTAGGTCGACCATATCGACATGCATTAGGTTAATACTAGAGATGTGCACCGGAAATTTTTCTGGTTTTGTGTTTTGGTTTTGGATTCTGTTCCGCGGCCGTGTTTTGGATTCGGACGCATTTTGGCAAAACCTCCCTTAAAATTTTTTGTCGGATTCGGGTGTGTTTTGGATTCAGGTGTTTTTTTTCAAAAGCCCCTAAAAAACAGCTTAAATCATAGAATTTGGGGGTCATTTTGATCCCATAGTATTATTAACCTCAATAACCATAATTTCCACTCATTTCCAGTCTATTCTGAACACTAAACACCTCACAATATTATTTTTAGTCCTAAAATTTGCATCGAGGTAGCTGTGTGACTAAGCTAAGCGACCCAAGTGGGCGGCACAAACACCTGGCCCATCTATGAGTGGCACTGCAGTGTCAGACAGGATGGCACTTCCAAAAATAGTCCCCAAACAGCACATGATGCAAAGAAAAAAAGAGGTGCACCAAGGTCGCTGTGTGACTAAGCTAAGCGACCCAAGTAGCCGACACAAACACCTGGCCCATCTAGGAGTGGCACTGCAGTGTCAGACAGGATGGCACTTAAAAAAATAGTCCCCAAACAGCACATGATGCAAAGAAAAAAAGAGGTGCACCTCTGGGATGACGATCGACTCCCAGCAGCAACAATAGCAGCGCCAGCAGCAGTAGGCGTTACACTCAAGGATCCATCAGAGGAATCCCAGTCAGGAGAGGACTCATCAGACTTGCCAGTGACATGGCCTGCAGGACTATTGGCTTTCCTGTCTAAGGAGGAAATTGACACTGAGTGAGTTGGTGGTGTGGTTTGCACTGGGAGCTTGGGTACAAGAGGAAGAAGGGATTGAACTTGTCAATGACTTCTGATGAATGCGCTCCAGGTGACGTATAAGGGAGGATGTTCCTAGGTGGTTAACGTCCTTACCCCTACTTATTACAGCTTGACAAAGGCAACACACGGCTTGACACCTGCTGTCCGCATTTCTGTTAAAATAATTCCATACCAAAGAGGTGATTTTTTTGGTATTTTGACCAGGCATGTCAATGACCATATTCATCCCACGTGCCTGACTTAAACAAACCACCTCACCATCAGATTCCTCCTTGTCAATTTCCTCCTCAGCGCCAGCAACACCCATATTCCTCATCCTGGTGTACTTCAACAGTGACATCTTCAATTTGACTATCAGGAACTGAACTGTGGGTGCTCCTTCCAGCATTTGCAGGGGGCATGCAAATGGTGGAAGGAGCCACCTCTTCCCGTCCAGTGTTGGGAAGGTCAGGCATCGCAACCGACACAATTGGACTCTCCTTGGGGATTTGTGATTTAGAAGAACGCACAGTTCTTTGCTGGGCTTTTGCCAGCTTAACTCTTTTCATTTTTCTAACGGGAGGATGAGTGCTT